>NC_080098.1:75965268-76265268 GCF_950005125.1 Chionomys nivalis | reverse complement strand
ATTTTCCTGTTTTTGTTAAAAAATAATCTTGTAACTGGAAATTGTTGATTGACTGATGGAATGTTAATGCCACCATGTGGCCAAGGGGAGTTTTACAGCCCAGTTTACCTCTGCCTAAAGATTGGCCTTTAAGAGTTTTGGATTTAACAGACTCCTTTTATAGTATACACATTCATCTTGATGATAAGGTGCACTTCACCTTTTCTGTTCCCTCACTCAGTCATAAAGAACCTCAGCTCTGGTATCATTGGAATGTATTATCTCAAGGCATGACAAACTTCCCTACTATGTGTCAATACTATATAGGAAAGTATTTAGAGCTATGAGGCAGTTTTTTCCTCAGGCTTATATTTGTCATATGGATGATCTCCTGTTAGCCACCTACAAAGAGGAAAAGTTACAATACATATATAATGTGAGTCAGGATATGCTACATAAAAATGGAATTATTATTGCTCCTGAAAAGATACAAAGATCAGACACTGTGATATTTGGGACAATTAGTTACCAAAACAATTGTTAAACCACACACACACACACAAAGTCCATTAGACAAGACAATTTAAAAACACTTAACAACTTTCAAAAACTATTAGAAGACATTAATTGGCTACAATCTACTTTTGGAATACTTAGTTATCACTAACCAATCTATTAAAACTCTAGAAGGAGAGAAGGTGTTGGACAGTCCTCAAATATTATCTCAAGAGGTAAGGGAAAACTATAGCTGTCTTAATCCAGACTAAAAGAAGCTTTTATATATCATGTGGATCCTTTGGTTCTATTAAGCTTATTTATTTTTTCCACTAAGTTGTCCCCTAAAGGTATTATGTCACAAGAGGGTAAACCTTTGGAATGGAATTATTTATGCCATAAGGGTCATAAAATACTAACTACTTACCTGTAGGGACATAGCCCCACCCATTGGGGGCGTGTTCGCCTCGGGCTAATGTTTACGGATAAATCTGCCGGGCGTGAGCCCAGCAGCCCTTTTCTTTTGCTCTGCTTTTCCAGTGCTCCGCGGGAACCTGTGGTCCTGTAAGTCTATTTCCTTATTAAAGCTGTATATATCTATATAATCTGTCTACATTCATTTGCGCCACCACATTTGGCGCCCAACGTGGGGCTCGAACCCACGACCCTGAGATTAAGAGTCTCATGCTCTACCGACTGAGCTAGCCGGGCACCTACCCTTCTTGCTCAATTAGTAAATCAGGGGAAGACCCAATTTCAAAGCTTATATGGATTTGATCCTTGCTGTATTATATTACCCTTAACTAACAACTAACAGTTGCTGAACTGTATAGATTTTCAAATTTCATTTGCAGATTACTGTGGAAAGATAGGAAATCATTAGCCAAATGACAAGCTATGGAACTTTTTTCATACAAATTTATGGTTACAAAAATTGTTCAATCTCCCATTCCACAAGTAGATACTTATTTTATTCATGGTTCATCTAAGAGTCGAGGAGGAATTCATGGTCTGGATGCTGATCAGTATAGTCATACTTCTTTTTCCTCATCTGAAGTGGCTATTTTGATTCACCTATTACCAATAATTCATAAACCCTTGAATACTGTACCAGAGTCTGTTTATATTATAGGATTATTTCCAACAATAGAAACTGCTTAATTTCATCTTCACTTTCTATTATGTCCATTACTAAAGGAACTACAATATCTGACTAAAACACACATCCTTTGTTATTAATCATACTCTAACTTCCCTGGTTTTATGCAGAAGGAAATAAGTTATCTGAAGCATTATCCTGCCATATTCTTATTTCCAAAAATAAGAACATCAACAGCTATACTATTGCTGATAGACTTCATGTAAAAATCTTACGGAGTGAGACAAGTGGTATAGGAATGCCCTATTTGTGTTCCCTAAAGTATCATAGTCACAGAGCTGGAGCTAACCCCCAAAGCAAAAAATACTAATGAATTGATGTGGGATTTCATTGGTCAATAAAGAAATTGCCTTGGCCCATCTAATAGGACAGAATTTAGATAGGTGGAGTAAACACAACAGAATGCTGGGAGGAAGAGGAAGTGAGCTCAGACGCGATGCCGCTCTTCTCCAAGGCAGATGCGATGAAGCTCCAACCCAGGATGGACATAGGCTAGAATCTTCCCGGTAAGTGCACCTTGGAGTACTACACACATTAATAGAAATAGGTAATCAAGATGTAAGAATTAGCCAGTAAGAAGCTAGAGCTAATGGGCCAAGCAGTGTTTAAAAGAATACAGTTTGTGTGTCATTATTTTGGGGCATAAGCTAGCCAGGTGGCCGGGAGCTGGGTGGCAGGAACGCAGCCCGCAGCTCCCCTCAGCAATGAATTATAGCAAATAGATGATGCTCACTTTGTTCATGTGCCTCAGATACTGTACCTACACTTTTGTATTAACACATAGCTTAAATTTCTTTGGCCTGTACCTCAATCCTCAGGGAACGCTTCTGGAGCTCTCTTAAATAAACTTTTGCTGTTATTGGAGTGAGTGCCTACTTCTATAGAAACTAACAATGGGCAAGCTTATAGTATAAAATTTAAGAATTTATGTTAAGAATGGAATATTAATTATATTACTGGTATTCCTTATAGTCTTAAAGGTTAGGGAACAACTGAAAAAGCACAAAGATCATTAAAACAACAATTATTTTTTTAAAAGGGGGAGCACAAATGAATATTTTTGCACTTTATTTATTTATTATTTATACAAATTTTCAAGGTGATTTATGTTCAAGAACTCAGAAACATTTCTCTACAGAAAATTCTGAACTGCTTTTAGATAAGCCTGTGTGGTTTAAACAAATTGAGACCCAGAAGTCTGGTTGACTAGAAAAAGTGGGAAGGGATATGTACCTGTCATTGCATAAATATTATGGAGCTCTTCCAGACCAAGGTCATCAAGGATGATGGTGTAGGGCAGAGAGACAGTGGAACTCATTAGAAAGATAGTAAACTTCCAGGCAAAGGACAAAAGGAGATAGCAACCATACCATCAGAAGTCAGGTCTGTTCACCTGGGGAAAAGTTAAGGCCCTGTGCACCAAGGGAGAAGTTATTCTATGAAACACACAGAACCCTATGTCAACCTGAAAATCTCTTTCTGGTGATGTTTGCTGCTCTGACCTGTGCGTATGTGGTGAGTACCTCTGAGCACAGGTATTACTTGGCTTTTTGTTCCTCATCTTCCTTTGCCCCAAGCTGTATATTGGGTGGATCTACCTCTTGTTATCTTTAGTATTGAATCTGTGTTTATTCCTAGACCTTGGAGCCATAATAAACTCATTCATTCCTATGAAGAAGGGCTGTGTATAAGTTTTCATTGTGTTTTGCATCACTTCCCATTTGCATAGGACATCACAACATTTCTGTTCCTATCATGGGATTCATCATATGGGTCTCTTTTCAATCTATTCTCTAGATGTTTTTGGATCAATATAATAATGTAATCAATAGTAATGGTCACAATATTGACCCATGTTCTTAGAAACAGAGTATAACACATAATGCGTTCACTATTCTAATGTTATTTATTATGTTTATAATGTTCTTGTTTTTAGGGCATTCATACATAAAATGACAGTAATATTTATCTACAATATATCAAGTCAAAACCACTCTGGATATCCTACATTTAAAAAATAAAAAGGGGGAAATGTCAGAATATGGCCCCAAAATATAGTCATATAAGGAGATTTCTGAGTGCTTATGAGAACACTCCAAGAAATCAAGACACAAGTTTCTCCAAAAAACATGGAATTGTTCTTGGATTATGCTTTCATGCCCCTCCCAGGTGTAATATATATATATATATATATATATATATATATATATATATATATATGCTTATTTTCTACTATTCTTTACAAATGGATATTGCTGTTTGTTTATGTCTCCATGGAAAAACATGGTTTTGTCTCTCATGTCTTGCCCACCATGTGGGACTTGTTTGCGACGTGCAGCTTACCCTGGTGATTGAACATTTTACTCATGTGACTCTTTTTAAACCTCCGAGTATAAATTGTCTGACACTCTGAATAAAATTGGTTATTGCATGAGACTTTAATCTACATCATTTATTAACTCCATTCTTTCATATCCTGCCACCTCTGAAGCGGTGACACAGCACCAATGAGAGTGGGAGAGAGTGGACCAAACTCATAGTAGCTCCTGGGAACCTTTATTGCTGGGTCCTGTTTGTATTCTCATTTTGTATTCTAAAACCATAAAATGGAGTGAGAAAGCAAAACCTTATACAAGCCTATGTGACTGTCAGTAGGTGTTAAGGATGATGACTTGTCATTTTAACTATTTCTCTGGGTAATTTTGTTACAAGTAGCAAAATCACCTAAAAACTGATAAATCAGTGTTTAATAGTTGGTCTTTTTTTTTTTTTTACTGTATTCTACTTCATCACTTCATAGTCATCTTTACACAAAATTTCCTAGAACTTTCTTAACCATCAAAGGATAAAATAAGTTTTCTGAAACATCACACAGTAACTGCTGGACTGTTCCAACCTAACACTTCATTTACTGGCCAAACAGCATTTTATTAAGCCAATATGAATGACAAATTTTTACAGTATATAAGAGCATTATCCCACAGCAGGAAAGAGAGAACCAAGTTGTCCTCTGACCTCCACATATACATAATAGCACATACACACACAATTTTTGAAAGAATATTTCTAGCAACCTGATAGTAAGTTTACTGCATTTAACCACTACCATCATGGAAAAAGTGAGACTTTATACTTACTGGAAGAGATACTTTTTTGGATATCGGTATTCCTTTCTTTCACATAATACTTCTGCCATAACTACTACCCATAAACTTAAAGGATGCCATATTCAGTGTCACAGTATTCCACACAGAAGCTCTTCAGACCAAAGAACTCATTTGACAGCGGGCCCATACTCATAGAATTTACTCTTCTTACCATATTTCATATTATCCTAAAGCCAGTGGTTTTCAAAAAAGGTGGAATGACCTTTCAATGTCACAACTACAGTGTCAATTAAGTGACAGTAATATGGAGGACTGGAGCAGAGTTCTCCAGAAGGCAATATTTACTTTGAGTGAGCATTCAATATATTTCTGCCATACCCAGGATTCATGGATCCAGAAGTCAAGAGATAGAAACAGGATGGGGTCTACTCAGTATCATCCCTACCAAACCTCTAGAAACATTTTGGCTTCCTGTTCCCCTGATCTTAAGTTCTGCTAGAAGTTTTAGGGTCAGGATGCAGACTGTGTCTGTCAGGAAATTCAGTTCAATTCTATTGAACTGGAAGCTAAGACTTACACTGGCCATTTGGGCTTCTGATACCCTTAAATCAGCAGGATGAGAAAGAAATAACAGTGTTAAAAGGAGTGATGGAAGAAAGAGAAATTAAAACAAGCCAGTAAGCAACATTTCCCCAGGATGCCCATTTAAGTTCTGACTTAAGTTCCTGCTCTGACTTCTCTGTGTCATGAATTGTAACCTAGGAGTTGTAAGATGAAAACTCATTTTATTATTTTATTAACTTTTTGTATTTTAGGAGGTGACATTTTCAATAAATATTTTAAGTTTATCCACATACATTTTCCTGGGGAAATATATGAGTTTCAGAGTGAAATAAAATCTTCACCTAGAACTGATATGCCAAAGCTTATGCCTTTATGTAAAATTTTAAGGAAAATAGTAAGAAAATAATTATCTCTAAATTAACTCACCATAAAATGTGAAATATTGACAATGAAGGTGTACCTTGAATTCTGTAGACAATACCAATAAATGTTAATAGTATCTGGTAACCGTAAGAGTCTGTTGTGAACCGATGATTCATTATTACCAGTGAGTTCTGCTATCTACTTGGTATTTTTTAATTTGATGCTTATATTCTAGTCTGTTTGCTCTATTTAAATGTTAATTTTACTTTTTTATCCTAGACCTTGAAGAATTACTAAGAATCTCAAGCATTCTCGTATGTATACCTATCTATTTATCTGTCTATCTACCATTATCTATGTATCTATCATCTATCAATCTATCTCTATCTCCCTCATTCACCTCCCCCACATGTAAAACAAGACATATCTTTGACTTCTGAACAGCCTGTCTCATCTAGTTTTAAAATTTCAGTCACAGTGCCTGTTTTGTACTCCAACAGCTTTCTTTTCTGAACCAGCTAAAATAGCATGTTTTGAAACTGGCATGAAAAGTGCTGCTTCATCTTTTCAAAGGCAAGCACTCACATTTAGGGAAAAATATGTTGCAGTGTAGTCTTGGCCAAGAGCACATTTTGTTAATCTGTTATCATTTCAGTCCAAAAGTTTGTTCAACATGGATAACAACATGAAATGAGTTTTAAATCGCTAATATAAAATATCTCTTAATCCTGGACATGCTGTGCTGCTTTCTTAAAGTTTAATCTAATACTTAGAGCAAGGGCAATAAATAAGTTGACTGAGAAAAATGTTTCAGGTTCCTATTCCCTTTTAATATTTTTATTTCCTACCTCTGTCCCTTTTTAAAAGAATGCATGAAGGGATAGTATGAGGGAGAATGATGATATGCCTTCAGGCCTAATTGAAGAATACTTTTCTGTGTATTTGTCCCTAAGATAAACAACTTAGGGAGTTTTAGAAGTTTCATTTCATGCTTGGCTAATTCCATTACTTTCAGGCTGTAATGAGGCAGAGCATCATGGTAGGGAGCATGTAGTGGGAAGGACAAGGAATAGTCCTCAAAGGCAGTCTACTCCTCCAGTTATCAGGTCCTACCAGCTGCGAGTAGTGAGAGTAGTACTCTCAGGATCCAGTCACTTCTTTATAGTCCTTCTAACTGCAAACCAAGTTTTCGGTAGATAAGCCTTTTTACAGGAACACTTCATATTCAAACTGTAATTGTCAGATAGGGAAGCCAGAAATAAGGGTCTAACAATGGATAATTATACCATTTTGTTATTTTTTGTTGTTGTTATTTTTGTTTTGTTTTGTTTTTCGAGACAGGGTTCCTCTGTAGCTATGAAGCCTGTCCTGGAACTAGCTCTTGTAGACCAGGCTGGTCTCGAACTCACAGAGATCCGCCTGCCTCTGCCTCCCGAGTGCTGGGATTAAAGGCGTGCGCCACCACCGCCCGGCAATACCATTATATTGACACAGCTGGACATTCTTGGATCATTACACCTACTAGGAGAAAGCCAGCCGGTTAAAGGAATAAATAGCTCTGTCTCCTTAATACCTTGATGGAACTTGGGCTTATTCCACAACTCTCAGAGGAGGGAGAATAAACTACTGTTTTTTCTACATGTCTGATTTCTGAAGTTTGTTGCAATGGTGTACTGTGGTGTTCTTTGTGTTGAAATCCTGCAGTTAGGTTCCATGGAAACAATAGTCTTTCTTGGAGACAGTGAGATGTTCCCACTAACCACCTTCCAATCCCACAGGTGGTCCTATTTGCTTCACAGATGACATGCTAAAGTGCCTCCCCATATACAGGCTGGCCCCTTATGTCGCAAGGTCAGGCTGTTATACACAGTCTCTCCAGAACCCTGGTAAGGGTATCACTTTTTCCTGGAATGCAGGAAGGAATGAGGTGGACAGATGGGTAAATGCTGGAGGCAGCAACCTTGTGCTGCAGCCTGCTGAGCACAAAGCTGATAAAGCCAGCAAGAAGCATTCTCCTGTGGTTTCTGCTTCAAATTCCTGCTTGAGTTCTTACCACGGTTTCCTTTAATGACATACTATAACTGAAATTGTAAGACAAATAAACACTTTCATTCCTTAAGTTGTTTTTGGTTCCTTTGCTGCAGGTCTTTCAAAAAAAAGAAAACTAAGTTCAAAACCTCCCCCCAATGAGACACAAAAAATGTGGCATTGATATGATTTGGGCCAATGGTAACAAACGGAAAGAACACTTCCACTGGAAGTTGACAATAGTTTACCCTGCTTAAAAATGTATGATTCTCTAAATTGTGGATCAGAGTTCTGTAAGGAGTGGAGCAAATCCCTCCTGTGAGTTAAGTCCTGAGTGAATGAGTGGGAGGTCCTTCTGTATATGTATTGCTTTTATTGGTTAATGAATAAAGAAGTTGTTTTGATCAGTGGCTTAGCAGAATAGAGCTAGGCAGGGAAAACTAAGCTGAGTTCTGGGAGGAAGAAGGTGGAATCAAGGAGAAGCCATGTAGCCCTGCCAGAGACAGATACCAGACAGAACCTTGCCGGTAAGCCACATCCACATGGCGATACACAGATTAATGGAAATGGGTGAAATTACAATGTAAGAGCTAACCAATAAGAAGTTAGAGCTAATAGGTCAAGCAGTGATTTTAATGCAGTTTTGTGTGGTTATTTCAGGGCTGAGTAGCCAGGAGCAAGCAGCCTCCTACAACAAGTGAATATGTGTTGTTCACATGCACCCAGCCATGTTGAGGACTCAGTGGCCCTAGGACCCATGAGAAGTTGCCAAAGCCATTACCTATATTGGCCAGGCTCTAGAAGAATGGCAATATTTTGCTTATCAGTCTAAGTATTAGTGTTTGTAAACAATTGATAATTGTGCACAAAACTAGCAACCACAGCTTCCTTTTTCAGAAGTTTACAGCCTGAGCTACACCTCACCTACAGAGCCCTTCTATTAAGACTAGGTAGCCCCTTTGTTTGTGCTGTACATAATGAACACACTGAGGTTCCTAGTTGAGGTGATAGCAGATTCCACCTAATCCCAGCTTTACTATACCTTTGTCTGTTGGTCCTTTCTTCATTCCCTCAGCACCCCATCCCCAGGTAAAAACAAAATTTAAACTAATGAAATCTTGTGAAAGAAAAATATTTTTGCAGGTCTTAATGTAGATTTTCTTCAGAGATAAAAGAAATATTACTAAAATAAAAATAACGTGTTTCTTCAATAAGAGAATCCCATTTGGTATGATGCTGACAACGTGGCTGCGTTTCTCAGTAACTCACAACACAATCCTATCTAGGGTACCATTTTGTTAAGCAGTTTCATCATCAGCTGCTCAGACTCCAGAATGTGTGAGCTTTCCATATGAGACCCTTGATCCAGTTCTCTGCTGAGAACCCTGGATGAGGTTTCTGTGGAGTCTCCATAAGAGGTTTTATTTAAACTTCTGTGAAAGATTGCTCTGTGAGTTCTTTGACGCATCCCAGGCAATGGGAGATCTGTGTTGTGTGGGAAGTTTATAAGGTGCTCTCTCTGTGTACGGTGTCAGAAAGAAGTTCTTGTGAACAGCTCCATAGGAAGTCTCTATGTCAGTCTCTAATGTGTTCTCTGAATTAGACCTGTGAGAGATGGGAAACATCACCTGGTTTTCTCAGGGTGGTGATTGGAATCTAAGAAATATCTGTAGAGCATGAGGGAGGGTAGTCCCTGTGAGAGATTTTTGAGACTTGGGGAGTGTCTCTTTTCTGACTATATCTGTGAGGTAGTCTCTGGGGTTTTCTGGGGGGAATTTGGGATTTGGAATCTCTATATGCTGACCAGGGGTGTCTTTGGGAGAACACTGGGTCTTTGGGGTGGTCTTTGTGTTGCTTTAGGTGTTTTGTGAGCAGTATCTGTGGGTCCCTATTTGCTGACTGAGACAGGTCTCTATATAAGGTTTATATGGAAGTTTAAGTATGGGGTCTGGGAATGTGTCTGTGTGAGAAGAGGTGCAACTATGAAATTGAGGCCTCTGTGTGACTGAAAGGTCTGTGTGTGGTCTCTGTAGAGGCCTCTACAGGGGGTCTGTGAGATTTGTGTATGAGAGCTTTCATAGAAAGCTCCATGGGCCTGTGTAGGTTGACATGAGGACTCAGCTATGGGAGGTTCCCATGGAAAGTCACTATGAGAACTTTCAGATTACAAAGCAATGTGAGGCAGTGAGAGGTGTCCATGCTGTCTGGTCTCTCTGGGAAGCTTCTGTAGATCTCTTTGATGACCTTTCTGAATCTTATGGAGGATAGAGAATCGATGTCTTTTGTCTGGTTCAACAGTGTAGCTAATGTATTGCCCTTTTCCTGATAAGAACCATGGGACCTTGGTCCAACTCCTCCACACTTCAGAAAACTCACCTCTTGGTGTCCTGAGAGAAGCCGGGACCAGTCAGATATGACCTCTTCTGAGGTCAAGGTCCAGTCTATATTACCCTCTTAGTTTTTGTAGTTTGGATAACAACTATGCTTCCAGTTTGAGGCCCTTCTGTCAGCCCCAGCTCCATTTTCACTGTTGGTCCCACTCTGGAGGCTAACTTAGTTGTCCATCTTTAAGAGAAGGCTAGTTGCATCAGCACCTAGACTCCAGGGGCCTGTGATTACTATCCCTACATTACTGTGATTACTATCCCATTTGTGGAGGTCTGAGCTCATTTCTGTTGGCATCAGGATCAGTCTGGTACAAGGTTCTCCTCCATGGGTTATGAGGTCTCTAAGCTGTGCCTATTCTGTGTTCTGTGTGTAGCACAGCTTGGAACATGTTCTCCGCATAAATAGTTCCTCCTCCTTCTAATTTTCTGTATGGACAGATTCCAGTATGAAGGAATGCTAGAAGCAGAGAGTAGTGCATAGACCTCTCCTATACCCTTCGACACAAGGGAGGGGATACATTTTGAGAGGTACTGGCAATGCATACCCTTTCTGATTGTGTCTTTCCTATTGGTCTCTGAACTAAACAAGGGCAAAGAGCTGAGGAAAATTTGCATGTGATTGCAAATCATCCCCCCACCCTTTCTAAATTTTCCATTTCTGTACTGGTAGTAGTATACACAGAACAGACAAGATCTCAAGATCCTTCGTCTTGAGATCCATTGTGAAATCATCCTTTCTAGGATTAGAGATTTGATTATATTCAACATTAAAAAATTTATCTTTCGCTCGTTCGCTCGCGCTCCCCGCTCGCCGCCCGCGGTCCTCTGTCGGTTCGCGGACAGGCGTCTTCAGCGCGAAGAGGCCGGACTTGGAGTCGTCGCCTTGAGCCTTGCATCTGAGAAGTTCCAGGTACTTTGTACAACCACTCTCACAGAAGCTGTGTGCTTTCAGTACCTTTGTAAGTGATGGCTGCCATCAGGAAGAAACTGGTGACTGTTGGTGATGGAGCTTGTGGTAAGACGTGCTTGCTCATAGTCTTCAGCAAGGACCAATTCCCAGAGGTTTATGTGCCCACGGTGTTTGAAAACTATGTGGCAGATATTGAAGTGGATGGAAAGCAGGTAGAGTTGGCTTTGTGGGACACAGCTGGACAGGAAGATTATGATCGCCTAAGGCCTCTCTCCTACCCAGACACGGATGTTATACTGATGTGCTTCTCCATTGACAGCCCTGATAGTTTAGAAAACATCCCAGAAAAATGGACTCCAGAAGTCAAGCATTTCTGTCCCAATGTGCCCAGCATCCTGGTTGGGAACAAGAAGGATCTTCGGAATGATGAGCACACAAGACGGGAGTTAGCTAAAATGAAGCAGGAGCCGGTAAAACCTGAAGAAGGCAGAGATATGGCAAACAGAACTGTCGCTTTGGGGTACATGGAGTGTTCAGCAAAGACCAAAGATGGAGTGAGACAGGTTTTTGAAATGACCACGAGAGCTGCTCTGCAAGTCAGACGTGGGAAGAAAAAATCTGGGTGCCTCATTTTGTGAAGCCTTGTGCAAGCACAGCCCTCACGTGATTAATTTTGAAGTACTGTTTATTAATCTTAGTGTATGATTACTGGCCTTTTCATTTATCTATAATTTACCTAAGATTACAAATCAGAAGTCATCTTGCTACAAGTATTTAGAAGCCAACCATGATTATTAATGATGTCCAACCTGTCTGACCAGCCAGGGTCTTTCTGACACTGCTCTAACAGCTCTCTCTGCACTCCACCTGACACCAAGCGCTACATCAAAGAATTTCTTAACTTCTTGCTTCTTTCTAGAAAGAGAAACAGTTGGTAACTTTTGTGAATTAGGCTGTAACTACTTTATAACTAACATGTCCTGCCTCTCCTCTGTCAGCTGCAAGAACTCTGGTTGAGTCACCAACTGCTCCCAGAGCTTTCCTCCACAGACCCCATGGCAGAGCTCTGGGGAAGGCATCCAGTTTTTTGAAAACTTGCTAAGCCAGAAAGGCCCAAGTCCACGAAGCTGTGGCAGAGTTACAGTTCTGTGGTCTCATGTTAGTTACCTTATAGTTACTGTGTAATTAGTGCCACTTAATGTATGTTACCAAAAATAAATATATCTACCCCAGACTAGATGTAGTATTTTTTGTATAATTGGATTTCCAATACTGATATTTGTCATTCCCACAGAGAGTGTATTGTGGTTTTTTGTGTTTTGTTTTTTTTTTTTTAAGAAAGTGTATTTGGAAATAAAGTCAGATGGAAAATTCATTTTTAAAATTCCCATTTTGTCACTTTCTCTGATAAAATATGGCCATATCTCCCCCTATTTAGCCCTATATTATCATCCCAGTGCCCCTTTCCATACTGGACTAAGTAAATAGGAATTTGGTTTCACGCCTGAGGCAGTTACACCTTGGAGGTGGCAAAGTCTTTCTCCCCTGGACTGCAGTGTCTGGCTCTAAATCACAGTGCTCCTTTCTCCACACTGTATCCAAGGTGCCTCCCAGAGGAGCCACCAGTTTTTAAGGGTGGCCAGGGAGGCTTTCTTTTCTCTCCAGCTGACTAAACTTTTTTTCTGTACCAGTTAATTTTTCCAACTAATAGAATAAAGGCAGTTTTCTTAAAAAAAATTATCTTTCCTAATTTTTTAAATTCCAATCCAGTCTGTGTTGGGCTGTTTGTTTGTTGGCTTCTCTAGGTCTGAGACCAAGGATCATAGAAGGGATACAAGTGTGAGCAAGATGATTCACTTGGCCCCTAACATCCTCCTCCTCTTGGCTTCCAGATGGCAGGGGAACAGTAAGGGTTCCTCACTGATAGCATGTTTATAGCACCTTCATGTTTCTGTCTTTGATTCCAAGGTTTTAATTTCTTTTTATACAACCCTGAGTCTACAATCCCCAACTCTCAATCATATCCCTCTTCATTAATCCAGAATGCTTCCCTGGACTGGAGTTAGCTGTGAGACAGATTAAGGTAAGTGAACTGTAGGGGTCATTCCTCCAGAGTAGACATGACCTTCAGTGGCATCCCTGAATGATACCATCACCCTGACTTGGAAGGTGATTTCCTCTGCTGTTGTAGAGCATGAGGAATGTAAAGAGGTGGCTAGCATATGACTGAATTTTTCTTAAGGCTGTACTGTTTCTACCTTTCCCCAGGAGAAAAGGCTTCCCAGAGGCAGGCATCATCTATTCTCTGCTAAGAAAGCTATGGGCCCCCAACCTGGCTATTTTGTAACAAGGAAAGCTCTTTGACTCTGGCCCTGTCTGAAGCACCAGGGAGAATTTTGAGACTTAAGATGCCTCTGTCTGCCCTGAAGTTTAAGGTTAATATAAATCAATGGAACAATGGAGTTAATGTAAAGTATTGAAGCAGATAGTGAGATGGAATTTTCTCAGTTTTCCTTATCCTGCCATTTTTATGTGTAGGAAGATGTATGTGCAAGCAAACATGCATATTTGCATATGTGTGTGTATGTGTGTAAAGGCTAGAGGTCAGTTTGGGTATCTGCTCTTTTTTTCCTTTTTTGAGACAGTATCACTTAATGAGGCTGTAGCTTGTTTATTTGACTAGTTAGCTAGCCAGCAAGCCCCAGGGTTTGTCTTCCTCTCCCCAACATTGGGATTAAAAATACCATCGTGCTTGGTTTTTACATGTATGCTAAAGATCAAAACTCAGGTCTTTATTCTTTTGCATCAAGCATTTTACCAAGAGAACCATCTCCCTGGACACTGGAAACAGTGTTTTGATGTCAAGAGTTTTTGTGGAAGTGGGTTTGCACTATCTCTGCCAATCACCCATCCTCATTTATCTCTGGTAGAAAACAAAGCCCATATAAAACATGGAACAGAGAGAAACCATCACTCTTTATTAAGAGGAAAATATGTATTTTGGGCTACATTAAATATCTTGAATGTATTAACACGAAATAAATAATTTTTACATGGACCAAGTTTTTCTTTCTTTTGATTATGCTTTTTTACTAGTGAAAACTAGAGAGGAATTTTCTAGTTGGCTATAGATACTTCTCCGAACAGCACAGTGCCTAGGACAGCAGAGATGGTAACTTGAAACAGCTGGCATTATTGTTTCATTCTGAGAGGAACTCACTAGGTTCAAAGTTGTGTTACGGGGCAAGAGGCTGGGATTCTGAAGGGTCTGTGGTTCATTTCTAAATGGTACATTTTTCTGAGATGGTTGGCTTTTGATGTGCCTCTCCTTTGTAGAATACCTTTGGTAGGAGGAATTGGCTGGGTGGCTGGGTGCTCTTCTTTGCTCTGAGCCAGAAGTTGGCTTATGGCCATAGGAGGACTGAGGGGCAGGGGGTGGAGGCGTTTCCCGGTGCTGTTTTAACTTGGAAGCACATTGTTTACGTTGCTGTATCATTTTTTTTTCTAGCATCTGTCCAATGGCTGTTGTAAGTTCCTGGGCCTCAGCAACATTGCTGTCCACGCGTGGTTTCTTTACTTGGTTTCGTGGACTCTGGGCAGTAGCTGCTGTAGGCTTGCCTTTCTTAGGAGGAGATTCCTGCCCTTTGATTGCTTTCTTGGGGTGAATCCACCGAAGAAAGCGACTCACAAGTTTTTGGAAGGGGCTTTCTGGAGGAACTTGTGTGGGTTTTGGAAGGGGCTGATGCTTTCTTATAAATTTATCTTCCTTCTCCTTGACTCTGGTGAGCTTGGGCCCTTCATGATTTCCTTTACTTGGTCTTTTAGTTTCCTCACCTTGGTAAGTAGGTGCCAACATTTTGATTTGGCTCTTCGGTGAGACTTGATGGTTTGGAGTACTGGTCTTCTGCTGCACCAGGCTATTGTCCCCTCCTACCAACACAATGTCACCTAACCCAAGGGAAGCCAAAGTGTCTGCAGGAAGCAGTGTGCTCTTGGAATGTTCAGGAAGGAGCACAGCACTGGTATAGACCTGTGGCTGGCTGGCTGATTCTGTCTCCACACTTTGCGGAAACTCGCTAATTGTTTTTGCCTGGTGACTGTGTGCCCCTGGGTTTTGGATACTGGTCCTTCTAGGCAGTAAAAGGACTACCTGGGTCTCTTTCTCTTTCTCTAAGACAGTCCCACTCTGAGATGGTGTATCCATGACTTTATGTTTGAGAGTTTCAGAATGATGCTTGCTCTCTGATTTGGTTGGCAGGACCTGTGAAGGCTCATGGTTAGCACCAGATGGAAATGCTCTCAGGGTTCTCTTGATACCCTTACAGGAAGGAGAGGCAACAAGGAGAAGACTCCCTAGTGATGGAGAAGAATCCTCAATTACCACCTCTCTCAAACATGTCTGGCATGGTTTTCCTAGGAACCTGACTACCTCAACTGCTGAACTGGTCCCAGATACAGAGGTGGTTGAGGAGGGCAAGTCACACAGTGCAACAGGCAAGGACTCAACTTTTTTAAACTTAAAAAGATTTACGGGCTTGAGCATCTTGAGGGGTAGACCCCACCTGTGCTTCACCCAAAACCTAACAATATGTTCCTCCAGGGCCTGGTGAGTGCCTGGATCAAGAAAGGCAAGCTTCTGTGAAGAGTTCACGGATTTTTCTGATGTCTTAGAGGATGCTAATTTCTTAGTTTCCATTTGGATATCAGACATGGAAAAACCATTGTTCAGAGCAAGCCAGGATCGACGCACACTCAGAGGGATCAGACCTTGATTGATTTGCTCTGACTTTGTGCCCACATGAGCTTTCAGGGTGCTTTTTAATTTGTTTATGTGTTCCGTTGAGTCAGTTTTGGAGTCTCTCTTCAAGTTCTTCACTGGATTTCTTTCTGATTTCAAAAGATTTGCCCCTTGTAATGTTACTGGAGCTTTTTCCAAGTACCTGTTTGGATCTTTTGAGATGTTTCCAAGAATTGGTCCCAAATTTTTTCCAGATTCCTTTTTTATTTGGAATCTCACCTTGTGGTCATCCTTGCTGTGGTTGCCCATAGACACAGAGGATCGTGAGGGGCCTGGTTTGTCTCTGGTTTGACAAGGTCCTGTTACTGTGTTCTGAAGCTGCATCACTTCCAGAGACTCTTGGATCTTACAAGGAAGGTCCCATCGGTGTTGAATGAGCCACTTTTGAATGTGTTGCTCCAGTTTCTCTCGGAGCTCACAGCTGATAGGAAAATTGTCAGGAAGGATAGAGACTGCCCAGTCTTGGGAAAGGTTGGGTGCCAAGACATCATAGACTTCTTGAGGTCTCTGGACCATCAAGGGTAAAGGCAGCCTACTTTCTAGTTTTGTTAGCGAGTGCCCTTCTCTGTGTTGTATTTCAGTAGGGAGACACTGTGACTGACTTTGTGACTGAGAACAAGATGGTCCATAATCTCCATAATCACTTGTGTAGGGTAGAGAAGAGGGTAGTTGGGCTGGGAGAGGGGATTGAGGATGGACTTGATTCGGAGCTGGGGCCTGGAATTGGGGTGGAGACAGAATTAAGGGTGGAGATTGGAGGTCCAGGTAGGACAGAGGACGTGTACAGGAATGCACTGGAGACATTTTATCCCGCATTTGAACTGGATAAGCAGTTGAGATGACATTGAATAAGAAAAAGGGAGAAGGGAGAGTAGAAGAAGCCTGAGGGATCCAGGCAGTGGCCACTAGAGATTCACTGTGCAGAGAAGGGAGACCCCAAAAGAGCTGGTTGTATTTCTCTTGAAAATCGTCCCCCAAGATGGTGGGATATGATAGTTTCTGAGTGGTCATCTGCTGTTCTGATTTTTCTTTCAGGTTCCAGAAGGGTGGCATAATAGTTCTGTCTTGCTTAGTACTTGGTGACTTAAACATGTTCCCTAAATAATTCAAATGGTATCCTGGGCTAATTTCTTCTAGAAATGATTCATCTTTTTCTTTTTCTTTCAGCTTTTCCAGGCTTTCTCTCCAAGCTGGAAATCAGGAGACTGGGTTATGATGGTGTAAGGTAAGGCATAAGGTTTTTATAGTAAGCTAAATGTGTGGGTGTCACATTAGAAAAGATTAAGAGATTAGACTCTAGAGCCTGCTCATTAACATCCAAGGTCATGTAATCCATGATCAATATCGTTCTCAAGATAGATGGATGGACAGCACTTAATCATTCATAAGCAGATCCCATAGCTGTCACCCTCCCCCCATGATCCTTCTATCTGACCTCTGGGAGAAAAGATGGGGTCACTTCAGAAAAGAATCAGCTTTACTCCAGGTCCCACCTCCAAATCTTGGTAACATTGCTCCAAATAGTCCAGAGCCCTCCCTGTTAGGAACACCTGTTAGCTGGCTCATCGCAGCTTTCTTCTAACACAAGAGCCTGAGTAGGGTATTCTTGTTTCCTTCCCAGGGACCTCCCTCTTAGGCCTCTGCAACTCACCTGGGAAACATGGTGCTAGCTCCTCACAGGCAAGCTAATGGCAGAAACTGACTTACCTTTGGGATCTTTCCTAGAATGAGTCCCAAACTTTTTCCTGTACCGACTCTGCCAAGTCATCTGCCTTTGAGGCTGAGAGAGAAAGAGATGATTGGTAGGGATAGATAGATAGATAGATAGATAGATAGATAGATAGATAGATAGATAGATAGATAGATAGAGATAGATGATAAATGTTCTCATTATCCTCTAGAGAAGCTGCAGATACTCATGAATTTTTAAATTTGATATGGAATTAATGCCATTTCTCTGTGTGTGTGGTGTGTGTGTGATTGTGTGGTGTATGTGTGTGTGGTTGTGTGGTGTGGTATGTGTGTATGGTTGTATGGGATGTGTGTGTGTGTTGTGTTGTGTGCCTAGTCACTAGCATAGACCAGAATAATGTATTAGTGTATTGGATCTCTTGGAACTATAGTATAGGTGGTTGTGAACTATGCGTTCTGGGAAGCAAACTTGGTTCCTCTGGGAGAACAGCAAGTGTTCTTAAATGCTAAGACATCTCTCCAGCCCTGGCTGGCCTGGAATTAATCTATAAATCAGGTTAGTCTTGAACTCACAGAGATCTACTTACCTCTGTCTTCCAAGTACTGGGTTTAAAGAAGTGAGTGAAAAAGTGCAAACACTTGTTCTCTCTCTGTCTCTCTCTCTCTCTCTCTCTCTCTCTCTCTCTCTCTCTCTGTGTGTGTGTGTGTGTGTGTGTCTCTCTCTCTTTCTCTTCTCTCTCCCATATGTATTCAAGTGTGTATGAATATGGGAGACCAGGGATCCCTGTCAGTGTTCTTCCTGTCATTTTATTTTTTAATGACAGAGTCTCTTACTAAACCTGGAACTTACTGATGCAGTTAGACTGGTTGTCCAGGAAACTTCATGGATCCTTCTGTCTTTGTTTACTTAGCACCAAGACTACAGGCACACATCACTATGCCCAGCTTTCTAATGTTGGGTGTTGAGTATATAAACCCAGGTCTTCATGCTTGCAAAACAAGCACTTACCTACTGAACACTTTTGTCAACCAGCTTTCTTTAAGAAATATAAGAAGGGAGATGTAGAGATGGTCTAGTGGGTAAGAACATTGCTGCATGAGAACCTAAGTTCAGGTCCCCATCACTCATGTAAAAAGCCACATAATTCCACATGCGCTTGTAACCCCAGTGTTATGGGAGGCAGACATAGTTGAGAATCTGAACCTGGAGCTAGGCTATGAGACACCAACTTCCAGAGACCCTTTCCTGTCACTGCCTACCATGGAAGTGGGTTTGCAAGGTCTCTGTGTAACAAAATTAAGGAGAGGGTTATAGAACAGAACATCTTCCATTCTTCTTTAGTCTCCTGATTGATGCACAGGCATTTGCACTGTGAGGCCAACCTTGGATGTCTACAGTAACTGTTCTTCTGCTCAAGAGTCAAATCTTTGTAGCTGTTTCATAGTTGCCAGGTTGAATTCTGCTGCTTGAAGCCAGAAGTCACCCTGGCCTCTGATCTAATACCTTTTGAGGCTCAGCACAGTCTTCAGACAAAGCATCACAGAGGAAAGGATTGCACAGAAGAGAACATGAACCGGTGCTCAATGCTTGTCTTATCTCTGATATAGAGGCCCCCAATTTATATGAATAATGCAGGTCCTATCCATGAAACCATGGCATTCAAGTTCACCCTGGCACACCAGCATACCTCACAGACATACTGTGAGCTCCAGATAGATGCCCTGGTGACTGCTCTCAACTCTGCTCCACCAGTTCCCAGGAGAATAGATTTCTGCTCCTTCTGGAGATGTCTCCCCAGCCATTTCTCTACTTGATTTGGACAAGTGGAAATTTGTAGTAAAATGTGGCGTTGGGGCAGAAGAGACCGGTAAAAGGATCCATGTCACATGAAAGCCAAAAAGTGGCTTGTGGGTAGTGGAGGAGCACAAGTAGGGAGGGAAATGAGAGAGGACAGGGGGATGGAAGACAGCAATCAACAAAAAATTAAGTTTGTTTGAAGATCCTATCATTAAACCCAATACTTTTTATGCTAATTTAAAAATCAAGAAAGAGATGCAGAGAAGGGAAGGATGGAGTGGGGGAAGGAAGAGAAAGAGGGAGAGAGAGGGAGACAGGGAGGGAAGAAGGGGGAAGGAGGGAGGGAGAGAGAGAGAGAGAGAGAGAGAGAGAGAGAGAGAGAGAGAGAGAGAGAGAGAGAGAGAGAGAGAGGTATTCTCTGTTAGATAGATTGAGAGTTTCTTACCTTCCTGGTGAACTTTATATTGGGTAGCGGTAGAGACAGATGACTATCAATGAAGGGAAGTAACAGAAGGTAGAGCCCCAGTCCACACACAATGGCCAATATCATGTCCATTGTGTCCATCGTGGAGCTGAGGCTCAGCCATATGGCATATATGCTTTACAGAAGAGAGGGAAGATTCTCCATCTGAACTGATTGGGCTCTCCCTGAGGAGTGAAGGATAACCCATGTCCACTTCCTCACAGAACTGGGGACTCCACATCACAAAGGGCTTCTGAGAGTGGGGGAGGGGCAATGCAGACAGATGAATTCTCCCTCCTCAGTCTTTTGGGTACTTCCTTTCAATTCCACCTACTCTATTTTTTTAAATTTACAATTATCAGCTCCCTCATCCAAGGAATTCATATATTACCTAGTTCCTTTTCTCGTTTGCAGTTCTTAATTTGAGGTCTTTTAAAGTCAGGGTTTTTGTTTGTTTGTATTTTATTTTATTTTTTCTTTTTCAAGACAGGGTTATACAATGTAACAGCCTTGGCTGTCCTTAAACTAGCTCTGTAGAACAGGCTAGCCTTGAACTCACAAGAACTGGCCTCCCTCAGTCTCCCTAGTGCTGAAATTAAAGGCATGCACCACCGCTACCACACTTAAGATCAGTATTATCATCCTTAAAGTATCTTAGATTGGGGGAATGGAGAGATAGCTCAAGGCTAAGAGCACTTTTTCAATCTTGAGTTCAGGTACTACTAGCTACATAACAAGCCAGGCCTCTCTGTCACTTCTTATAATCCCATCTCAAAGGGGAGTAGACAGAGGAGAGCACTTGCTGGAGCGTATAATAGTGATTATTAGAGGCAGAGAAGGAATTGAGTGGTAAAAAAGGAGGCTGCTTTTGATTGTGCCTGCTATAAACATGTATTGAAATATAACACTGAGTTAAATTAATATGTACAACTAATACATGTCAATAAAATCTTTTTGTTGAAAGGAGCGTAGGCCCTTTCTTTGTCCCTCTCTGCTAGTTTACACCCAAAATAATCACACAGAAACTATTTATTTAAACACTGCCTGGCCCATTAGCTCTAGCCTCTTATTGGCTAACTCTCACATCTTGATTCAACCCATTTCTAATAATCTGTATTTCACCACGAGGTCGTGACTTACTGGGAAAGATTCAACATGTCTGACTCTGACAGCTCCATGGCGGTTCTCCCTCTACTTCCTTTCTTCCAGAATTCAGTTCTGTCTCCACACCTACCTAATTTCTGCCCTATCACCAGGCCCAAATCAGTTTCTTTATTAACCAATGAAAGCAACACAAATACAAAAGGACCTCCTACACCATCTTTTATTTTGTAACACACTTATTCAGGTTTCTTATCAGGGTAATAATGATAACTTCCATTAGAGAAGTTTGAAAGTGTTCTTTTGTCTTCAAATTTTAGAAACATTTGCTCAAAATTACAAAAGGAAGTCTGTTCCTAGAAAGAAGCTCTCAAAAATTACCCTCTCATGAGCATTAATAAGAGAGAGGAGGGGAGCAGGGAGAGAATCTCACACCATGTGAAATTATGATGGGGATTTGAAATTGGAAACCATTAGGAAGGATAGCTATCATGTATTGCTTGGCCCTAAGGGGAAAAGACAGATACTTTGTTGTTGTAATGTCAGAATATACATGGCATCATGTCCATTTACAGCCATTATTAACCTTTACAGGGAGAAAGAAACTTCCTTTCAAATTTGAAGAACAGAAGAGTTTTTGATTCCTACATATTTTCAAGGAGGTAGGCAAATTTCATACTATAGGACCTAGCTGTACCTGCCCAGCCTGGGTGACAGGAGTCCTAAGAAATCAGGAAAGCACAAAAAAAGTTGTAACTCAGAATCATCCTTGGTCTAGGATTATCAGAGAGCAGGGCTTGCTCACAGCTGCAAGTGGGAGGGAGATACTGAATTCTTTAAACTCTGTGAAGTTGCAGTGCATTTTATCAACTCTTTTGAGGGAGAAAGGCTACCAGGCTGAGAGGCCAAAGTTAGCTCAAGTTCTGAGAGAGAGAAAAGGCAGCTAGAGAGTCTATCCAACATTTGTGAAGTATGTCAAGTTTCCTTTAAATGTTTGGTAAAAGGATAGAGAAATGGTTAGCAAATAAAAGTACTTGGTCTCAGAGAAGAATATAGTCCACTTCCAAGCATTCACATTGGTTGCTCCTAAATACCTGGTACTTAAAACTCTCTCTGGCCTCCTCAAAAACCTACATATATGTTAGTACAAATACAAAGAAACACGAATATGCATAAATAAAAATAAAATAAACCATTAATTAAAAACTCACTTCAATGTTCAGTAGAATTCCCCATTAAAGCCATCTAACCTTAAGAATTTTTTCTTCTTTTTGGTTATTTGGGGTTTAATTCACATTGTTCTATTTCTTTGAGATATAAGGAATTTTGGGATTCTTAAGTCTTTGTTTTTCTCACACAGACATTTTATCTCCATATACTTTCCCCTTAGAGTTGCTTTTGCTACATTCTGGTGATATGGGATTCCCCTCTGTATGGTATGAATACCATTAGTTAATAAAGAAACTGTCTTGAGTTCGTGATAGGTTAGAACTTAGGTAGGTGAGGAAAACTAAACTGAATTCTGGGAGAAGGAGGCAGAATCAGGGAGAAGCCATGGAGTGGCTGCCGGAGACAGACATGTTAAAACCTTGATGGTAGGCCAAGACCTCATGGTGATGCACAGATTAATATAAATGGGTTAAATTAATATGTAAGAGTTAGCCAAGAAGAAGTTAGAGCTAATGGGCCAAACAGTGATTTAATTAATACAGTTTCTGTGTGCTTATTTCGGGAGTCTGGACAGCTGGGAGCCAACAAGTGGCCTTCTCCAACATTCTTTAAGTTTTGATATGTTGTCTTTCTATAATTTTTTGTTTTAGTTATCTTTAAGTCCAATGTAGTGAGTTTTTCTTTGTCCCCTCAGTCAGCCAGCTCCCAAATTACAACACAGAAATGTATTACTAATTATGAAAATTTGGCCAATAACCTAGGTTAGTTTCTATCTAGCTATTATAACTTAACCCATATCTTTTCATGTACATTCTTTTACATGACTTAGTTACCTTTACTTTGTAAAGCTCTCGCTACTTGCTCTGAATCTCCTGGTATCTCTGCCCTTTTTCTTCCCAGCTCTATCTGCACCCAAAGTCCCACCTAGCTATTGGCCATTCAGCTCTTTATTAAAGCAATTAGAGTGACATATCTATACAGTGTACAAAAAGATTATTCCACTACATTCTCCCTTTTTGTCTAAATAAAAAGTAAAGGTTTAACTCTAACATAGCAAAACTATAAATTATAAGAACAATTTTTAGGTAAGAGTCATATTCACAATGTTCAGTCCATTTGTATTTGACATATACAGAGAAAATACTCTATTATCTAACTTACATTGATGAATTTAAAGTTTTATGCCTAAACCATTTTTATCATAACTTGTATTATCTTAAAACTATCTATTTAGTTTTCCTTAGATAAACAATTTAAGCTTATATGTCTCTCAATCTTATACAGCTTATACCTTTTCTGCGAGTTTCTTCTTTGAATTTGGTAACAAAGCAAGAACTATTATACAATCCTTTCAACATATTCAGTAAAATATAAATACTGGTTGGAATCCATATCTAACTTAATGGATTAAGGGGGCAGGAGAAAGCTCTTTAACAATTAGGGTACCAATTCTAGTCATTTTCTCAAGTTGTGTTTTTATTTCATTACCTACATGGCATTTTATGCTAAAGTAATTGACTGTATACTTGAAAACCTTTTAGTTATACTCTTAGTATGCATTCCTAAAACAAAATATAAGGTATGTATACGTTGAAATGTATTAATCTTATTTTCTGTGACCATGAGTTCTGAGTGTCAAAATTTGTGTTTCTGGATTGCATTGCAATTACAAAGACTGTTAGGCCATACTTGCTTGGTCTCAACAATGAAAACTACATTGTGATAAAGTGTGAATTAGGGCTGCATCTCAGTAAAGCTAAGTTCACCAAAGGAGCTAATGAGTCACCCCTGCAGCCGTAAAGATGTGGATTGAGTCAATGCCACACTAGAAGATTCTAGATATGCAAGAACATATCTTCATCCTCAAAGGAAGGTGAAAAGTAATTATGAAAGTGAAGAAAGAAACGAGAACCTCCAAGCATAACTACACTCTCTCTCTTATGTTAAAGATTTATTTATAAGAAAGAAAACCAGCCTACAATTCACAATCCCAGAAAACATAAACAACAATGAGGACCCTAAGAAAGACATACATGGATCAAATCTACATGAGAAGTAGAAAAAGACAAGATCTCTTGAGTAAATTGGGAGCATGGAGACCATGGGAGAGGATTAAAGGGGAGGAGAGAGGAAGGGAGAGGAGCAGAGAAAAATGTATAGCTCAATAAAAGCAATTTTTAAAAAAAAGAAAAAAAATATTTATATTATTGCTAATTACACGTATTGTGGGAATATGTGAATGTGTGAGTTCGGGGGCCAATGGACATCAGAGGCATCAGATCTGCTGGAGCTCAAGTTACAGGCAGTTGTAAGCCACCTGTGTGGGTACTGGGAACTGAACATGGTTCCTCTGCAAAAGAAATACTAGCTCTTAACTGCTGAGCCATCTCTGGTCCAGACTACCTTTTCTAACAGATAAATTTCAAGAGTTACCCATACAGAGATTGATTTCTGTGGTGACTATTCTTGGTTGTCACCTTCACTGGAATTACTAAATTCCAAGTAGTTGGATATATTTATGAGGAATTTTTCCTAACTAAATCACTTGCAGTACAAAGACTCACCCTAAATCTGGATCTTTAGAGGTGAGAAGACCCATCCTAAATTTGAACCAGATCTTGGCAACCTATATAAAGAACGTGGAAGAAGGAAGTTTGCTCTTTGCCTATTTTCCCTCGCTCTCACTGACAAGTTCATGTCTTCACTGGCATTAGAAACTTCTTCTTCAGGATTCTGGTGCATACTAAAGACCAGCTGCGACATTCAACCTTGTGGACTGAACAGTTCCTGGATTCTTGGACTTTTTCTTGTTGGACTAGTAGGACCATAACTTGCAAGTCATTTTAATAGATCACATTTATATATAAATATAGATACATTCATTCTACCAGTTATGTTTCTTTAGAGAGCCCTAACTAATGCAATTTTCTTTAAACTACTTCTCTATATCTCATGAAAAGTCTACCATTCCCAGATCATACAGATCCCAGGTTTAAAATCAAAGCTTAGAGCAGGGATTCTCCAAGGGAGAAATCCTACCCAACCCTAAGTCTCTCCTATACACCCCCAACACCTCTCAACATGCCCCTTCCCACTCCCATGCCCTCTCCTTTCATTGAAAGAATAGTTTTCTGTCCTAGTATTTACTATAGGTTGGAGTTTGCTCTGTGTCAGACAGGCCCTAAATATCTATAGAGAAGAATGGAGTTCTCATTTGTTCCTTGTGTTTAACAAAGTTTGCCTGATCAGGTTAGGCTACTTCATTTTAACTTGGTAAATTCATACAAACAAGTATGCTTTTAAAAACTGCTTGCAGGCTAGAGGGATTGCTTAGTCATACAGTGCTTGCCTGTATGGGGACCTGAATCAAATCTTCAGGATCCCCATAAAAGCTGCGGGTTATGGTGGTACATGCTCATAATCCTAGTCCTGGGAAGGCAGGGACAGGTGGATTCCTGCTCTTGCTGGACAATCCTTAAGTACAAGGCCAATGAAAGACCTTGTCTTTTAAAAAGTGGGGGAGTGATGAGTGGTAGTGGTACCTTAAGAAAAATACCTCAGGTTATCCTCAGCCTCCACAGATATGGTGCCTGTTTATCTCATTAAAACACAAATTCCGGGCCGGGCAGTGGTGGCACATGCCTTTAATCCCAGCACTCGAGAGGCAGAGGCAGGCAGATCTCTGTGAGTTCGAGGCCAGCCTGTTCTACAAAGGGAGTTCCAGGACAGGCTCCAAAGCTACAGAGAAACCCTGTCTCAAAAAAACAAAAAAACAAAAAGCAAACAAAAAAAACCCCCACAAATTCCATGAGAATAAAGAACCCAATGATCTCACCAGAAGTATCCATCTGGCCCAATACACTAAGGGTCCTCAATCCTTTTCCAAAAAGTAAAATATAAGCAATATTCCAATATGAAATATGTTGCAATATAATAGAAAATCATTAAAATCTTCAAATGCCATGTAGGTGTTCCTGAATAAACTCTACTTCATTCCCACCCTCTAGCTTTACCTAGTAATCTGGTGGAGCATCTTTATAGTCCTCAGATCTTCTGGTCTTGGATGCTAGGGGTGCACCTCAGTTGGTAGAGTGCTTCCCTAGCATGAATGAATCTTGGTTTTGGAACCAGAGTAGCATAGTTAAGATCAGGAACTCAAGGTCATCATTGCCACACAGGAAGAAAGAGTCCAGCCTAGGACACATGAGATTCTGTCTTGAAACAAATAAAACAAAGTTGTTTATTTATTACATTTACTTATTGTGAGGAGGGGGAAGTGTACACTGTTTCATGTCACACTGTCAGGTCCAAGTGTTGTCTGGATACACCTGCCTTGGAAATTGTTCCTCAATACCCTGAGAGAAAGGGGACCCATAACCTCAGCAGCTGTGTGAACTAAGTCACTGTGTCAATAAGGACAGAGACCATCCAACTAATGGGGACAACAGATTTGAAAGACTGACTCTCAATACATGCTCATCAATGTCCCTTGAGCTACAAAAGCTACATTCTTCTGTGTCTGACAAAGCTTTCTAAGACTGCCAGCAGAAACTAAAGTCTACAAGTGATAAAAAAGCATGCCACTCAGCTTTAATATGTTTAAAGACAAGTTTTATACCAGTGTGAATTGCTGCTTGCATATTTATTGCAGGTTCTGAATTTCTGTCATAAAAAATAATAAAAAACTTTTATTTTCCAGGCTACTGTTTATGATCAACTTGAAATTACAGACAATCCACTGAGGACCTATAAAACATATCTTATTTTTATTTTTGTGAATAGATTACATGTTCTTAAAGTATTTGTGTACTCAATCACTTTCAGTCTCTGATTTCAATGTTTTATTGAAAGCTTGAAAGAAACACAGAGTACATGACAGGAAATTAAGAAGGGCTACAGCCCAAAAGGGCTCCCAGTACCCATCTGGACTTTAGACATTGCTGTCAGTGCGAACAAGAATGTGGGAGCCCATGTAGAATGTACATTCCTCCCCACAACTGGGTCTGTCTGCTGTGTGAGAAGAGGTCAGGGTGTGAGAGCCAAAGTTACATTTTAAGTTTTAATTATTATGTTTTAGAGATCCTTGAAACAAAAATGCTTCTGACCTACAAGCCCATTGCCCAAGGGCAGATAGTTCCTGAAATGCTGGAGGCTGTTGTTTATGGGAGATAACAAGCTACATATTTCACTCCCCTAAACAAGTTTGTTTGACGCATCTGCACTGGGTATATTTGACCACAAGTGCGTGGGAGGTACATAGGCAGGATATGGGTCAGGATATTTGCTTGCTCATGATTGGACCTGACAGAAAGTACAATGAATTATGGATTTTCCATCTTAAACCCTTGCCATACTTGATTCTGGGCCATTTCCCAGGAAACTGGGTATGGACCTGGCCAGAGCCTATCCACCTGACCAGCATTTAATTAAAACTTGCTTTAAATTTGGCTTCAAACTGTGGTAGTGATCTTATTCTTACCATTGGGTTTGTGTGCAGCCTATGGACTCTCTTCCAAGAAATCCAGTCTTATCTGAGTTCAGAAAATAAGAAACTTTATTAATAAAATTTTGTCATAATTTCCAAATGGTGATGAAGTTATAAAACTTGCTTAGAAAAATATAAAAAAAAATCTTTCATGTTAGATATGTTTTATTTCCAATGCGACTCCTGCTAACTATAGCTAATAGTATTTAAAATGGGATATTTTAAAAGCAGGCACAACAATAATAGTAGTTAGCATGTTTTCAAGTGAGAGACACTAATGAACACTAACAAAAATAGTTTCATACAACCATCCCTGATGATGCTCTTTTTCCTTATAAAATTATAGTTTTAGAAATTTGCATCAAATATTTATTTTGTTAGACCACTGTTGGAGTTAAAATCAGGAAGGGTGGAGGGGAAAGCAAGAGGAGAGATCTCTAACCATGAGCTTCAGATTCTTCCCTCAGAATTTAAGATTCACCAGGTAACTAGTTTCCCTTATAGTTTGTCTTTAATCTCTTGATTTAAAAACGAGATTTAGATGGGTGTGGTGGTGTACACCTTTAATCCCAGGACTGGGGAAGTAGATGCAGGCAGATCCTTGTGAGCTCAAGGCCAACCTTGTCTATATAACAATTTCTAGGCCAGCCAGAGTTACTGGCAAAAACCTGTCTCAAAACAAACAAACAAACAATAAAAATTTAAAAATAGGATTTAACTCAGCAGCACTATTAACAGATTTCTTAGCAACTGAGAGATGAAGGTCAGGAAGCAATCAGGGCCAGAGTAGGGTGTTTTCTGTCACAGCATGATGACCAAGTTCTCAAATACGCCAATAGCAGTAGGACCTGTGCTCTAGGTAGTTTCAAGTCTTTTCAATCTACATCGACCTCTAGGACTAGGGCATAGTGAGCAGGGAGACAAGAGATGGAATTCATTAGCCCTTCTTCAGTAGGGCACACAGTTGTGTGTTGGAAGGCCTCACTAGTCAGAGGTCAAAGTCTATCATGGCCTGGCAGCTTTTTCCAAAGCTCAGAAACATGAGAACTCTTTCCCCAGAGAGATTTCCTGCTCTCTACCTGCCCTTATCTGGAGAATGTCCCTGGGCACAGAGGACATTATCTGAGAGCTTTCTCTAGGCCTGAATGCCTGGTTTATCTTTAGCAGACACCATCACCAGGGCCCCAGGAGGCAAGCAAGCCATCCACATGAGCCTGTTCCTCACCCCCTTTGGTTCTTCAATTCCACCTCTTTCCACAGAACATCAACCAGTTTGCTTTTCTCTCCCATTTCTCCACCTTATATTTGCTCATCATAATGGTGTCTGTCCACCCGGATCCTTATGGTGCCAGGCGGGCCTGTGGATGTCTTTCACCCACCTGGGCTGTCTGTGTCACCTTTAATGTAATTGGCAGTAGGGATCTGGAGATTTTTTGGTGAGATAATAGTTCAGAGCACGCATCAGCTCTTGGGGTTCCATATTTCTTGCTTATTGTTGGACAGTGTTATCCAAGAGGACCTTTCAAGTACTGTTATCAGGCACAAAAAAAAAAATGTAAAAAGCCACAGCATGCTCAATGTGATATTTGGGACACTGCCTAAATTTTTAATACTTTCTCAAAGCACACCTAGATTCATGAACAACTGAAGACTTATAAACTCAAGGCTTCATATACAACCATGACCAGTCAGTAGTTGTTCTAACTTCTATTAATCCAGGCTTAAAAATAACAAGGAGAAAAAAATAATTGTATATAGTCTTTGAAATTTTCATACATGTATATGATGTATTTTTATCTTATCCACCCCTACTTCCTCCCTCTAACTTCCCCCCAGGACCTACCAACCGGCCTCCCTCCCAACTTCAAGTCATTTTTAAAATTCTTTAACTCTATAAATAACCTACTGAGGCCAATGAGTGCTGACCATGTGCAAATGGTCTTTTCTAAAAATCTAAATGAAGAGGCTCCATAAGCAATCACACACCACAGAAAGGCTTCAGATTTAGTCCAGGCTAGTTACTAAGTAAACACAACTCCCAACTGCACTCTGCTTCTGCATGCTGTCACGGTGGGTGATCGTGATGTGAACAGAGCCCAGCAGATGCTGAGCACAGTGCAGATTCACAGAGGAAACACTTGCTGAGCAAACACGAGCTCCTCAGCACTGCACCCCTGACATCCACTCCATCCAGCTGACAGTCTCAGGCAGTCTGAGACCTTCTTGGCCACTCAGCCTCCAGTGCAGTCCTCTTCTCTCTTCTCCCCTCCCCCTCTCTCCTTTTTCTCCTCTCCTCCCTTACAAACCATTTCCTTGCCCTGCTCCCCTCTCCACCAAGACAAATTCTGAGGCTGCTTTCTCTTCCACAGCTCTCTCCCACAAATGCTTCTCTTTCAAAGCCAGATAATTTGTGGGGTTTTTTAGTCCCTGCTTCTATTAGTCTTTTCCTTAGGGTATGTCCCTTCTGGTCCATAATTAACATTTGACACCATTTCTATCTATTTTATAGAGCCTTATCTCAGTATCCTTTTCTTACTTTCCTCCTTAGATGCCATATTTATAAGACTTCATCAACAGCTTTCTTCTGACTCAGTGAGGAATGTGTACACTTTGAGAGTGTTTTTCTCTGACAGGTAAGGGATTCCTAAATCCTGTTCCATGTCCTTTAGTAAGCTAAGAGTGCTCGTCAGACTTCATTCCTTTTCTATGGAACCTGCTCATTTACTTTAGAACTAGTATTAGTTCTTCTCACAGCTGTGCAACATACCTGATCAGAAGCAACTGTGGGAGTGGATGCTTATTTTGGTCCATCATGGTTTGTAAAAGCACAGCTTACAGAAGCAGGAAGCTAACTGGTCAGATGCACACACAGTCAGGAAACAGAGAGTGAACAGGAAAACAGAGATGTAAAGCCTCACGTCCTCTCTTGACCTACTTCTTCCAATAAAACTCCACATCCTAAAGGATCCACAACAGTACCGCCAGCTGAAGACCAGCTGGAACACATGAGCCTATCAGGTGTGCTTTGAATTCAAATCACAGCAGATTTCTAACCTGTCTTTCCTTTATTTTTACAATTCAGAGATTTTGCCAGGATATTTCTAAGTGGGATTGTTTTGTTTTTCATTAAGTCTACCCTGGGAATGGGTGGATTTATTCACCCTAAAGACTTCCATTAGGAAACTTCCTTCTACTATATGCTAAACAATTACTTTTCTTCCATCTGTTCCTTCTTTTGTTTTTTTTTTTTTTTTGACTTCTGATTCACTGTGATTTGTATGTTGCCATAGGTTCCAATCGTCCTTATTTTCTGTTTGTGGTATTTCAGTTTTATTAACCACAGTTGGTCTCTGGTCCACTCCAGAAACCACTCTGTTTTTATAACAGATGAACTGATATCTTGATGTGTTCAAAAGTTATGCTTTTTGAGTTCCAGGATTTTTTTTTTTTCTGTACTAAGTTCTCCTTGGGAGTTCTCTCTGCTTCTGCGCAAGTTCACTTCAGGCTGTGGAAACTGGCTGTGTCTTCCCTGCACAGACTGCTTCATGACTTCTACATCAGAATTGATATGTGATTAGGAGCTAATTAGAAGAAAATAGTGAGGATATAGATCTAAGCTGTATTTTCACAACAAGCACATGGCCTCCTACCTGGTCTAGGAGACTGATGAGATGAAAAATGGGGGCTAAAGTTAGGAGGACCTTAGGCACAGACATTAAACTGTTATTTCATATGGACCTCCCATCCTTTGACTGGGCTGTTCTTCCAGTCGGTAGTTGATTCTTTAGCCTACAAACATCAAGCTATTTGTGCAACTGCAAACAACAAAATGATAGTCAGGCATCTGTGGCTGATTCTATTGCATGTGCTGAGCCTAGAAAAAAAAACTACCTCTTCAAGCTGAAGGGCGTTGAGGATATATCTCTCCTTCTTTGGTTCTTTGGACTCAATAATGGATCTTGCCCAGTTAGGGAACTGTAACATCACAGCCCATCACTGCAGCTCTGTCAGGCTGGTGTTCCCAGAGAGCCCCACCATCACCTCCCCACCAAGAAGAATAGATGGAACGTTTGCAGTGTAGTCACTGCCCAAGAGAAACAAGGCTTCTCTCTGACTCCAGTCACATCCCCACAGGCCCTTAAATGAAGTGGCAGTCTGCTTCTCTGGCACTACAGGAGAATTTATAGAATCAAATAGACTCCCAAATTCTTAGAGTGTCATAAAAAGGGGTCTAGAAGAGATACGGTCAGGAGAATGCATGAAGACTGGTCACTGCCTCCCCAAATTCAGGGCTGCCTTCTCGTGACCACACATCACTCAGGGATTGTTAACTCATCCAGCCTGAAAACCAACACTCTTCTATTATCACATTGTGATGGTTTGAGAGAAAATGGCCCTGAAAGGGAGTGTACTATTAGAAGCTGTGATCTTGTATAGCAGACATGGTCTTGTTGGAGGAAGTGTGTCACTTTTGGGATGGGTTTTGAGGTCTCCTATGCTCAAGCTACTCTCAGTGTCTCAGCACTTCCTGTTGCCTGCATATTGAGATGTAGCCAGCATCATGTCTGCCAGGATGTCATCATCTCTCTGCCATGATGATAATGGACTGAACCTCTAAAAAATGTAAGCCTCCCCAATTTAATGGTTTTCTTTATAAGAGTTGCCATGATCATGGCATCTCTTCACTGCAAAAGAAACCCTAACAAAGACACACAGGATGATTGACTATCTTCTCAATTCTTCGCTGATGCATCCAGGAATATTTCATTTACTCAGTTTTTCCCACATGGCTTGTGGATTGTGAAATATAAACAAAAATTGTAGGTTCCCACCCTGATTACTCTAAAGTTATTATTGTTATTATTTTCACAGACTAAAGTGGTAGGGTTTTTCATTTAGTTAGTCCTAGTGAGTAGTTTTTTCTCTTTATCAGTTTTTATGACTAGTAAAAGTAAAAAATAATACATCTACAAATAAAGAAAAGAATGAAAGGGGATGGAAAAATGGATCAGTGGACCAGAGTTCAGTTCTAAGAACCCAGGATAAACTGCTCACAACCATCTGTAAGTCAAGCTCTGGGGGACTTGAGGCCCTCTTCCAGGTTCCATGGGTGCCTGCAGCCACCTGCCATACACAAGTACATGTACATAAATAAACAATAAAATAATTTTTTTCTTAAAGAATTAAAACTATTGATTGTTAACAATTTTGATAAAACCACCATGATCAAATGAGGTATGTAATACTCCATTTTATATACACTCAACATAAGTATGTAAGTGTTCAATATATGTATGTGTATATTGTACACCTATTCATGTAAATGCAACTAGGCAGGTTCTTGATTATTTCATTGCTATTTGTCTTAACAGCCAATACTATGACATAAATAAACACTATCAGATTTTTAAAAGATCCATCTATGATTGACATTTGGAAAATATTAGGGGACTCTACAATATACACCCTTGAAAAACATACATCTTGTATTATGTAAGATGTTCACAAGAAAGTGTGCCATAAAGACTGAGATTCATGGGAACTCCATAATTTTCTTCTAACTATTAAGTTTTTTTAAAAGGTAAAAAGCTAGGCATAGTGGCACATACCTTTAATCCCAATGCTTGGGAGGCAGAAGCATGCAGATCTCTGTGAGTTTAAGGATAGCCTGCTCTAGATGACAAGGGCTATGTAGACACACACACACACACACACACACTAAAGGTTTTAAAAATATTTATGAATCCCCAATCACTGCTAGATGTCTAGACTGTGTAGGTACTAACCCCATCTCAGCACATGCCCAAGGCACATTAGCATCCTCCATAAATAACTTCCTATGGATAGTTCTTCTCTGAGCCACTTTCTGCTTTTCACACTTGGTTGAAGACAGATGACACAACCCAAAAGATTCATGTGTTTGGATCTGAAGTCGTCACATAAGCCAGTTAAAAGAAGACTTCAATCTTACCTTCAGGACAGTTTTCACCTAATCCATCCAAGGTCAGGATGTCCTTTCAACAGGAGACTGTTATTGCCATTAATTCTGAGACCACTGTTTCCTATCATGTTCACTCAGACCACGCCTCCACCTTCGGGAAACTGTGGTGAATTCTGAACTAGAGGCCGGGAGTATAAACTAAAATCCATTTCTATTTACGAACACCCCTTCTAAGCTTTTCTCTCAGGCCACACCCACACCTAGCGACCTATCATAGGTAGGAGGCACAGGCACACTTCTGATGAGTAAGGAGAGATAAGGTGTGTTTCTAACAGTCTCAAAAGGTGCTTTTTTGAGACATCGTGGTCTTGGCAGCTCAGTGAAGTGGTTCATGTGGAAAAACACAAGTTTTCTGTAAAGGACAAGCCTCTACTAAATTCCATTCTAGACAATTCCTAAATGAACAGATATGTGTGTCAGCACTAAGGCATGATTTACAAAACCAGGCAGAGCTAGAACTAAAGCCGGGTGTTCAAACAAAACCTTATGCATGGGTTTCAGAGCCACATGATTCACAAGAGCCAAGAAAGTGGAAATAATTCGGTTGTCTGTCAATCAATGAAATAAGAAATAAAACACGGAGTGATTTAGGGCTGTAGCTTCTTAGCAAGAGAGCACCTGCCAGCATCGTGAAGACCTAGGTTCAGTTTCCAGTACCACCAAAAGAAAAGTTTTACTTGTATATTGCAAATAAAATAAAATATAAGGTATATCCATACTTGGGCTCAAAATAAAGTTCAAATGTGAAAATCAGAACTAAATCTCCAGTTCCACAATAAGAACAAAGGACTTCTGCAATTACAGTCTTGTCATGCCAAAGAACTACACATGGAGCAACATCTTGAAATCTTGAAGTGGGTGCCTGCATGTAGATTTGAAGTGGCGTCTTTTCAGCTGGGTGAACCTGCTTTTCTCTTAACCCCCTTTGGGCATTAACTGGGTCACAGACCACGACTGTTATCAATGTTCCACCTTCCAAAAGGAGGGTCCTACAAAGGTTCTGACATGAGCATATGTCTATCATTTCTTCATCTTTCAAATAAACCCTGTTGATTTGAAAATGGGTGGAAACGCTGTGAGCTTTTGTCTGAGATATGAGCCTTCCTATAACTGAACAATGAGAGCATTTAGGCAAGAAAATAAGAGTTAGGCACCTTGGGTTCAGATTCTAATACTGCTATTACTTGGTTAAGTGATCTCATCTCTCTGAATGAGACAAGAGGATCTGAGTTTGAGACCAGCCTGGTCTACAGGGCAAGTTCCAGGACAGGCTCCAAAACTGCACAGAGAAACCTTGTCTCAAAAAAAAAAAAAAAAAGTTAATTGATGTGGGAAGTCCTTCTGTATATATGTTCCTTTTATTGGTTAATGAATAAAGCTTTTTCGACCAGTGGCTTAGCAGAGTAAAGCCAGGTAAGAAATCCAAAAAGTGATATAGAGAGTAGACGGAGTCAAGGAGACACCATGTAGCTGCTGAAGGAGAAAGATGCAGCCAGAACCTTACCTGTAAGTCACAGCCTCATGACGATACACAGATTAATAGAAATGAGTTAATTCAAGATATAAGAGGTAACTAGAAATATCCCTGAGTCATTGGCCAAAAGGTGTTGTAATTAATATAGTTTCTGTGTGATTATTTGGGTCTGGGTGCCTGGAAAACAAAAGAGCAGTCTCTGCCTACAACAAATGATTAGATGATAGATGATTGATAGATAGATAGATAGATAGATAGATAGATAGATAGATAGATAGATAGAGATAGATAGATAACTAATAGATAGATAATTAATAGATAGATAGATGATAGATGGATAGATAGCAGATAGATAGATAGATAGATAGATAGATAGATAGATAGATAGATAGATAGATAGATGATAGATGGATAGGTAGCAGATAGATAGATAGATAGATAGATAGATAGATAGATAGATAGATAGATAGATAGATGTTTGTAGAAGTCCAAAGTATGGTAGCAGCCCATAAGAAATATTTTTATGTTTCTTGAACTTTTTCTTATGGCTTCAAATAAGAATGAAAAGTCTCATATAATCAACATAGTTGTCGGAACTTTTGTACCATATGATAAAGAAGAGACAAGAAAGAGGGAAGAGGGAAGAAGGCAAGGGATGAAGGAAAGGAGAGGGCAGGGAGGGATTGAGGGGCAAGAGGAGAAGGAAGAGGAGGGGAGAAAAGGAGAGTAGAGAGGGAAATGAGAAAGAAGGCAATTATCTTACAGTGATTTGCTATTCGCTACTTAGTTTTACTGCATTTCTTAAGTAGAAATATATATATATATAAATGTAAAATATTAACATTCATTTGAAGTTTTAAGATATACATCTAAACTTCATCGTGAATCTCATTGTGGCTCCAATGAATACTTTAGAAATGTTTTCATTGAGGAGGATTTTTTTAAATTGTTTTTAAAAGTTATGTTTTCAAACATAACTTTTTAAAAAATCTGTTGTAAAGCTTATTTCTGCTATTAAATTAGGCATCTAGTTTACAGTAAGTGGCTTATTAAGATACTTTTACAGACTCAACATTAAATATTATCACTTCAGTAAGCTAAAATCTGCATATCAGTGCTGGATGAATTGTCATATGTTATGTAAGTTGCAAATTTATAGCCCACTGTACCATGTAGTGGGTTTGCAATTAGCAGAAGAGTCAAAGGATTTGATGAAAACCGGGGCTATTTCTGTGACCAGATTAGTGACAGTTCCAAATGTTTTTCCTAAGGACAAAGTGTGCTCCTCTGTGATGGGACAAGAGCCACTCTAAAAGGAGAAGTCTATCTCACTTGGATGCATTTGACTGGAAAACACTCTCCAGCGGTCAATTCCTTCTCCAGCTGGTAGAGTGCTAGCAGGCCGTGATATGTCATCACCGATTCTATTCAAGGATTAATGGCTCCAAAGAACAAGATGCCTCACTAAGTCTTCCTGTAAGATTATACCCAAGTGTGGCTTGTCCCACCATTCCAGTCCCCTTTGCACACTAAGGGGCAGAGGGTGGCTTTTCACGAGTCACAGAGCAACAGGGCACATGGGTAATCCGTACATGTTCTAAACCACCTCTCTAGGTTCAGGCCAAGTCATAGCGTTCATGAGAAACTGCCAAAACAGAAGCTTGCCTGCTCAGGGGCAGGCAGGGGAGGGAGAGATGGGATTTCTTTAGAACCATCTCTCACCATGAGGGAAGGCTACAGTGTCCCTGGAGAAATAGTGCCTGATTCTACTAATTTGGCTCAAATGACCTTGAAAGACTGAGGGATTTCTGTTACTCCCTCTACTCCATATATAAAAGCTCCAACAATGAAGTTTCAGAATAGCGCCTGTGGCTTTTGCAAAGCGGAGCTGAGGAGGCCAGAACCAGAACGCTTGCCCTTCTTTGCAGCCTAACAGGATATCAGCTCATCTGCGATTCATCTTTAAGGTACGATGCGTTGAGCTTGTGTTGTCAGGTGGGACCAGCCCACTGCAGCCAGTTGAGATGTCTTTGGTGAGTTGAGGTTTTGTTTTGGGTCGTCCCCCCGCCCCAATCTCTGATTTTCTTTTCCCTAAATGTCAGTGATTAGTGAATTTCAAGCTCAAGGGTGTGAAAAAGCCAATCAGTATCGATCTCACAAAGTGAGGCTCTGTGAAGATTAACCAAAATAAGGAATATATCTCATGTTGATTGATGGATAAACAGTACTGAAAAACATTTGTTAGAGGTTCCAGACCACAGAAGCTCCTCGGGGAGCCAATAAATAGGAGGATTAAAAATTAATTTGAGGTTTTTACTTGACTGAGTAACCTAAGACTTAGAAAATTAAGCTGGAGAATTTTTGCTTGTTTCTGTTTTTACAATTGGCCATTCTGTGTTCCTTCATTGCAAAGATAGGAACGCATGTGTCCTCCAAAGTCAACTTGCAACAAATGTTACTTGTCTAAGTGGCTGTTTAGTGTAAAGCTGCAAGTGAGTTGTACAACTCTTAAGGGGACGTTAATCAGTAAATGAAATTTAAGAATCAACTGTTGAAACCTAGCAGGGGGACAGCCACTTACTCACACAAGAGCAGTCTTTTTTGCTATGGGTCATTGGTACCATTTGCCCTTCCCATATATGCAAGACAGCCAGATAGTCTCATGTGGAAAGTAAAAAAATGAAACCTACAATTTTCTATTCCCTAGATCTTGCAATTTCCTTAACTATTCAAGTCAGGGGGACCCCAGAGAACACACATCTCAATTCATAATGAGGCGATGGAAGTATTTTTCCCAAAATTTAAAAGAAAATGTCTTTCTCTTAAATTATAGATCAATAAGCCCTATAAAATAAAAAGGTATTTTAAAACTAACTATAGCCTGAGAGTGTAGCTTGGTTAGTAGGCTGCTCGTCTAAGATACACAAGACTCTAGGTTTGATCTCCGACATTGATAAAAAGACAGATGGAAAGGAAGGAAGGGAGAACTACATGCTGATAACAATATGGTAAGCATAGATCATTTTGCTTTTATTACTTAAAGTATTTCATTCAAAAGTAGGAGAAATTGGATTTACATTTGACCATTTAGAAACCTATTTGCTATTAGAATTTTGAATATTTCTTGCTACTTAAATGGGATTTTGTGTCTTTCCTATTAGCAAAAATGTGCAGTGAAGTTGGTTAAAGTCTGTGTTTACTAGTACAAACGATGGTCGTTCCTTTTTATGGATGCAGCATAATTAAACTGTGACACATATTGATTGCCTGTCTAGGAGTCTGGCCTGGTGCGGTTCTTTATCCATTTAAGATGTGTTGAGTGACAGCTATGTTGGGCATGCTGGAGTGGCGCATTCAGGTGTACTCTCTTGAATCTGCGCTGTCTTTCCACTGAGGGGCAGATGGTTGAACAGCCTGGTTTTTCTGCCATAGGGAGAGGGGCAAGATGGAAGTAATCTATAAAAGAGACTTATCCACGTATGCAGAAAAATTAATGATCATATGAACTACAGGGACAATGAGAGGTTACATAGTAAACATTTCGTGACTCCAACCTGTAAATGATACTTGCAGGAGCTTATGCTTCAGGCTACACCTGGCGGTGTGAACAAAACATATCACCAGCCCAGATGTTTGTTTACTTGTTGCAGTAGACCCAACCAGGAATTAGTTAAATGTCTATCAATACATGAATGGTTAAATAAGTTATAGTATATCTGCTAACAGTTTACTATGCCTCTGTGGGATCGACATGCAAATAAGTACTAAAGTGAGAAAATCAAAGCCCATGCACACATTGGTCTTGCTTGGAGAGAATACACACATATGTGCATCTATACGCTTTCATTAAAATTGAAACACCAATAAGGCATTGGTAACAGTGGTTGACATTAGTCAGTGTTGCTGGCTGCAAGGAGATAGGAGAGAAAGACTTTTTCTCCTTTTTTTTTTCTTTTTCTCTTTTTTGGGGGACAGGGTTTCTCTGTAGCTTTGAAGCCTGTCCTGGAACTAGCTCTTGTAGACCAGGCTGGCCTTGAATTCACAAAGATCCACCTGCCTCTGCCTCGATTAAAGGCATGCACCACCACTGCCCAGCAGGGAAAGGCTTTTATAATTAGCTTTATAACCTTCAGTAATTATTGAAATATATTATCATATGCATGCAACTTTTTAGTGATCTTAAGGAGATCTCTATGAACTTCATAGCCCTTTCAGAAACTATTCTGAAGATTTTAAGAAGAAAGATTGAATAAATCATAGTTTACAATAGCTTTCACATGCCTCTTCAGACACAAGGACTAACACAGCAAAAAAGGGAAGAGAGGAGTACCCTAGAGAGTCTCCAGGCCAGGAAGGGACATCAGGTGCTTCTGGGAGTCCATGGGTTTTTTTTTTCCTTGTATCATTTCCTCCTATGCAGCCCCAGTGATTATGCTAAGGGCCTTGTCCCTGGGCCAGCTCACATTGGTTCCTCTGCCTTCTGTCCTCAATCTGTTGCATTTAGCCACTCCTGCTTCCCGTGTGTCCCTTGGGGTTCTGATGAATCCCTCTGTTATTGATTAAAATGATCTATCCAATCTATTCAGAAAGCAGGCCCTGTGATTTGGTGTGGGACAGTGGGGGTGCCAGGATTAATCTCACTAAACAACACCATAAGGCACTGAGATGCCTTCCTTACAGATACTCCATTCCGGTGTCTATGTCTCTCTGTGTGTTGTGTCCTTGTGTACAATGGCCAGTAGAGGACATCAGGACAACACCATAAGACAATGAGATGCCTTCCTTACAGATACCCCATTCCAGTGTCTATGTCTCTCTGTGTGTTGTGTCCTTGTGTACAATGGCCAGTAGAGGACATCAGGACAACACCATAAGACAATGAGATGCCTTCCTTACAGATACCCCATTCCAGTGTCTATGTCTTTCTGCGTGTTGTGTTCTTGTGTACAATGGCCAGTAGAGGACATCAGGTGTCTGGCTCTATACTCATAGTTTTATTCGCTTGAGACAGGATCTCTCACTGAGCCTTAAACTATACATTTCAGACTGGGATGGCTTGCAAGTGAACCACCCCACCCTATCCCACCAGGGATCTGATTGTCTTTGTCCCTCATTGCTGGAGTTACAGGCACAAGCAGCTATTCCCATCTTCAGCATGGGTACGGAGAATTCAAACAGAGGTCCCTGTGTTTGTGCAGCAAGAGTTCTCACCTACTGAGTCATCTCCCTAGGCCCCAATTTTGCTGGGGTTTTTTTTTCACCTGCATTCTGGGCACTGAATGTACATTCTAGTGTTTACAGGGCAAGTACTTTACCAACTGAGTGATCTCCTCAGCACCCCCAGATTTTTTTACAAGAACTGTTAAGATCAGAGTGGCTGAAGTCCATTGTCTCAGAGGAGATGTGTAGCCTCTTATCATTATTCCTATGGAAAAAATAATGGCATTGACTAGTGACAGTTAAGCCATTGGGCTGGAAGTTTGAGGAAGGAAACTAAGAGACGGTGTTTAAAGAGCAAGCAAGATTTATTAAAACAGAAGAACAGTTTCCTGAAGTAGAAAGGAGAGTGGAAAAGAAAATGCCACTGAGATTCCAGGAGCTTTGCCATCTTCCCAACCCCCGGAGAAAGCAGGAGGATCAAGCAATGCCTTTCCACTGCCACTTGAGTGCAGATGAAGTATATGATTGATGATTTTCACTGGCTCTACCCAGGTAGTTCCAGAGACAGTAAGTCACAGCTGACAGGAAAACAGAATGGACCCATTTGAGACCTGTTTCTTGCCTTAGACCTATGTTTTCCTAAAATCACTACCAATTCTTTTTCATTTTTGATACAAGATCTCAAGAACTCTGTGCTGGCTTCAGACATGCTCGGTAGTGAAGGATGACCTTAAACTTCCGGTTCCTAGCCTCTCCTTCACACATGACTGTGGTGGCGCAAATGAATGTAGACAGATTATACAGATATATACAGCTTTAATAAGGAAATAGACTTACAGGACCACAGGTTCCCGCAGAGTACTGGAAAAGCGGAGCAAAAGAAAAAGGGGCTGCTGGGCTCACGCCCGGCAGATTTATCCGTAAACATTAGCCCGAGGCGAACACGCCCCCAATGGGTGGGGCTATGTCCCTACACATGACATTTGTGGTGATTCATGTGGTGCTAGGAATTGACCACAGGGGTTCACGTATACTAGGCAAGCTATACTAGACAAGCACTCTACCAAAGTAGCTACATTCCCAGTTCCCAATTTCATTTCTTGTAGACCCAACCTGACAATGCCAGCCACTATTGTGCTGCTCACAATCAGCACAGTAAAGGAAGTAGAGAGTATAAAACATATTTTAAGAGAGAGAAGGAAACTAGAAAGAAGACCTGGTCTAAATCAAAGGGCACTTTATGGTATAGAAGTTGTCAAAGCTTCAGTTTTCCAGCAGCACAAGCAGCTATGAATAACCTGTAAGAGAGTGATGACAGCAATCGTTTTTAGGAGACCAGTCACTTCTTCAGCATGCTCGGCATCACGCAGTGAATGCGATTATTCTGCCTGATCACAGAGAGGGCACAAATCTAGTATCCTAAGTGGCACCAGAAGCTTTGCTAAAGGCATCTGTCCAGGTTCTAACACTGGGCCTTGGACAAAGGGGAAGCCTCTTGTCCCTGTCATCTCAGGTTTTCTAATCCTAATAGCCCAGCAACAGAAATAAATAAACCTTAAGAATGAGCTGAGTCAGTACGCAGCAAAGCATCTGATATCGTGCATAAACCAACGTTGATGAGAGTATATGTTAGGGTGGTTCAAGGTGGTTAACATTTTTTATGCTTGCCATGGGTGAGCAATAGATTGTGAGAATTCTGCAAACATCAATATCATGTCTGAAGAATGATATAGCAGTCCACTTATGAAGTACCATGAGCTGGATCACAACAATTAGTCTCTGTCTCGTGGGTAATGAAACTGGGACTCAGTATGAAAAGCTCATGGTAGTGACCAGCCTAATGTCCTCATTCTTGGTTCCTTCATATATCTGACTGACAAAACACAACCACAGAGTTGGTAAGTGAGTCCTGGGATGGAAGCTGTAGGGAGGACCATGCCCACATGTCCCCTTATAAGACCTCCATTGCCAGCAACTACTGGAATGACAAGCTCTGTTTGGTGAAGTCAGATAGCATTTGTTCAGGTGTGGTATAAGAAAGCTGTTCCAGGACAGCCAGGACTGTTACACACAGAAGCCCTGTCTCAAAAAACCAAAAAAAAAGAAAAGAAGAAGGAGGAGGAGGAGGAGGAGGAGGAGGAGGAGGAGGAGGAGGAGGAGGAAGAGGAAGAGGAAGAGGAAGAAGAAGAAGAAGAAGAAGAAGAAGAAGAAGAAGAAGAAGAAGAAGAAGAAGAAGAAGAAGAAGAAGAAGAAGAAAAAGAAAAAGAAGGTGAGGAGGAAGGGAGGGAGGGAGAGAGAGAGGAGAGAGAGAGAGAGAGAGAGAGAGAGAGAGAGAGAGAGAGAGAGAGAGATTCTCTTTCTCTTCTAACCGGCAAGGGAAAGAAAGCCACAGGGAAGAAGGTGGTCCCTGCCCTTGCTGTTGCGAAGAAACAGGAGGCTAAAAAGGTAGCGAATCCTTTGTTTGGGAAAAGGCCTAAGAACTTTGGCATTGGGCAGGACATCCAGCCCAAAAGAGATCTCACACACTTCATCAAATGGCCCCGCTACATTAGGCTGCAGCGGCAAAGGGCCATCTTCTATAAGCGGCTCAAAGTTCCCCCAGGCCCTGGACCCGCAAACAGCTACCCAGTTGCTTAAACTTGCCCAAAAGTACAGGCCAGAGGCTAAGCAGGAGAAGAAACAAAGGCTGCTGGCCCATGATGAGAAGAAAGCTGCTGGCAAAGAGGATGTCCCAACTAAGAGACCAACCCACCTATCCTTCGAACTGAGAGGGGGGGATGGGGGGGATGGGAGGGGGTGGGGGGTGTTAGTCAGTACAGTCACCACCTTGGTGGAGAACAAGAAGACTCAGCTGATGGTGATTGCCCACGACGTAGACCGCATTGAGCTGGTGGTCTTTCTGCCTGCCCTGTATCGGAAGATGGGGGTCCCCTACCATCAAGGGAAAGGCCAGGCTGAAGCGGCTGGTCCATAGGAAGATGTGTACCCTTGTTGCCTTCACACAAGTTAACTCGGAAGACAAGGGTGCTCTGGCTAGGCTGATCAAAGCTATTAGGACTAATTACAACGAGAGATAGGGTGAGATCCGCCGGCACTGGGGATGCAACGTCCTGGGTCCTAAATCTGTGGCTCGAATTGCCAAGCTGGAGAAGGCAAGGCAAAAGAACTCGCCACTAAACTGGGTTAAATGTACTGCTGAGTTTTCTACACATAAATATAATTATAAACCTTCAGAGAGAGGGAGGGAGGGGGAAGGGAGGGAAGGAGGGAGGCAGGGAGGCAGGGAAGGAGGGAGGGAGGGAGACTTGGGGGGCTAAGAATATTTGCTACTTTTCTTTCAATATGACCAAGTATCTGACAAAAATGCAACTTAAAGAAGAAAGGGTTTTTCCAGGTTTAGAGTTCAAGGGGTTTCAAGCCCTAGTGTCGAAAAGACAAAATAGGAAGAATGTTAGGCACTTGGCCACGTCACTTCAGTAAGCAGGAAGCATATAGCAGACAGGAAGTGATCCACGGTCCCCAGTGACCCATTTCCTCCAGCAATGCTCTACTTCCTAAAGATTCCATAGCCTATCAAAACAGCACCAATCACTGAGGATCAAGTGTTCAAACACGATCAAACCACAATACTAAAGGAAAAAGTTCAAGGTTAGCACTATGGATAGATAATACACCCCAAACCCTGAGGAGCAAAGGGCAGGCTTTGGACTATACTCAGAAAAACCCATCTTTTCTATGATGTAAAGAAAACCCATCTTTTATGGCCAAGATGAGGTTGCACTCGGTTTTGAACACATTGTCTTGAAGCAGTTAGTGCAGGTACTACTCAGGACCACAGGTCAATGCCCACCGTTGCCTTCCTTGTCACTTAGTTCATGACCCCTTCCTAAGGGGAAATTCCTCCATGAAAACAGAACCCCTAAGTTCTTTTTTTTTTTTTCTGAGACAGGGTTTCCCTGTGTATTCTGTAGTTGTCCTGGAACTTATTTTGTAGACCAGGCTGGCCTTGAACTCACAGAGATCTGCCTCTGACTCCCTGAGTGCTGGAATTAAAGACATGTGCCACCACTGCCTGGCTACCCCTAAGTTCTTTCTGACCCAAACAGGCCATCATGCTCCAGATCCCTAATAGTCTCTCATCCAACTTGCCTTGGACAGGCTCAGCCTCAGTTTACCCCTTGGGTATGTGGACATCTATGCTTTTAGCTGATTAGTTTTCCCCAGTTCCTGGATCTACAAATGCCTTGCCTGCTAGACTAGATGTTCTCCATAGCCAACTCACCTTCCAGTCAGCAGAAAAAAGAAAATGTCAGACTTCATGAGGTGACAGCTTGTTGGAGGAGTGAGCCACTTGTTGGTTCCCTGGCCGCCCAGCTAGCTTAGACCCGAAATAACCACACAGAAACCAGCACTGGTTGGCCCATTAGCTCTAGCTTCTTATTGGCTAACTCTTACATCCTAATTTAACCCATCTCCATTAATCTGTGCATCACCACGGGGTCGTGGCCTACCAGCAAAGTTTCAGTGCTTCTTTCTCCAGCGGTGGCAGCTCCATGGCTTCTCTCTGACTCCACCTTCCTTTCTCCCAGCATTCAGCTTGGATTTTTCCCACCTACCTATATTCTGCCCTGCACTGGCCCAAAGCAGTCCTTTATTAACCAATGGTATTCACAGCATGCAAAGGGGAATCCCACATCACAAGCTGGCTGGCTGCCTGCTGGGCTCTCCTCTCTTCTCCATAATGCTGTTTAGCTTAAAATGTCAATTCTAATTTTAAATAAAAGAAAGACATTTCTATGAGTATATATTTGGCCAAACTATCCTTTCTATGAGTACCAAATATGTGATTTGAATTTAAAAGTACTTTAGAAGCAGGGTTTGGAGCTACAACACCGTTAGTGGAATGCTTGCCTGACATGCACAAAGCCCTGGGTTGCAACCCCAGCATCACATAAACCCAGTGTGATGTGCACACCTATAATCTTTGGAAGGTGGAGCAAGAGGATAAGCTTAGCAAATCTGAGGCCAACCTGAGCTAGAAGAGACTCTGTCTCAAAAAAAAAAGTGTTTGTATTAAAGGAATCTATAAACCATATACCTGATGGCTTCTTACTTTGCACCCACATTCCTCCCAGCTCAGCATAACAGTGTTGTGTCTGTCTGTCTGTCTGTCATGTGCTTGTGGACACACATTTATGGAATGCAGGTGGAAGTCAGAGGACAACTTTTAAGAATCGGTTCTGTCCTATCTTGTTGGGGCCCAATGTCTCTTGTTACTTCTTCTGAACTTTATGCTACAGCTATGTAATTCCTCAGGCTTTCTGGTGGCTCTGTTTTCTCCTCTTCCCTTCCTGCCTTAGGAGTGCGAGACTACAGATGTGAGCCATGGCATCTGGCTTTGTACAGGGGTCTCAGCGATCAAACTTGGGTCGTCAGACTTCTGCAGCTAACACCTAGCACTTGTCTTCACTGACCCATCTCTTCAGTTCAAGCAATGAACTGCTTTTCATATGTGCACCCCAAGCAAGTGAAATGCCGTGGATTCTCCTGTAGGTACAACTAAACCCGCAGGGAACTCAAGTGCATGGAGATGCAGGCATTCCGTCTCCTGGTCCTAGGAATAAAAATGTAAAATCTAACCTATTTTTGTTAACAGTTTCTCTTCCAATAAACAATAACTAGAAATATGTTAGAGATCTCCACAATGAATCCATTTTCCAGGAAAAAACTAAGTGGGAGATATGTGTGCCCCTGGAGACAGGAGACTGTGCCGTCATCAGGCTGTAAGACAGCCCAGGTTCACAGACGCTCAGAGCACTGTCCCTGCTCGGAGAGATCTCAGGAAGTCACCAGAGTTGAACAATTCTCTTACCCAGAAAGGGTGAAAATGGTCCTCTCTCCGACCTTCTTTCATTGTCTAGGTCCTGGGATAATTTAAAGGGCAATTTTCATTTCTCAGAAAGTTCTTTTTATAAAAAACAGTCATTTGAAAAGAGTCATTAAATAAATTTGAGAACAAATGAATATCTGTTAAATTCCTCAAGTCACCAAAAATAACAAGACCGAGTTCTTCTCTTAAGGAAACTAGGCCCCACTAAGTCACAAACATCCAAGCATTGAGGTACCTGTCAGTCAGGGGAGAGCGCTGAGATCCTTGGCAGAGAGAGAATGTGAAGTCACTTTGCCTTCTTTAAAGGACAGGAATGTGGAGGGAACTCGAAAGCTGTATGGACAAAATCAACTAATGCCTCTGAGCATCTGCTTCCTCGTGCACAAAATGGGAAATTAATTAGCTCAAGTTAACCATCCATAATGTATGAAGAGAGTCCTCTGTGAAGGTGAGCAGACCTAGGTTTAAACTCGGCTCTGTTTTAGTCACTAGGGAGGCTAATTCTATTGCTCAGCCTCCTCATCTGAACAATGAGTGTAAAACCACCCATCTCACAGAGCAGCACCGATGGACAACAGTACAGTGGGTAGAATGCTTCAAGTGAGGAGCTGGTAGAAACTCATCAGGCAATATGCTTGTTGTGCAAGTGTGAGAAGCTGAATTTGAAACACCAACACCCATGTAAAAGCCAGGTTAGCTCTGTCCCCACATTGGGAGGATGCAAAGACAGACAGGTTCCAGGAACATATTGGCCAAAGAGTTGAGTCAAATAAGTGATCTTTCTAGTGAAAGCCCCTGCCTCAAGAGATCTCTGGTCTCCACATGAGTACACATAGGCAAGTGCACCCACATACACACACGCACACCACACACACACACAATTACAACTGATTCAAAGAAATTTGTTTTTTAAAAAAAATCAATAAATTTGTAGTAGAAGAAAATTGATTGACATCCACAGGTGTCTCATTTGGGTAAAATTTATTTTAATGTCTGTGTTTTAGAATCATTTACATTACTATATTTTTCTATACTTTACAGTATAGCAAAATGCCTAAAAGACAACAAAAAAAGCCAACTGCTTAAGAATAAGATTACCTTCATGGGCTACAGATTTTTCTTTGTTCAACGATTTTCAGAATACTTTTTGCATCATCATGATTATCTTCATCTGCAGTGACAAAAACTGAGTCATTCCATGAGCGTGTGATGACAGGAAAAGTGTCAATTTAAGCTCATCTGGATCCAGGCGCATCCCCAGATCAGGGTGTAACTACTTGCTGGGCTATGCTCTATCTTTCATGTTGCAGGGATGAACAGCCAGTACATGCGCAGGGAAGTCTTCTGCTGTGAGACATGCGATGAGCTCAAAAGCTTCTGGGAAAAGGAGATTAGCAAGCAGACTTGCTACCGAGAACTTGAAGAAGATCGTCAGGAGAGAAGCGCTCTGAGAAAGTATGTGGGTTGCTTTTCTGTCCTGGGTTCCTTGGGAATAAACCAAATGTACAGAGGGGCCCAGTTCTTTTTTCATCACTCACTAGGATAAGACGGTGGGTGGTGGATTCTATATTACAGAGGAAGGAAGCAAGAACAAGATATGGAGGGAAAGAAAGGGGTACACTCATCCATTGCTGGTGGGAATGCAAACTTGTGCAACCACTTTGGAAAACAGTGTGGCAGTTTCTCAGGAATTTCGGGATCAACCTACCCCTGGACCCAGCAATACCACACTTGGGAATATACCCAAGAAATGCCCTATCATACAACAAAAGTATATGCTCAACTATGTTCATAGCAGCATTGTTTGTAATAGCCAGAACCTGGAAACAACCTAGATGCCCTTCAATGGAAGAATGGATGAAGAAAGTATGGAATATATACATATTAGAGTACTACTCAGCAGTAAAAAAAACAATGACTTCCTGAATTTTGCAGGCAAATGGACAGAAATAGAAAACACTATCCTGAGTGAGGTGAGCCAGACCCAAAAAGAGGAACAGGGGATGTACTCACTCATATTTGGTTTCTAGCCATAAATAAAGGACATTGAGCCTATAATACGTGATCCTAGAGAAGCTAAATAAGAAGGTGAACCCAAAGAAAAACATATAGGCATCCTCCTGAATATTAACCTTCATCAGGCAATGAAAGGAGACAGAGACAGAGACCCACATTGGAGCACCGGACTGAAATCTCAAGGTACAAATCACGAGCAGAAGGAGAGAGAGCATGAGCAAGGAACTCAGGGCCGCGAGGGGTGCACCCACACACTGAGACAGTGGGGATGTTCTATCCGGAACTCACCAAGGCCAGCTGGCCTAGGTCTGAAAAAGCATGGGATAAAACCGAACTCGCTGAACATAACGGACAATGAGGACTACTGAGAACTCAAGAACAATGGCAATGGGTTTTTGATCCTACTGCACGTACTGGCTTTGTGGGAGCCTAGGCAGTTTGGATGCTCACCTTACTAGACCTGGATGGAGGTGGGTGGTCCTTAGACTTCCCACAGGGCAGGGAACCCTGATTGCTCTTAGGGATGACGAGGGAGGAGGACTTGATCAGGGGAGGGGGAGGGAAATGGGAGGCAGTGGTGGGGAGAAGGCAGAAATCTAGAAAGAAAGAAAGAAAGAAAGAAAGAAAGAAAGAAAGAAAGAAAGAAAGAAAGAAAGGAAGGAAGGAAGGAAGGAAGGAAGGAAGGAAGGAAGGAAGGAAGGAAGAAAGAAAGAAAGAAAGAAAGAAAGAAAGAAAGAAAGAAAGAAAGAAAGAAAGAAAGAAAGAAAGAAAGAAGATATGGAGGGAAAGAAGTATATTAAACTCACAAGTCCCAGACAGGTGTCGCCACAAATTGCTCAGTACATCAAAGAAGGAGCAGGTTTTAATCAAAACATAGCAGCCAGGAAGAAAGTGTAAGCCATACCCTTTGGTGGATTTCCATGGCAAAGCAGGAGAGGACAGTTAAGTGTTGACTAGTTTGAGCAATCCCAGTGGGCTTCTGACTGGCTAGACACCAGTACTGACTCTGGGATGCTTTCCAAAGGGGAACACAGTGGCTGGTGTAGAAGCTGAATATGGAAAAAGTTGAAGCTACAGACTTGGGTGGAGATGGTTTGGAGATTGGCTGAACCTTTTACTGGAATGAGAATGTAACTCAGTTCTTTACCTAGAATGTACAAAGCCCTGGGTCAGATTCCAGCACCAAAGAAGGTGTGATGCAAACATCTGTAATCCCAGCCCTGGACAGGTTAAAGCAGAAAGTTCAGAAGGTCAAAGTCATCCGCTTAGGCTACATGAGACCCTATCTTATAACACAGGGTGAGGAATTAGTCCTGGAAAGAGCAGTCTTTCTCCAGTCAGGACATTTTTAAAAGAAGTCAGAACATAAAATACAGAAAACCAAAAACCAAGGTTAATAGAACTACTCATTCAATATTGCCAGTCTTCACAGGGTTTCTTGAGTGCATCTATAGCCTGATTCTCACTCAACTGTCAGCACTGCTAATAGTTTCAGCCCAGAGAGCTGCTTGCAGTGGAGGGCCTCCTTGCAGTTTGGAACAAGTTCAGTAGTATTTCTTGCCTCAAAACATTGGCTGTCAGCAGGATTCCCATTCCACACTGTGGTAAAGATGCCTGGAGGGCAAAGTGGTCCCTACTGAGAACCAGTAGCTTACAGATATCAACAATACTTTCTTCAACACAGACAGAATCAAGTTTCAGGTTGTATTGTATGTAGCGCATAGAGCGCAGAGGGGGGGCGCAGTGTACTGCATTTTTTTATTTTCTTTCTGTTCTTTACTCATTCACAACAGTCATGGGCTTCTTTGGACAATATTTATGAATCAGTGGACCAGCAGGCATGGGAACAAATGTACTAACCAACTGCATTGTGGTGTCTCCTCCTCAGGCTTCGAGAAGAATGGAGGCAGAGGCTGGAGAAGAGGCTGAGAATGCTGGACAATCCTGACGAGGAGGGAAAGCAGGCTAACCCCGAGAACTGAGTGTTTCTAGCAAGCCATCAGGGGCATCCTTTCCTAAGAGGAAAAAGACTTCTACCGAGTTAGACTGACTTACTAAGCAGAACTTCCCCTATTTGCTCTCCCATTTGAGAAAGGACATATATGTAAACCCCACCCTGTGCTAATGGGAACTGTTATTCAGCTCAGCACGGCTCCACACAGAGGACAGGGTGGCTGCAGGGGTGGAATGCTTGGATTGTTTAATGCAAAAAACTCTTTGAATTAGCACCCCACCCCCGGTTTCAAAGATCCATGTAGTATAAGCTGGTTCTGCATTCTACCCTCATTTTGAAATCTAAATGCTTTCTCTGAGCTTGCTTGAGGCAATGACCTTGATGGAATCTGGCTTCCCCACCTCTCCAGAAATTGATCACAAATTCTTTGTCTCCTTTCTCCCTTTCTTGTGTATACAGATTTGCCACAGCCTGTCTATATGAAAGTGAAAATCTTTTATGTTGCAAAATGAACTGTGAGCAAAGTAGCTTTGGCAGTTTTTCAATTTTAAATGATCATTTGGCTGCAGCTGGGAAAATGGATTTGAGAGATGACAGGAGATGGTTTAGAGATGAGTTTCTGTAACTTCTGTGGTCACCATGATAAAGGACATGAGCAAAGAGAATGTGTGGTCTTGCAGATGGGTTAGAAGCCATGAGACTTGAAACATCTAAAATTATAGGTGTTCACTTATCTTAACCAACACTTATATAACATGGGCTACATAAAGAGAATATGAATTCTAAAAGCTGTTGAACTTGTTTTATTAACAACCAAAGTTACTAACCAGTGAGGTTATATGGTGTGTACAGTGCCTAGCTTCCTGGGCTTTGGTTTCCTGGCATAGCAACACTTTACCACTGTGCCTTTTCAGGTGGCTGGATAGATTATCAGGTGTATGGTGTAGGAGTTCTTTCTGTTTGTGTGTTGCTTTCATTGGTTAATGAAAAAAGAAACTGCCTTGGCCTAGTTGATAGGACAGAACTTAGGTAGGAGGAGAAAACAGAACTGAATGCTGGGAGGAAAAAGGGCAGAGTCAGAGAGAAGCCATGGATCCTCTGCCAGAGATGGACACCAGTTAGCCACTGCCACATGGCGATACACAGATTAATGGAGATGGGTTAAACTAATATGTAAGAGTTAGCCAATAAGAAGTTAGAGCTAATGGCCAAGCAGTGCTTTAATTAATACAGTTTCTGTGTGGTTATTTCAGGTGTAAGCTAGCAGGGCTGCCGGAACAAACAAGCAGCCCACCCTTCCTGTCGTTGGCGCAACGGCCCTCTCATTACAACAGGTGTAATGTTTCCTAGCACAGGACTTGGTACAGAGGGGACCCTTGATGTGTCTGAGCTCTCATCTCCTCCATTCTTCTGCCTTCTGTCTGTCACTAATCTGGGCCCATAGAAAATTCCTGGCTCACCCTAGAGCAGCGATCCGAAGCATGCCTATGCCTACAGTCTCAGTTGCCAAAAAAAAAAAAAAAAAAAAAAAAACTGTCTTAAATTCATAGATTTTTTGGGCCCTACTCTCAGAGACTGATTTTGCTGATCTGACGTGGGATTCAGGAACTGTGTTTATATCAAAATACATGGGAAACCCTGATGCTCAGCTAGTCTTGGAGCCAGTTCCCTAGAAGGCATAAAAGAGAAGGAGGGAAAGTACTGAAACATTCTGTTGGTCAGACTAAAGAAGAATATAAGTGATGCTCTCTGCAGGTGCAGTTCAGGGAGGGCCTGGTCAACTCCCAGAGTGCATGAGGTCAGCCTTGGAAGATCAGCTGGCAAAGGCAAGAAATAGTCTCTGCCTGTCAAAGCAGGGCTGGAGGAAGGGAAAGAAAGCATAGGCTGGGTTAAGTAGGGGAAGGTCCTTAAAATGCTACCATAGGCATTTGGTCTTCATCACACAAGCAATGGAGACTCATCAAAGGTTTCTAAGCAGGCTGGTAATCTGCTAAGAGTTTGTCTTAGTAACTTAGTGAGGCGACGCTGGCAGCAGAGTGGAGAATACACTCTACAAACATAAGGGATTGCCCTTGCTAAAACTGTGATTATCCAAACAGCTTTATTTGGAAAATACATCGCTTCTGTGATCCTGAACTCTGTCCAAAGCAATTGGAAGTGCAAAAAAGAGTGGGATCTCAGTAACAAGATGCAAGGATCACGGTGACCTTACACTACAACTCCTGGTTAACGACTTCAAACTTGTATATTTTATCACAAAATTAATTAGCTCTTTCTTTTTAATCCGATCTTACATTATACCAATTTAGAGGTGAGATCAACTGCCCTGACCCCCCAAAAAAAACTAAGTTAATTTTATGCCTGCATTGTTGCTACCAGGGAAAGTACAACAAAAGGTCCTTTTTCCTTGGGACAGTTGTAAAACATCTCTCTGTATTAGTGACAGAAGAATTAAAAACAGCAAGTGTCCCTTTCCACAAAGTAATTTAGCAGCAAGACTGCAGAGCAGTGTACAAGCCCCTTAGGGTATTTTGGAAGGAAAAAAAGCCTGAAATGTAAAGAGATACAATGGCATTCACAGGCATCCCGGTTACTGGAGGCATCACTGTCTGTGGGAGACAGGTGGGAGACACTGGTTAGGAAAGATTTACTGTCCTGGACTGACAGAGGAGATGGGCAGTACTCAGTCAGTTGGGCAAATCAGAGGATCATTTATAATACAACACTGGGCAGCCCCACCCCCACCCCAAATGCCATGACAAAGTGCAGACCAGGCACAGGGCCAGGTCTCTGAACATGACCTTGACAAGGACAGGGGTTGGGGTATGTTAGGAAGGAGCCCAAGTCGGTCCCATTAGCTCTGACTTACACAATTCTCTTTTTGAATATAAAGACTGTAAAGAAGAAAATGGGATTGTACCACTAACATGACACTCTTACATCAGCTTTGACTGTAACGAATTTTCCTCTAAAATAATAAATTACTTGCATGTTTGTGGCAAAAAAAAAAATCAGGAAAGAAAAAAAATATATACAAATGGCCTACAGGCTGCTAGTGGCAGTAAACATGGATGACATTATAAAAATTAATATTCATCATATACACTCAAAAAGATAGGCAAGTAATTTTTTAGAATATGATGTTATGTCATTCACGTAAACTGTTTTGTTTTAATATACTGTAGGCCTATTAGAACTAAAGGAGCAAGATCTGCTTCTTGTTACTGTTGAGTTCAGTGCATCTAGATGCAGATTATTTACTTGCTATTCCTTTATTTTTATTTATTCATTTATTTTGGGTAGTGTCTCAGTAGCTGATTCAAACTGTTGATCCTCCTGCCTCAGTGCTGGGATTATGAACCACTACAATTGGTTCTCTTTTCTCTCTCATTTCTTGTCTTTCTGGCTTTTCTCTCCATTTCCTTCCCTTTCTGGGTCCAGGCTGGTCTTGAACTTCTGGATTCAAGTGGAATTCAGCCTTCTGAGTTCTGGAATTACAGATTATGCCACCATGTCCCATTTACAAAGAACTTCAATTCCTGCCAGACAAAGTGAGGTGTCTTCCCTTAAAGATATCTAAGGGAAGGAGAGGTCCTGTACCACAATGAAGCAGACTGAGTTAATATATGATTCGTGCTATATGATGGAGGTAAGGAATGGGGTCTACATGGCTTAGGCTATGTGATGAGGGTCACCCTTTCTTTCAGTAAGGGAGCAGTTCTTGGCTCATGTATGACCAAGAAGACATAAAAGTTGTCCATTTCTCCTCTTATCCCATACCCTAGCACGAGTCAGGGTGGGCTGGGTATGGTTTTGCTATGTTTACAACCTTCTCTGCTTAGGCTCCAAAGGACCTGAGCAAGGAAAAGCCAGAATCTTGGCTTGGGCTAGAACCAAAAGAAATGAGAGCTCTCCTTCTTGCGGATCTGCTCACAGTAAAGGTGGAGATGCTGTCAGAACACCTGAACTCAGTCAAACCACCACACTTGCTATTCTGTTTCTGTCCTCTGTTGCCCACTGTCCTCTGCTATAAACTAGAATTAAACACCCTGAGTCCAACATCACTTTGCCTCTTCTGAGTACCAGCCACCTACAGGAAGCTAAGTACCTGAAACGTAGCCTAGGGCAGGGCTCTAACTTTCTTCACATGGGTGTCTCTAAATGTAATGATAGCGGTAAACTCAGATATGTTATCTAAATTTTCATGTTTTGCATCCCTGTGAAGCCTTGTGATGGGGAGGATCATGCCAATAGATTGAGTTTGGGTGTTAAAATTTGGTTTTAAAATGAATAAAAGAAGAAGAAGGAGTGTAGTTCAGTTAGTAGAGTGCCTGTCCACCATGAAGGAGGCTCTGCATAGGATCCCCAGCTTCACAGAACCAGAAATGGTGGCACCCAGCACTCAGGGCCTGGAGGCAGGAGATCAGAGGTTCAAGGTAATCCTTGGTTACAGGGAAAGCTTGAAACCGCCCTGGTCTATATGTGATTCTGTCAAAAAATAATAGTAGTAGTAGTAGTAATAAAACAGAAAAGATTAATAAAAGCTCACTTCAAACAAAGTGTGGCCTAGTCAGGTTTTTCTCCCAAGAATTTTTAGAAGATTAAATTCATAGTATTTTACGGTAAATATTTAGCAGTCAACAGCAAACAGTTAACATGTATCTGTCCAGGGTGGTGCAGCAAGCTAGGACAGTACTTTGCAAATGAAGAAAATCTACAAATCTGGCTTCTAAGTGCTGCTTGCTGGACTGTGACCTAGACACTAACACAAATAACCAGTTGTTATTTGTAGAGCCTGGGGATTAAATGCCATGGCTTTGGAGTCAGGAAACTCTGGGAGCTAATCTCCATGTTGCCACAAAACAGGCAAGTTAGTTAACCTCTGTCAGCATCAGTTTCCTCGTTGCTCTGGCTTGGATAATGAATGTCCCCCCAAAGAACCTGTGTTAAAGGCTTGATCCCCAGCCTAGTGCCATGTGCTGGTGGTACAGTCTTTAAAAGGGAGAGCCTTGTAGGAGGTGCTGAGGTCATTACAGCTGTGTCCCAGAAGACCTGGGAGACCCTGCCCTCTCCTCTCTTTCTCTCTTTGCTCCCTGAGGTTGTATCATTTGTTTATTTTATCATTGGTGGGGAGGTTCATAGGGAAGGTTTAGAGGTCAGAGGACAACTCTGTAGAATCAGTTCTCTCCTTCCTCCTTTACATGGATTCTAAGAGTCAAACATACCATGTACCTTTCTCAATGAGACTCCAAGTTACCCAGTCCCACTTCCACCCCTGTTTTTGATGTAAATGATCTTACTCTCTTCTGTGTTCCCGCCACAATATGTGCCTCCTTCACAATTATCTCAGATATTTTGTTATGATGACAAAAAGCTGGCTAACCTTCAAGATGAGGTAATAAATGCTACTTCACAAGAATTCTGGAAGGATTAAATGAAAAATTGGCCATGTTATACTTTAAACTGAATCCCTCGGTGGGAGAGATGGCTCAGCAGTTAAGAGCACTGGCTGCTGTTCCTGAGGACTGGGGTTCACTTCTCAGCACCCAAATGGTGACTCACTATCATCTGTAACTCCAGTTCCAGAGAATCTGATGCCCTCTTCAGGCCTCCATGGGCACTGCCTGCATGTGATGCAGTTACTTATGTAGACAAACACTCACACACATAAAATTAAATCTTTTATTTATTTTAAATATATATTTTATTAAATAAATCCTTTAAAAAATATATGTGCATTGAGGTGACTTTCCTCTGAGAAGTCCACACCTACATTTTCCAATGTGATTGTTGTTTTTAACAAAATCTCAATCCTTCAATTTACCAATAAAATTCAGGAGCCAGTTGCTGGGGTAAAAGCCTACTGGTTCACGAGGCTAAAAGCATCCAGCTGACCTTCCTCCTCAGTTGACATCCCAGAAGCCTCTCTTCTCTCCTCCAGTCTCAAACAAGTCTCCTCAAACTCAATGCCCCTCCCTTCTACTTCACGTGTGTCTCCCTATTCATCCTCCTGACTCCCCTTTACTCTCTATGTTTTTTAATAATCCCACATTCATTTCCTGTCAGCTGGTTGCTTGCTCTGCCTCTTAACCTAAGGTTTGACATATTTAATCCTGTTTACAATATTCAAGCAGAAAGCTCTTGGATTAAGCTGAGTCACACCATAGCTAGAAGCAGGTTTTCCAGTAAACAATGCAATCGGGGCTCTAAGTGTAATCAGATTTCCTGCAACATGTGGTTTCTTTCCTTCTTGCATCTTTCTCTTTACCTTAGCATTTATAATCTATATTAAAATCTCTTAATAAAATGTAATTCTGCTTCAAAACAATAAAAATATCAACACAATTTATATTTATCTTTTTTGGTTTTTGTATTGTTTTGTTTTTTGAGACAGGGTCCTTCTATTATATAGCCCTGACTGTCCTGGAACACACTTATGTAGGATGGGCTGGTCTCTCACAGAGATCCTCCTGTGTTGGCTGGGATTAAAGGATATACCATCAGAGTCAGTCATATACATTGTGTGTGTGTGTATGTGTGTGTATGTGTATCTGTGTGAGCGTGTGTGTGTGTGTGTATGTGTGTGTGTGTGTAGTGGTTGGTGGGTGTGTACATTCATGTGTGTGTATTTGTATGTGTGAATTCAGGCACACGCATGCCATAGTACACATGTGGAAGACAACCTTAGACATCCATCCTCACTTTCTACCTTATATAAAGCAGTGTCTCTGGATGGCCCTACCCCTCACCATGGGTGTGGCAGAGCTGGTCTTGATGGCATGAGCCTAAGAGAGCTGGCTCTTTCCCTCACAGAACGGGGCAAGTCCCAGTAACCCAGACCACCAGCTCAGCTACCAGCCAGAGCCACACCCTGGGCCTTGGATTGATCCACCCTAACATCTGCCCCATCTATGACCTGCTAGAGTGCATGAAGGGACTGGTCCTGTGGAACAATACCCACAGGCCCTGTGTGACTGGGGCAACAGCAGTCTGAGAGGAGCTTGGGTGAGGATCAGTGATGATGGCGTACCACAGGCCTTGAACCTGATCAAAGACTCATTACGATGAGCATTTAAGGGTGGGGCTGATTGGACAGAAGGGTGTACTGAGTAACACACTGCAGCTCCTGATGCCTAGGATGAAGGAAGAGGTGTTGGAGAGACAGAGGAGCAGGTGGGGGTTTTGTTTTGTATTTAATTAATTTTCAGGGACTGGGGGAATGCTGCAGAGGTGAGAGGTGTATATTGAGGAGCTGGGAGGTGAATGAGAATGGGGTGCATGATGTGAAATTCCCAAAGAATTACTAATAAAAAAAAAAAAAGCAGAGTCTCTGTTGTTCACTGCTGTGCATGCCAAGTGAGCTGGCCCAAGACCTGCCAGGGATTCCTCTATCACCACCTCCCATCTCTACTTAAGAATGCTAGGATTATGGGTGTTCAAGCGAGGCATCTGTCTTTTACACAGGTTGTGGGGATTTGAACTCAGGTCCTCATGCTCGCAGGACAAGCTCCTTTACACACTGAGCCATCTCCCCAGCCCATATGCTGTTATTAAGACTTAAGAGCAACTCTGTCTTGGAAAATCCCACACTTCTTCTTGCCTATATATTTGTGCGATATGCTTAGAAACTTGTTTTTCATCAATTCCCTTCTTGGTCCTACAAGGTAACTACAAACAGCATAGAGCCCAGGCATTTCTGCCTTCAGTTTGTATTTATCTCCTTTATGCATCTCACTCTCTTTGTTTACAATGTCCTCCTGTTCCACACAGCTAAATGGCAGTAAAAGATCTCCAGTCATTGGCCCTACTTGCAGTCAGTCACATCAAGTCCCAGCAACAAGATTGATAAATTCATTTATGATAAGGAATGCCTAGAACAGACACCACTACCATCTTCCCACTCCCGAAAAACTGAGGTTGGCTAATTTTCACAACAGAACTAGTTCTGCAGTACATAAAAGGTATGCTCACAATGCGGAAGGAGGTCTCCTGAGTATGCTCTGGGTAACATGGAAGACAGCATGTTCACCGAATAGGAAGTAGAACTTTCAACAGACCAAAGCTCACATTTAGACTGGTTTATGTCAACTAAAATCCTATTCATTGATAAGTCTAAAGTCTCCTGCTTCCCCTCAGACTGCAACGTCATGAGAAAGATACAAGCAATTCAGAGACTAACAAACTGACTAGCGCTAACACATGAACAAGTGCATCTGAATCTGGATTTTGCTGCAGCAATTTCCAGTAAGGAATGTTTGAACTGAGCAGCTCGTAACCAACATGCAAGCTGTTAGATGCTTCCTTTCACTCACAGCAAAGGCACAAGCAGAGTCAAGTTTAGAAGCAAACTTACTTTCTGAGTGTGGAATCAGCACAGCACATATCACACTTTGTTCTTTAGGCTCTTTTCCCACACTCCGGGTGTGCCGCTGCCTCCCACTGTCAAGACAGAAGGTTTTCCTTAGACACACTTATCATACTTATTATAGGTAGCCTCATTTACATGGTGTTGGTTTTTTTAGACAGCGATGGCCTTTATGGTTGACCTTTCTGGATGAACACATTTTCCTTAGCTCACAGTCATCTCAGATCTGAGTGTGAGTAGTTGGTTTTAACACTATGTCTCATTCACTCGTCCTTATTCACTTTTAAACTGAGTGTGATCAGCCACTTCCAGAGAGATGGGTGTCTAAATCTGGCCCTGATTTTACTTTTGTAAACTGTGAGAAATTTCCATCCACTGTCATAATTAATGGGCTGTCATTCAATCCAGCAAATGTTTACTTTTCAAGGCATGCGTGACTAATGGCAGCAATGTGTGGCATGCGCTGTTGTCTAAGTTGACCTTTGTTGTTCTTTTGACCTTTGGTTGTTGGAAGCTTTACACATTTTTCATCAGTGGGGCATGAATAGAGTGAGCTTAGTTCAGAGCAGGGGTAAGGTGTCCTTGGAGGTACAGGTGACTTAGAGGAAGGGAGAGTGGATGGTCACCAATACAGTACTGTTCTACCTTGAGAGAAACTCAACTATGTATGTTGTGATTTTCCAAGATCGTTAAGTGAAAAGGCAGCAGTCCCAAATACTCAAGCCTCATCATGTGACCCTCCATCATTCAGCACCCAGTGTCTGCCAGATATGCTGACAATTCAGAGGTTTTCTGATAATGGCCACCACCCATGAGTCCTAAAGGATCAGACTTGAACACACAGGTGGCAGTGCACATCTAAGCCCACTCTGGGAGTTGGGGGAGCTGTCCTTTGTTTTGTTTTGTTTCTGTGCTGTTTGTGTGTGTTTCTGTGTGTGTGTGTGTGTATCTTTCTCTGTGTCTCTGTGTGTGTCTGTGTTCATTCATGTATGTGTATGCATGTGTAGAGGATGCAGAGATTGATGTCTGGTATCTTCTTCAAACATTCCTCACCTTACTTACTGACTTGGGGTTTCATTGACCCTAGAGCTCACAGATTCAGCAGATTCCTAGGATCATCCTGTCCCTAACTCCTAGCACAGGGATTGTAGATGTGTACCTCTGTGCCAAGATTATTTTGTAAGATCTTGGATCTAAATCCAGGTCCTCCCACTTGCACAGCAAGCACTTTGTCAACTGAGCCATCTCCCCCAGCCTCCAACCCCAATTTCTCTACCACATGCCCCATGGGTGACTCAACCAAGGTTCAGTCGCAGAACCAGTGTAACTTGGGGTCCATCTATTCAGAAGAGGAAGAAATTGTGTCGGTTGCTCATCAGAGGGGACCACCTGTTGTCTGAGGCAGACACAGCATTGCTTATTTTCCCAATGGTCCACTAACACTGGGCCTTCTATTCCCTCTTCTTGCAAAGAGACCTTCCTAATTCTACTGACCCTTTTTAAAAAATGTAGTTTAAGGTGACTGGAGAGATGGCCCAGTGGTTAAGAGTGCCTGTTGTTCTTCAAGAGGACTGGAGTTCAGTTCCCAGCACTTGTATTGGTGTGACTCTCAACTACCTGTAACTGTAGCTCCAAGGAATCTGACTCCCTCTTCTGACTCCATGGGCACTGCACATACCTGCACACACTGACACCTACACATATTTAAAATAAAAAGAAATCTTTTTAAAATGCTAATATGTATCGTATGAAAATTATTATTTAAAACACTATATAATAGCATTTATTGCAAAAAAAAGCAGAATGTGTCACCCATTGGCTCATCATTCTTGCACAGAGAACATTTAAGTCTTTCTCACATTGCTCTAATTTTAGAGCAAATACCTCCAAAGATCCCATTCTCTTTTGCTGGTAAACTCTATATCCTTAGTCCCCAAACTCACTTATTCAGAGAACCCTTCCAAACCCAGGACCCAGCACCCTGCCATGCCTGCCCCCAGGCTCACATTAGCCTGGGATGCAACTGTTCCGTGGGTATCTGTACTCTCACTTGGACTGTGAGCTCCATGAGGGCAGCAGTCAGAGCCTAGAGCAGTGGTTCTCAACCTTCCTAATACTGTGACCCTCTAATACAGTTCCTCATGTTGTTGTGACCCCCCCAACCATGACATTATTTCATTGCTCCTTCATAACTGCAACTTTGCTACTGTTATGAATCAGAATATAATTTCTTATATGTAAGATATCTGATATTTGACCTCCAAAGGAGCTGAGTCCCACAGGTTGAAAACCACTGGCCTAGAGGAATGTGGGGCACATGGTAGGATCCCAGTATATACTCATTCCATAAAGAATTAAATGAAGAATTGATAAAATATGAATTCTGCCTGCAGACCACACAAAGGAAATCTCTGTTAGCCTTAATTCCTAGCCTTCACCTTAGGAAAACTGAAGCCCATAGTGAAGTATCTTTTGTTTTCTTCTTTCTCAAATACAAAAACAATGTTGCACAACTATTAATTTCCACTTCACCTCTCACAAAAGCCAACATCACCTATTCAACTATAAATAACAGATTCTCCTTTGAGTTTACTCTTCTAAGGTTTCAACCTGCTGACTCTATGAACAGACTGCTCAAGCATTTTGTCCTGTCTGTAAACTAATGTAAAGCGGAACTTCTTTTATGCGAGCTAGTCTGCCTAACCTACCTCATCTTCAGGGAAGGTCCCTGTCTGGAGTCAGTGGTGGAATCTAAAAATCTGGAAACAGAGGTGCATCTGAATCTGCCATGTTCATGGGAAACTGTCACACCTCTGACTCCAGAAAGCCCCTGCTATGGGGCCAGACAGGATTGACTCAGAAAAAGACCTAGAGTCTATGGTGATTTGAATGAAACGTCCCTCATCTTCTCAGGCATTTGAATCCTGGTCCCCAGTGGGTGTTACTGCTTAGGAAGGCTTAGGAGATATGGCCTTACTGGATGAAGGGTGTCACTGGAGGTGGGCTTTGAGACCACCATTTTGAGTGCAATCTTTTGATTCCTGCATTCATTTTGAGATGTGAGACCTCGGCTTCCTCTCTAGCCATCTTGTCTGCTACTAGCTGCCACACTTCCCTATCATTATGATAATGGATTCTTATCTGGAGCCATAAGCCCAAAATAAACCCTTCCTTCTGTAAGTTGTCATAATTACAGTGTTTTGTCACAGCAATAAAAAATAACTAATAGATACTTCAACTCTGATTCAGCAAGAAATCTGATATTCACAAGATCTTTCGACCACGAGGCACCACTCATGACACTAGAGATTAGGAGTAGCAGCAACAGCATCCCAATTCTACAGATGAGGAAGAAAAATAGAAGACCAAACAGCCAATGGGGCCAGTAGGGACCAGGTCAAATTTAGCATCAATTCTTGGTACTCATGATGGTGAATTTTGACTGTCAACTTGATAGGATCTAAAGTCAAGTCTCCTAGACCTGGGAGAGAAGCCTCTGAACATTTGTGTGATTGAGTTTCTAGACTGGATCCATGAAGGTAGAAACTAAGTGTGGGCAGTACCATTCCATAGGATAAGGACTGAATAGAAAAGAGAAAGTGGGCTGAGCACTACCAATCCTCTCTCTCTCTGCTTCCTGACTATAGATGAAATGTTGCCTCACGCTCCTGTCTGTGCTTTCCCGCCGTAGTATTCTGTACTCTCAAACTGTGAGCCAAAGCAAACCTCTCCTCTAGTTTCTTTTGTCAGATATTTGCTCACAGCAACAAAGAAGTTGCTGGCACAACGCCAAGACCTTTGTTCCACTTTGGTGAATACGGCATTCACTGCTGTAGCTTCAGAAGCAACCTCCATTATGATGGCACTATTGGTGTGATTATATAAACAAAGACCTCTGGTCATTCTGCACCATGTACAAAGCCATAAGAAGTGGGAGGACTTACAGCCTGTGATTACAACAAAACCTTGGCATAAGTTAACTTTGTAGTTATCTGAGAAGGGTCCTCCCATGAAGACCAAGACAGTCTGGTGACACACACACACAAGAAAAAAAATGCACTGTGAGCCGTGCCATGAGCATGGCCAAACATCTCGTGGTAACTCACATCTCCAAATGGCAATCTACCCTCACTTTCTGCAGAGTTTCTCTTACCAGGGGGGAAAGCTACGGTTGGATGCCCTCTGCCTCCAAGTATAGCCTCTGATAGATCTCCTGGGACTCTTCCAAATCCTGCCTGTCCCCATCCTTCTCACAGAGAATGTGATGAAGAACACACTAATCTCCTGGATCAAAGGTAGGAACAGAATGAAGTGCAAAGGGCTCCCACTGCAGGATCAGCGCGTGCTGAGATAACTCCTCCAGCTCTTGGCCCAGGAGGTGATGAAAGACTCAGAGGCGCCTGCTGTGAGGTCACCGTCCAAACCTCCTCCCACCTGTCCTTCACCATCACAGTGCCCAGCCACTACCCCTCTGAGCCAAAGATTCCAGTGACCAAAAGTCCTTTTGCAGTCCCTGTTTCCCATCTCTCTGCTGGGTTTCCCAGTTTTGGAGACACAAATCTGCCTTTCATCACCTCTGCCACAGTTTCCCTTCCTCACTGCCAGTCTGTGACCCTCACCTCCTCTTTCCCTGCCCACAGCTTATATTCACTTCCATGTCCACTATCTAAAAAACCCTGGAGTAGAAAGAAGATAGAACCCAGTTTTATACACACACTCCTCCCTAAACCTTGGTATATACCTCCTTGTAGGTAAAATGTCTTTGTTTAAAAATAAATAAATAAATCTTACTGGAGGGACTGGTGGTTAGTTCACTTGGCAGTGCTTGTCTAGCGTGTGCAAAACCCTGGGCCTAATCTCAAGCACTGCATAACTCAGGCATAGATTCAAGCACTCCTGCAGTCCCAACACTTGGAAAATAAGTGAAGAAGGATCAGAAACTGAAGATCATCCTCAGCTACACAGTGAATTCAAGAACAGCCTAAGCTGCATGAGACTCTCTCCAGAAGGAAAGAAGAAGTGGCATTGGAGGGGGCAGGTGAGCAAGCGAGCTGTTGTTCTTTAAATTGGCCCCAGTGTTTCAGATTATAAATGGCTTAACACTTTTCAAGGGATGGGATTTTATAATAATTGCTTTTCATTTAAAAAATCATTACGGGGGGCTGGAGAGATGGCTCAGAGGTTAAGAGCACTGATTGCTCTTCCAGAGGTCCTGAGTTCAATTCCCAGCAACCACATGGTGGCTCACAGCCATCTATAATGAGATCTGGTGCCCTCTTCTGGCACGCAAGCATACATGGAAGGAATGTTGTATACATAATAAATAAATAAATCTTTAAAAAAAAAAATCATTACGGGGGCTAGAGAGATGGCTCAGCATTTTAGAACACTGACTGCTCGTCCAGAGGACCAGGTTCAATTCCCAGCACCCACATGGTGGCTCACAACTGTCTGTAACTCTAGTTCCAGAGAATCTGACACCTTCATACCAATTCACATCAAATAAAAGTTAATTAAAAAAATACTGGTCTTTTTTTTAAAATCCCTTGGGCAGCAGGGGGGACATTATGAGCCAGGTATGGTGATGCACACCTTTAATCCCAGTACTTGAGAAACAGAGGCAGGTGAATCTCTCAGTTCAAGAGCAGCCTGACCTACAAAGTGAGTTCAAGGACAGCCAGGGCTACATGGAGAAACCCTCTCTCAAAAAAATGAATTAATTAAAAATTTAAAATGTCATATTTATTATCCCACAATAACGTGTACTCTGATCTTTACGAAAGTGTATCTCCCCACACAAAAGCTTCTGGTTTGAGATTCCATTAGATTAATGGATTTGTTGTCAAATCTTAAATTTGTCAGTTTAAAAATGGTTGTCACTTGTGTCTGTATTTTACCATCTGTACCTGCCCATTCTTCCCCATTAGAGTGTGGTTTTATCATAATGGCTTCACAGGGGACACGGTGTGTGTGTGTATTTGTGTGTGTGTGTGTCTACATGTGCATGCATGTGAAAATGTCAGGAACATACTGTGGGGACTGAAGCGATGGGTTGGTGGCTAAGAGCACTTGCTGAGTACCCATGAGACCTGAGTTTGAATACTAGCAACCATGTGACAAGCCAGGTCTCTCAATGCCTGTGAAACTAGTGTTGTTAGGAGCACCGACAGGATCACTGGAGCTCCTCCCAGCCCAGCTACAAGGCAAGCTCACAGGAAATGAGGTAGAGAGCATTAGAAGAGGACAACCAGCATCTTTCTTCCTCTGGTCTATTCATGCTCACACAGGCACACACAGACTGTGGCCTATTCATGCTCACACAGGTACACACAGACTGTGGTCTATTCATGCTCACGCAGGTACACACAGACTGTGGTCTATTCATGCTCACACAGGTACACACAGACTGTGGTCTATTCATGCTCACACAGGTACACACAGACTGTGGTCAGAGAGCACAACCTCCAAAGAGGCACGGGAAACTCTGGCCTCTGTGGTGTTCACTCCCAACCCTTCTACTTTGCCTGCCTTTTCAGGGAAGATGGACACCCTCAAAAGAAGACTAGTGGTTTCAGGTTTTTGGTTTTGTCTTGAGAAGCGATTCTTAAGGACACTCCATCTGTTTCCAGGGTCTTATTTATCCCCAACACTTCCATTTTAAACCTTTCTGCCATTGAAGTCATACATTTTAAAGGGCTCGCTTAAACTACTGGGATTGGGGAACAAAAGGAAAGAGAGAGAGAAGCACATGGAGGAAAAGCAGCCCACTGGGCTGGAAGCTACTCTGCAGCTTTCTCAAAATCTGAAAGCGAAACTGGCTGGGGATTAAATCTCTGAGATCACTGAGTAATGACACAGCAGAGGACCAGTGTGATTTGCTATTTATGGTCATCCAGCTGCAACTTCAGTCCTGAAGGTGCCTGTGAACTCTGCTGTCCTGATGAGGGAGAGGTAGTTGTGACACCTGGAACACTAGACTGGCCAGACCTTTCACAATGTCATAAGCATGAACCAGCTTGCTCAGTGCTTCAAAAGCGTAAACCAGGCATTAGCTGGCAGGGACTCATAATAGAGTTCACAAGCGCAAGAGTAAAAAGATCAAGCCGGGCGGTGGTGGCGCACGCCTTTAATCCCAGCACTTGGGAGGCAGAGGCAGGTGAATCTCTGTGAGTTCGAGACCGGCCTGGTCTACAAGAGCTAGTTCCAGGACAGGCTCCAAAGCCACAGAGAAACCCTGTCTCAAAAAACCAAAAAAAAAAAAAAATTTTTGCCGGGCGGTGGTGGCGCACGCCTTTAATCCCAGCACTCGGGAGGCAGAGGCAGGCGGATCTCTGTGAGTTCGAGACCAGCCTGGTCTACAAGAGCTAGTTCCAGGACAGGCTCCAAAACCACAGAGAAACTCTGTCTCGAAAAACCAAAAAAAAAAAAAAAAAAAAAAAGATCAAGGGGCAACTCTTCAGAGGCTGAGATGTGTTCAGAGGTTTGCTGTGCTGTGTGTATGTATATATGTATTGCAAATGTGGTATGTGTGCATGTGTTTGCATGTAGTATGTATGCATGTGCATGTGTTGTATGTGGGGTGGGGTGTGCATGGGGGGTATGTGAATGTGTGTATTTTGCATGTGTGATGTGTGTGCATGTGGTATGTGTGTATGTTTATGTGTGGTGTATATGTGTGTGTACACGCAATGTGTATACAATGTGGATGTGTGGGGGAGGTGGCTTGTTTTTGTTCGCTTTGGGTATAGCATGTCCTGTAGCCCAGCACTCTTTCCTGTCGTCTTCCAATCCAAATATAGAACTCTCAGCTACCTCTCCAGCACTATGTCTGTCTGTGTCCCACCCTAGTTCCTGCCACAATGACAATGGACTAAGCCTCTGAACTGTAAGTCAGTCCCAATTAAATGTTTCCTTTATAGGAGTTGCTGAGGTCATGGTGTCTCTTCATAGCAATAGAAATCTTCACTAAGACACTGTGTTTGCGTAATGGATGATGTCCTCTGGATGCAGTGACCTTCCACTTCCTTCAGTTCCTGGAGCCCCCTTAGAGAAAAAAAAAATGATCTGAATACTGGGGCTTTTCCAATGCTCTCATTATTCTGAAATCTAAAAAGTTAAAAAAAAAAAAAGTTTAAACACTCTTGTAATCATTTATTGTGAAGTACCCGAGCTGTGGCTTTTCTGACTAGGTATTTGGGTTTCAAAGCAGCTTAACCTGTGAGTGAAAATAAATCATTTCCTTACCACCAAGAAGGCTCCAAGAACGCCGAGCCATGCTGAAAAGGGCAGATTCCTACCAGAGGTGACCTCAAAATGGTGAGCAGGGGTGTTGCTCAACTGGGAATGCTTGCTAGGATACATAAAATCCTGGGTTCCGTCCCTAATAGAAATCAATATTGGTGGCCAATGCTATAATCCCAGCACCCGGGAAGTAGAGAAAAGCAGAAGGATCAAGGTTACAAGGTCAACCTTGGACACATAGTAAGTTCAAGGCCAGCCTGGACTATATGAGATCCTGACTCCAAGCAAATTATAAAATAAAATAAGTTCTGGTGGTCATTTCTGTCAGGCTATTTCCTGAACTACTTAATTTCTCCACTGGACGCGGTCTGTATGATTATCAAAAGGCATGAGTTTCAGTCTCTCCCCAAGCACTTTCTCATTGCTTGGCAATGAGGCCATAATTTTTTCATTTTTTTTAATCCAACTTCCATTTACACACTATTTGTGACATTTTGCTAAGCATCCCCTCCTAGTCCTTTGGGATAACACTGTCAGAATCCTGACCTTCTGCTGTAAGTGAGGTCTATGTATATCAGTTGAATGCTGAAGACATGGGAGGTTGAGACAGGAGGATTTCTTCTAGTTTGAAGCAAGCCTGGGCTCCAGAGTGAGTTCCAGGCCAGCCTGGACTATAGAATAAGACCCCATTGTTTAAAAACTAAGTAAATATAGAAATAAAGAAGAAAAACTAGAAAAAAGAAAGAAAAAGCAGAACAGAATTGGCTGCTTGAGCACTCAGATCCCATTTGCTGAATGTGGAGGGTCTTGGTGTTCTCCGAGATCCAGCCTCAGATGGATAACATGTATCAGCTACCTCCACCAGACACAAAAATATCCTACTAAGCCGGCCCACCCGGTGACCGCCCGCCCGGTGGCGGAGGCGCAGTGCGGTTACCCTAGGAACCCCCAATCATGTCGCTGCGAGTGGCTAGGAGCGCGAGGGTCGTGGCCTGCAACCTGCGCAGCGCCCTGGCCTCCTGCCCGCCGCGGCCCTGGGTGCCGAGCGCCGCTGTCCGCGCGCTGCGCACTGGATCCGCTGTGCAGTCGGTGCGTAAATTCACAGAGAAACACGAATGGATAACCACAGAGAATGGTATTGGAACAGTGGGAATCAGCAATTTTGCACAGGAAGCTTTGGGAGATGTTGTTTACTGTAGTCTACCTGAAGTTGGGACAAAATTGAAAAAACAAGATGAGTTCGGTGCTTTGGAGAGTGTGAAGGCCGCCAGTGAACTCTACTCCCCTCTGTCGGGAGAGGTGACCCAAGTCAACGAGGCTCTTGCAGAAAACCCGGGGCTCGTCAACAAATCCTGTTATGAAGATGGTTGGCTGATCAAGATGGCACTGAGTGACCCTTCAGAGCTGGATGATCTAATGAATGAAGAAGCCTATGAAAAGTATGTGAAATCCATTGAGGAGTGAACACGGTACCCCACTCCCAACAGAACTGTGGGGTAACCTGCTCCAGGATGCTTGTCTTAAATTAGTGGAGGATAGTAGATTTGAAGTAACTTTTAGTAATACTGATGGAAGGAAACTATTCTCTACAGTGCTACTTAAAAAACCCAACTTCCTGATGGGTGCAGATAAACACAATGTACATATGTTTAATAATCCTCATGCTAGGTATTTAAATGAGGGGTTAAGCACTGGTGTTTAGAATTCTTGATCATCTATGGTAAAAAAAAAAAATGGTTATGAAGCTGGGTTTGGTGATGAACCTATCCTTTAATCCCGGCACTCAGCCGGCAGATCTCTTGTTAGTTCGAGGTCAGCCTGGTCTACTAACAAGTTCTAGGCCAGCCAGAGTTACTTGGTGAGATCCTACTCAGTGATTATGAGAATTCCGTAATTCACGATAACAGTGTTATAAATCTCCCATAATATTGTAACTTGCCCACATCCACCACTGGATTTTGGCTAAAAGACTTCATGTGTCTTCTCATTGGCAATGCCTGGGAGCACAGGAAAGTATCGTACAGTGGCAGGTGCAGGACAGCACTGTCGTAATTTTACCACGTGCTGCGTTGGCTGCCATGTTTTTCCTCTATGAAGTACTGGCTTTGCAACGCAGTGAGAAACAAATAAAACAGTCATCCTCTTAAAAAAAAAATATCCTACTAAATGGGGGAAAATTACCAATAATTATTTTATCAAATAATAAACTCAAAACTTTCACAAAAATTGATACAAAGATGTTCAAAGCCGAAAAAATTCTTATTTATGAGCGGATAAACTGTTTTGTATTCATAGTTAAGGAACTGGATTGGGCTGAATAATAAAGTGGTTAAAGGGGCTGGAGAGTTGGCCCAGTGGTTAAGAACACTGACTATTCTTTGAGAGGACTTTGGTTTGGTACCCAGCACTCACATGGTGACTCACAACGATCTGTAACCCCAGTTCTAGGGGATCTAACACCTTTATCTGTCCTTGGGCACTTCATGTGTGGTGTTCAGACACACATGCAGAAAAAAAATTCAAATACGTAAAACAAAAATACATAAATCTCAGAAAATAACAAATAAAGTGGTTAGACTAGCAAAGGAAAATGCCCCAGTAACATTTTAACAGTTAAATCAGAAATGCCTTAAATGAGAAAAACCCATCTCTGACTTTCTAAATATCTGATTTTTCCACAGATTTTGAATTCCGTGTGATGAGACTGTTTTCAGGAGTCCAATAGCATCTTCTGCTCACAGGCCCCAATCACTAATAACAGTACACTCAAGAGTCAAATAATCACCCCATGATTAATGTTCATACTTCACAGATTTCCTTAATTGCTCTGAACATAAATCTCAGAAATAGTTATTAAAGCATCTATGCCTTCAAAAAATTTATCATTAGTTCGTAATCTTTTCTGATAGGACTTTAAATTCAAAACATGGTCAGGGGTTCTAGCCCAGGCCTGCCACAGAAATCAGCAGTACCTCTGCCTCACACCACGTGGCTGGGGTGGGCAGAACTCAGACAAACACGATCAAGGGATTCTAGCATACAATCTCCATGTGACAAGGAACCATGGTCCAGTCCAGTGTCATGGCAAACTGAGCAGGACAAGGAGACCCACACCCAGGTCTGGGGCTGTCCACCTGAAGGAGAAAACCCTGCAGTGCCAGCCAAATGGGCGCTGATAGAGTGAGCAAGAGGTGTTGGGGGCTGCAGACCCTGGCCCCTTGACTTTCTCTGCCTGCCTCAGACCCTTTGCCTGCTGGAGTGAACTGAGCAAAACAACTTGTTCACCTGTGCCTACAGCTGAGCACAAGACCCTGAGGGCAGGGGAGTGGGTTCTGGTGAGGCCAGCAGCTGAAAGATCCCGAGAGCTGGGACATGGCTATCAGTTACGGATCCCTATATAAGCTTTCCTGGAGCACAATAAACTTGGCATTGTTGTATCAAGGATGACCCGTGTCTCCGTGTCTCCATCTGTGTGCGTGTGTGTTTTTAAGTCTCAGCTTAGTTCCTGGCTCACATACCTCCCCGAAGAGAGGGAGAAGGAGAGACAGAATGGTTCGTGTCCTGTGGACAGAGGCATATCTGAAGAGTGAGTGAACTGGAGTGACTGACTTGATTGATGTCTGGGCCTGGGCTGTGGTGGGACCCCTGTCGGGGTTCCTGGCTTTACACAGTCACAGTCTCTGTTGACGTCTCTGGCCCCTCTACCACCAAAAGTCAAGAGGACAGGGCTGTACAAAGTTGGCCCCTACCCCACTGGCTGCAACACTAGAGAGGAATGGTCCCTCCCCTCACTGGCTCAAGCACTCAGGAGAAAGGGTCCTACCTGGACAGCACAGTAGATAGAGCTTATGTTGTACAAAGGGGCAGGGGTGAGATGGCCCTGAGGGCCAGGGAATGGGAGAGCAGGTCACACCCTTCTCATATCCCATGCGGTGGTATGAGTGAGGAAAAGCTGCCTCCCTTCCCTTGCCCCTCGCCCCTCACAACCTGCAGGTTGGGGACCTGACTGACCCAATCCCTCACCAGCTGCAGAACAGGCCATGTGCCTCTCACCCAAGAATAGGCCCAGGAGAGCAGCCCTGAGAGCATGAGAGGGGCATAGCTGGTACCACCTCCCTCGTCTGTGGTGAGGTGGTGGGGACAAGGTAAAGGCGCCCTCCCTCCCTGCCCCTACCACCTCCAGTTGGCAAGGGAGATGACCACTTTGCCAACTACAACACTCAGAAAAGTGAGTCCTACGCTTCATCCGGGCAACATAAGACCCTGTCATAAACAAAACAAGCAAACAAACAAAAAACAATACCTATTTCTTCTTCTTAGAACTTCTGTGTGAGGAGTCAACAAGCCAGAAAGTGTCATTCCTGTGATTTTCTAAGACCCCTATGCTAAGAGCAACACTCAAAGGCTTAAAATGAAGTTCAGTTGGTAGAGTGAATGAAGTCTTGGGCTCCATACTGATCACCAGAGAAACAAAGTGTGTTATCCACACCTTGTGATGCCAGCACTCTGGGAATGAAGGCAGAGGGAGCAGAAGTCCAAGGTCATCCTCAGCTACACAGCAAGTTGAAGGCCAACCTGGACTACATCACCAGTCTCAACAAAACAAAAGCAAAAACAGAATTGAAAACATAATCATCATTAATGGTAAAGTGGGCATTTAAAAGACATTGGAGGGGGGTTAAAAAGCCAGTTTAGAGCACTGGTTGTTCTTGCAAAAGGACCTGAGTTCAATTCCCAGCATCCACATGGTGAGTTACAACCATCCATAACTCCAGTTCCAAATCTGACACCCTTTTCTGACCTCTGAAGATACCACGTACACACATGGTGCACATACATACAAGGAAGTAAAACATTTAGAAAACAATTTAAATAAATTTCTTTTAATTTTTTTAAAAAGAAAAAGGAATATCATGAATGCCCACAAATTTTTAACTTACACAGAAATAGTCAATTTACAGAAAGAGACACCAAAACTCCTACCAGGAGAGACAGATGATCTGACTGGGTCTAAAGCTGCTAAAGAAGTCGAATCAATAATCACCCTCCAAACAGAAAGCCCCAGGTGAAGATGGGTTCACAGATGAGTTATGAACACTTGAAGATGCAGTCATACCAATTTTCTTCAGTCCACTCCAAAAAAAAATATTAAACCAGAGGAAATACTTTCTAACTCAGTGTGAGGCTCACAGTGCCCTGATGTTCAAAACCAGATAAACACAGAAGGCATGGACACTACTAGAATTTTTCAGGAGCATAGATGCAAACATCCTCGACAGGCTCTTAGTAAATTGACACCAACTTTACATTTTTTAAAAGTATAGAACACGACGATTGAGGGGAAAAGTACGCACCACTGAGCCCCAGGTATAGAGAGCTTGGGAGCAAGCCCAGGGCCTCATGCCTGCTAGACAAGTTCAGCCATCTGCTCTACTCTCCCAAGCCTCCATTTCTGATTTGTCACTTATACCCTTTCTTGTCTTCGTCTGTATTAAAGTATTTTAAGAGCATTTTTACATTGAAACATTATGTATGTGCTTACAAAGGTGTCATTTGCCGCAGTTGCTGCTTGGAGCCCCGATGCCTGGAACCTGTGGCCCTGGCCTTAGAGAGATGCTTGAGCTGCACCTCAGCATTTACCCTCTGAGAACTTATTTCTCTTCTTTCCTCTAAACCATGGTACTGAGGCTAATTTAGTGACCTTGTGCACTTTAAACTAATGAGAGCTTTGTTTTTGTGACGTTGGGAGTCTGACAAAGTTGCACAAATACGTCCCTGAGAACTGGGATGGTAACACGTCCATGTGTATCTCCAGTCTCAGTGGTGGCGCACGCCTTTAATCCCAGCACTCGGGAGGCAGAGGCAGGAGGATCTCTGTGAGTTCTAGGCCAGCCTGGTGTACAAGAGCTAGTGCCAGGACAGGCTCCAAAGCTACAGAGAAACCCTGTCTCGAAAAACAAAAACAAAAACAAAAAAAAAAAAAAGAAAAAAGAAAAGAAAAATAAATCAAATGAATAAAAATCAAAGTGACCTGCCTGCCACCAGCTGCAGCACTCAGGGGGGCAGGCCCTGTACCTCGCCTGGGCAGCACAATAGAGCCAATCCTGTTGGCGGAGGTGTGGGTGAGCCAGCCCAAAGTTGCGAGCATGGGAGAGCTGTCCCCATTACTTATCTGTCATGTGGTGACATGAGCAGGGAAGGGGTGGCATGGGCAGGACCTCCCCCCCATCAACACCTGCGCACGTGGGAGAGCTGGCCCTGAGGACAGAAAAGCAGGACAACTGGCCCTGCCCCCTTGCTCGTTGCTTAAAAGGGCCAACTTACCAAGGCAAGGCAGAGAGCTTACCCAGGTAGTGAGGACTAGGGAGAGCTGGTGGACTGACCAATCTTGCAACTACCCTACCCAGGGCCAGGGTTTTGGGTTGGCCCACCCCAATATCCACCCCATCTGTGATCTGAGGGAACATGTGAAGTGTCCCGCAGACCCAAAGCTTCAGGATTTCCACAACACAGGGCAACAGCAGAATAACCAGGGGAGTTCCAGTAACACTGGGGACTGCGGACCACCAGACCCTGAATTTCTTGTCAACAACTTGTTTTCCTCTGCTCTGAGCAGCCTGCAGCTGCTCTGAACACAAGACCCTGACTCTGGGGAGTGGGTTCTGATGAGTCTGCAGCTGAGAGATCCCAAGAGCTGGGGCGTGGCCAGAGCCCTATATAAGCTGCCCCTGAGCGCAATAAAGGGGGCATTCTTGTCTCAAGGACGTCCTCATGGCTCCGTCTGTCTGTCTCTGTGTGTGTAAGATTGATTTTAAATATTCAGCCTAGTTCCCGTAGCTAATGGCGAGTAGAGTGCGGAACAGAACGGGTGTAGTTTTACACAGTAAGGGCCCAGCATCCATAGTGTAGCAGAAACCAAAGGTCTCAAACCAGACCAGTGACTCTTTGCAACAAACGCTTGCAAGTAAAGACGTGTGAACAAAAGGGTTTACTGCATGACTCACTATGTCACACTACAGTTTCCACGACGAGATTATTTTTCCCTTTTTTTCCTTTTTTTTCTCTTAAATTTTATCTTCAAGGGCAGAGGGCAGATATGCAGGGACAAGAAGGGAATGAGATCAAGATGCATAATGTGAAAAACACAAGAATAAATTTAAAAGTTTTTAAAAATCAAAGTGGGGCTGGAGAGATGGCTCAGTGGTTAAGAGCATTGCCTGCTCTTCCAAAGGTCCTGAGTTCAATTCCCGGCAACCACATGGTGGCTCACAACCATCTGTAATGAGATCTGGTGCCCTCTTCTAGCATACACACAGACAGAATATTGTATACATAATAAATAAATAAATATTTAAAAAATCAAAGTGGAGGGAACAGAAAGGAAAAACAGAAAAGTGAGACTAGAATGATCTCCCTGTGAAGTGGTGGAAGATTCGAGTATTGCTTAAGGTACTGGGAAGCTGGCTGCATGGAGGCTCCCTTGGTGCAAACACTTTAAATAGACGGGAATTAACAGAAACGTGTCTCTGCATAGCCCTCAAGTCATCTCTTTTCCACTGAGTCTTCACTAAAGGCAAAGCTGCTGCGTAAAGTTAGTCCAGCAAGTGTCTTAAACAATTTAAATACATATTGGTAACATAAGGTTCATGGATTTATTTGAAAATTGCCTTATAAGATTTGTAGAGAAATAACCACAACACTTCAGCAATATTATAATGAATTTCATTGATTTGATCACACTGCATTAGAATATAATGCCTTTCTAGCACAGTAAAATCTGAGCTTATTCATGGGATATGGAAAAAATTTAACTTCCAAATCCCAAATCTTAAACACAGAAGTCATCTCACACTACAGTTTGCAATCATTGGCACAGCTGAATGTCGTCAAGCACAAAGTCCTTTATCCCCCTCATTTCCTAAGTTCTCCTCCTAGGGTCAAAATAAGTTCTCAGTCATAATACTTGATTGTATCACGCTGTTTTTAAACTATTTTTCCCAAAATCATTTAACAATTTCACTAGCTACTCACAACTTGACAATGAAATTAATATCCCTATTTCTGGCTCTTGAAGAAATTAAAGCTCAAAGATTACAAATAAATTTTCCACGGATCACTGTAATAATTAAAACTCCTAATCCTCTGACTAGTTATTTTCTGGGATTTCCACAACTTCCTGTCTTCTGCTACCCTTTAATGTGATGAGCAGTGACACAGTAAATACTTCTCTACTGGGAATCATAGCACAAGGGAGGAATTTACAGATCTGCTGCCTCGATCGGTTCATTTCAAATCTAATTTATGTATCTCAACTCTCTTACCTACCTTTGTAATTCCTAATAGTGTTTTGTTTTCCTAACAAGCACATATATCACCTTAAGCAGAATTAGTCAGGTTCATAAACATAAATGGAATGTTTTCTTAAGATGTAAAAACTGCAAAAAAGTTTTTCAAATCCTCAGCAAGTAAAGGCACTTGCCACCAAGCCTAACACCTCAGTTGTATCCTCAGGATGCAGAATGTAGGAAGAGAGAACTGGTTCCCACAAATTGTCCTTTAACATCTTACACATGTAGAAAAGTAAAAGTAGGAAATGGCTTCCTAAAATTCTTAATGGAAATAAAGTAAGAAGGGACTGTTGGAGAAAAAGGATACTGGGGAATAAGATGGTAACGGGGTAAATAAAATCAAACTGCATCAAAAGCGTGTATGGAACATGATAAATCGTTTCTCAAAATTAATACAGGCTTTAAAAGACTCTAGCTTAATTTATATATATTTGCATTCCTGTGAAGTTTGCAGGTTTTATGAAATCAATAAAGGTAATAAATACAGTGGGTAAAAGACAAAAGAGAGAATCAGGCTCCTTGAGTCAGCAATGATGCAGTAACAGGTACAAGTAACTGAGCTTAAAGGTTAAACATAGAAAGTTTCAAATATGGCATCTGAATTTTAATCTTTGTATGCAGGATCTACCTGAGAGTATATCCTGTCTCTGGTTCATTTTCACAAGTAATGAAGCGTTGATCAAAAGCACCAGATAAACAAGATAATGACCAACTATGACTTAAGAGTTCCTTTTAAAAGCCAATGTATGTAAGTATTTTACTGCCAAATTATGCTGAGAAAAACAAAATGTCGCCTATTACACTGGTTCTTAAATGCAGTCACTGTAAGGATTGTGCGCTTCAACAAACTTGAATTAGAAATGAACACGGAGCATGCTGCTTTGTCACCTCTGTGACTGCCTCATTAATGTATGTGCTGAAGTCATAGCCATCGCACAAACTTATGCCACTCGCTACTTCTCTGAGAAATGTGTGAGGCCACATAGAACTTTCATGACAACATGTCTATCTGCCTGTGGCCCATTTGACACATAAAAGATTTTTTTATTTTCACATAGATGGGTATCTTTTTTCTTTGTAGCATCAAGCTTTTTGAACTTGATAATGAGCATTTAATGAGCATGACCTACCCTCCTGTTTTCTAACATGAGTGACAATCCAGGACTTTAAACTTTATGATGTAGAAATGGTTTATACACGTAGACATGAAAAGCTAACTTTAGAAAAACAAGCAGTGGTGTTTCTTCCACAATCTCTCTCCACCTTGTTTTCTGAGACAAGGTCTCAGAACCTGGAGCTAGCTCACGTGACTAAGCTGACTGGCCATTAACTTCTGGGAACCACCTGCATTTGCTCTCCCAGCTCCAGGATTACCAGCATGCACCACAGTGTTCAGTTCTTTTGCATCAGGGCACTAGAAATTTGAACTCAGGTTACAAGGTTTCCACAGTAAGCCATCTCCCAGGCCCAGATTTTCACCACTCTATGCTCTCTAATTCTAAGAGAGCCTGAATGTTTTCAGACAACATCTTAGTCCTCTGTAGGCGCTACTTGTTGAAGCATAGCCTGTGTGCTACCAGTGTTAATCACACTGAAAGAGCTAGCATGAGTCTGCCTGGAGTATCTACTATCCATACAACCACCTTCAGAAAGCTGTGAACACATGAAACTACTTCAACCTCATTATAGCCATCGCTCTCCTAACACCCGGCTGTGCTGCTGAAAACCTCAGCTCTGAAAGCATTCCAAATGCCCGCTTAAGGCCACGGTGCATCATAGAGCTTGAGAAGACAAGCTGCACAAATGCTGAACCTTACACTTTAAAATCCTCAACAGCTGGCTGGAAGAAGCAGATCTACAAGTAATCTTCATTTAGCTCCTGAGTGGGCTTTGTAATCAAAAGTAATTTGGTGCAAAGCATATTGAAATGCCTCTCGCTGGCAGCAGGCGGGTTGATTTATTCAGGTGCCCACATAGCATATACTGCTTCTGCAGCCCTTTGTGTCCCATTTCTCTGTGATGCTGCTCCACTGGGCTGCCTGTGTTTCCGCAGTGCACAAAGGATTCACTGTCTCCACGGTCACTGGCTCATGGACATGAGTTCAACTATGTTCATAGCTGCATTGTTTCTCATAGCCAGAACCTAGAAACAACCTAAATGCCCCTCGACTGAAGAATGGATAAGGAAAATGTGGTACATTTACACAGTGGAGTACTACACAGCAGAAAAAAATAACATCTTGAAATTTGCAGGCAAATGGATGGAGCTAGAAAACATCATATTGAGTGAGGTAACCCAGACCCAGAAAGACAATTATCACATGTACTCACTCATAAGTGGTTTTTAAGCATAAAGCAAAGAAAACCAGCCTACAAATCACAAACCCAGAGAATCTAGACAACAATGAGGACTGTAAGAGAGACAGACATACATGGATCTAATCTACATGGGAAGTAGAAAAAGACAAAATCTCCTGAGAAAATTGGGAGTATGGGGACCATGGGAAAGGGTTAAAGGGGAGGGGAGAGGCAGGAGAGAAAAATGTAGAGCTCAAGAAAATCAATTTTAAAAAGAACATAATTTCTGGGAAACAAAAAGGAAAAAATGTATAAAAATTTCAAACTGTTTCTAAGCATTCCTTTAGAAAGACAAAAATAAGTTTACAGAGGGATAAGTATGTTCACTAACAAGAATCTCAGGGCCAAGAGTCAAACTAAAATTTGAATCTATTTTTTGTGGTCAAAAATATATGGCTGCAACAATTCTCTATTTATGCTAAATTAAAACTCTGAGTTGACATTTTTGTAGCACCCTGGTTCGATGGACATTTGCTTGGCTTTAAAATGTTTTTTCCAAGCTTGTGATGTAGCTCAGTGGTAAAGTAGTTGTTCAATGTGTGTACCACCCTGGGTTTGATCCCCAGTACCACAAAAGAAAAAAGAAAAAGCAAGTCAAATTGCTTTTCAAACACACAGACATCTAGTGAGGGTGATAACTGCTTTCTGCGTAACCTGCAAAGTTCATAAGCCTTTGTCAATGTCAGCTTAAATGGGATCATCCATGGGGCCATTAAATTTAAGCTGGCTATAAAAGCTTTCAAAGGGCGGCTGTTTCCAGCTGATAAGAGCTTCTGCTTTTCAAACTTTCTGCATGACAATTATTTTTAGCTCTTTGCGCTGACCACTGGAGATGTGGATATGAAGGGTCAGAAGCTCATATTCATCAATGTTCACTCAGGCTGCTTCCCTGGTGGACATTCTCTGAGATGCCTGCTCACCCTAGTTTGTGTCTGGTCACTCAAATTTGGACGTATCTCAGAAAGGTCTATCTCCGTTCCTAGACTGTAAACTCCAGTAAACAGGGTTTGTGTCTGTCTGTGTCACTACTGCCTCCCCAGTACCCAGGAGATCAAAAACGTCCTAATGTTGCTTAGAGTGACATTGCATTCCTTAAATGCCAGCACTGGGCAGGCTGATGGAAAAGGATCACAGTTTGAAGCTAGTGTAGACTACACAGTGAGACCTTGTCTTCAAAATGGGGGGTGGCTCAAGAGATAGCTCAGGGGTTAAGTAGTTGCTCTTGCAGAAGATTTTCAGTTCTCAGCACCCACATAGTAGTTCATAACCATAGGTAACTCTAGTTCCAGGGGATCTGACACACTCAGCTCACCTCCAAGGGCACCAGGCACATACATGCATACACACACACACAGTACATACACACACACACACACACACAACACTCATACACATAAAATAAAAAGCTTAAAAAATAAATAAAGTCATTTATTTGAGCCAGGCATGGTGATACACACCTTTAATCCCAGCACTTAAGAGGCAGAGGCTGGCAGATCTCTGTAAATTCAAGGACAATCTTGTCTATAAAGTGAGTTCCAGGGTAGGCAGGACTTTGCACAGAAACCCTTTCTAAAAACCAAAAAACTAAATGAAAATTGTTTAAATGTAAAAATAAAGCCAAACTTCCTAGTGAGTACCTGATTAGTGCGTGAAACTGTTCTGACCCTCAGGAAACCTCACTTCCCAGGATCCTGTCCAGGCATCCACTTCCCAAGGACTGTGGTGAAATTGAAGGGTCCAAGCCCAGTCACAGAAAACTGTGTAAGCCATAGCCAAGGCTTTGTACTCTGTTCAAACATACTGGGCTCCCTCTCTGCACTAGACTGTGCTGGGTAGGACAGTACAGTGGGAGGCCCCTGAACCGGCTCTTTCTCTCTCAGTGTATCATCTGATGGAAAAGAAAGATGCTAGCCAAGTTATCAATAATAAATGCATTAAGAGCTTGCTCTGCAAGCTTTAGAACTTGAGTTTGGATCCCTTGTGCCCTTGTAAAGCAACTGTGATAGTGTATGCTCTAAACCCAGAACTGAGCAGTGGAGGCAAAGAAAGACCAGAGCTTGCTGTCTAGCCCATATAGCTTTACGGTTCAGGGAAAGATGCTATCTCAAAAGGAATGTAGTAGAAAGTAATAGAGAAAGACATTCAGTGTTGATTTCTGACTTCTGCATTATCAGCATGGGTGTACACACGTGTATACATTTTTGTATATAAATACACATACACACACAAAACAGGTGCTCTGAACAACTAAACCAGTTTATTACAAGCAAGAAACATTTTGTTCTATACATTCATTTAGATTTGACTTTTGTTTATTTATTTTGATACAGATTTTCATGTAGCCTGAAAGACTTTGGGACACCTCAGCATTATTGCACCCCCCTTCCTGGGAACCAGGACCCTGGGAACCATCCATGCGTGCACTGGAGCTTTGAGTACTTTCCACCCCCTTTGTAGTCTTTCTTCAATAGACCCAGACTCTGGAACTGGGGTGAGACGACCTGCAGATAACCTGCAAGTGATCCTCCTTGGTCAACCAATCCAGCAGCCGCCACGGCATTGATCAGTTAGAGTTAGCTGACCACTGAATGAACTAGTCAAAATAGTTGACAAATGATTTCTGGACTCTCCCTTTTGATTCTGTACTACCCCCTCCCTGCTTTTGTGGGTTTTTTCCTTTAAAAGAGCCTGTAATAAGCCGGGCGGTGGTGGCGCACGCCTTTAATCCCAGCACTCGGGAGGCAGAGGCAGGCAGATCTCTGGGAGTTCGAGGCCAGCCTGGTCTACAAGAGCTAGTTCCAGGACAGGCACCAAAAGCTACAGAGAAACCCTGTCTCGAAAAAAAAAAAAAGAGCCTGTAATAGACAAAGCAGGGTCCTTCTCCTCTCAAGGCTGAGGGACCTCTGCCGCGGCAGCAGAATAAAAATTCCTCTTGCTATTGTATCAACCATGCTGAGAGTTGTCTCTTGGGGCGACCTCCTTCTTGGTGGGGCTTTAGGGCCCAATAGCCCAGACTGGTCTTGAACTTTTTATGTAGCCAAATATTAATCCTGAAGTTTTGATCCTCCTGCCTCCACCTTCCAAATGCCGGAATTACAGGTAGCAGGTTCACTTTACATAGTACTACAGATTAATCCAAGATCTTGTGGATGATAAGTAGACACTGTGCCGACTGAGCCTCATACCCAGCCCCATTTCCTTATTTTTCATTATAAATGTCATGATGGAAAAGTAGAAAACTATTTCTCACTCCAAAGTGGTAAGGAAACAAAGATGTTATCCTAGGAGGTACACACACATGAAAACATAACCCTAAAATGTATGTGCATATGAAAAATGATCCAAGAAAGATACATGTATGAAGAATGATCCAGGAAAGGACACATGACGTGTATAAAGAATGATCCTGGAAGGTACATGTGTATGAAGCCATAACCCTGGAAAGTATGCATATATGAAATATCATCCTGGAAGGTACACATGTGTGAAGATGTGATCCTGGGAAGCATGCATGAATAAGGATTGATACTAAAAGATACACAGGTATGAAGTCATGGTCCTGTAAGAAAAGGTAAGCATAGCTGATCTTTGGTGAGATACTGTTACATTGGGCTAGATCATAGTTTCTCCAAGACCTAAATAAGATAAGCAGAAACAAATGATCCTGGCATTGCCAACTTCCAGGAAAATTCTAAAGACTGTCACCAGCAGGTGTGGAGTAATGGCCCAGTGGTTAGGAATATTGGCTGCTCTTCCAAAGGACCCACATGGCTGCTCACAACCATCTGTAACTGGAGCACCAGAGGAAGTGATGCCCCCTTCTAGCCTCTGCTGGCACCAGACACACACGTGGTAAACAGACATACTTGCAGGCAAAATACTAGAACGCATAAAAAGGGAAAGGCTGTTTAAAAAAAAAAAAAAAATGACTACCAGGAACAATCCCCAGTGTGAAGAGAAACAGAAATGGTGGGAAGGGAGGGGCTGGGGTGGACAAGAAAGAGACAAACTCAAAAGGAATCAAGATGTTTCAGAATGGCAGAGCCCAGGAGTGATCTATCCATCATGTGAGTGGCTCGTAGTATTTGTCCCTATTTTCACCTTAATATCAGCACTGAGGTTAGTTTTCCACAAGACCTCCCCATCCCTCCTTTACCCTACTGTCCCTCTCCCCTTCCCCTTAAAATGATCAACTCCACTGCTCATCACAGGGACTAACTTATCCTGAAGCTGGTAGCTGCTTTGAAGGTTAAAGGTCCCTGTCTCCGAGGAGAGGGCAGCCTGAGGTGAAAACTGCCCTGACCAGGCTGTTCCTATCGAAGTCACATGATTTGGCGCACTAGGAATGACTTCTTGCCCTCTGGGCCTCTTGGGATTCAGAGAGTTCAGGAAATTCATACTTTCCTCTGCTCCTTTCCCTCCTCAATTCTGTAGAGCATGCACCGCGGATGATCTCACACAAGCCAATAGCGCCATCTGCTGCCTGCATTTTCTGACGCCAGCCCCCCGTTACCTTGGCTGGACCTCCTGGCATCTGGAAACTCCACATTTGCTTAATCTACCTGTGAACCCATCATAGAGGAACAGGAATTGTCATCCATGTTAAATCAGTGTTAAATTGTATTTGCTGTCTAATAAGATTGCACCCAACTTTGGAGATGCATTCTTCCTTTATTTCTGGTTGACATAGAAGTGGCCAGTCTCAAGCCATCTGAGATTCATGTCACGACAGGGAGCATGAGGACAGGTATAGAAAAGATACACTCAGGAGGATCCCAAAGAGGGTTAGACTGTCCCCCAAACCACAACCATTCTCACATCAGAAAAATCTCAAAATTAGAGGAAATCCAAAACTTCTAAAGACTGTGGAAGGAGGCTGCTTTCCCCGCGTACCTCAAGGGCCTGACAATGAATGACCTATGCTCCCTGCTCTTTAACTTTCTCACCCATATGCTGGTTTTTGTTTTTGCTTGTTTATTTTTCGAGACAGGGTTTACCTGTGTAACAGTCCTAGTTGTCCTGGAATTAGCTCTTGAAGACCAGGCTGACCTCAAACTCACAGGGATTCACCTGTCTCTGCCTCCCGTGTGCTGGGATTAAAGGCGTGCACCACCACCACCTGGCCCCATATGCTGCTTTTAAGTCCTCTTTCTGATTTGATACTATGTTTTCTGGGCTGCAGAGCAAAGCTAGCTCTCTGTATCTCACCGGGTTACCCCAGTGAGGAGAATTTGCTTCAGAATCTTATATAAGGCCCCAAATTAGTGGTGATTGTGTAGCAATTTCCTCAAAAACAAAACCCTCCATCTTGAAGGGAGGCTTGTAAAGACACAGGATGCTCTGGGGGGAGGTAAAACAATCCATCCTGCAAGGAATCGATTAAGCTCAAGAAGTAAACAATTCAAAGGCTTCAAGTCCCTAAAACGGGGCAGATTCACTAGGCATCCTCCATCTCCAAGCATATATCAACTATAAAAGACACATCAGATAATCTGGACTGTCTAGAAGAATCTCTGACCAGCTGAGCAGCCTGAAGGTTGTGAACCACACTCCAGTTTTCAACTTTCACAAGCTATCACCCATGCTGGTGTGGGTTTGGGAGTCTTTGAGTCATTTCTGTTTCTGTAAATAACCCCTCACCCATATCCCTGTAAGTAACCCCAATGTCTGTAGGAGGGAGGTCGCTTGTTGGTTCCCGGCTGCCTGGCTAGCTTAGATCCAAAATAATCACACAGAAACTGTATTAATTATATCACTGCTTGGCCCATTAGCTCTAGCTTCTTATTGACAAATTCTTATATTAATTTAACCCATGTCTATTCATCTGTATACCGCCACGTGGCTGTGGCTTACCGGGTAAAGTCCCCAATGTCTGTCTCCGGCAGTTCCGTGGCTTCTCTCAGACTCTGCCCTTCTTTCTCCCATACAGCCTATCTTTCCCTGCCTAGTTCTGTTCTTTCTTGCCATAGGCTCAAAGCAGTTCTTTATTCATTAACCAATAAAAGCAACACATAGAAGGACCTCCCATACCAAATGTCTTAGGGTTTTTTTGTTTTGTTTTTGTTTTGTGTGTGTGTGTGGTGTTCTGTTTATTTTGTTTTTTGGTTTTTCAAGACTGGGTTTCTCTGTAGCTTTGGAGCCTATTCTGGAACTAGCTCTTGTAGACCAGGCTGGTTTCAAACTCAGAGATCCACCTGCTTCTGCCTCCCATGTGCTAGGATTAAAGGCGTGCGCCACCACCGCCCTTTATAAGAGACCACAGCAACTCTTATAAAGAAAACATTTTAATTGGCTCACTTAGTTTCAGAGGTCCAGTCCTTTATCATCATGATGGTGAGCACTGGCAGAGTGCAGGCAGATGTGGGGCTGGAGTAGTAGCTCAGAGTCCTACATCGTGCAGACAACACCAAGTGCTCTGAAAGTTACACTGAGGGAAATGAGCAAAAGGGACCTTAAAGTTCACACACACTCACACACACACATACACAAACACAATGACACACACACACTCAATGACACACTTCCTCCAACAAGGCCGCACCTCCTAACAATGCCACTCCATGTAGGGGTCATTTTCTTTCAAATCACCACATTCAACTCCATGGCCCCCAAAGATTATAGCCATGTCATAATGCAAAAGTGCATTCAGTCCAACTTCAAAAATCCCCATAGTCTATCAGTCTCAAACTTGTTTCAAAGTCTCTTCTGAGATGCATGGCAATCTCTTAACTGTAATTCCCCTATAAAAATCAAAATCAAAAGACAGATGACATACTTCCAACATACAAAAGCACAGGATATACATTACCCTTCCAAAACATAGGTAAGGGAGAACAATGAGGAAATGCTGGAGCAGATCAAGGCCAAAAACCAGCTGGGCAAACTCCAAACTCTGTCCATATCTGATGTCAAAATACTCTTTAGATCTCCAATCCCATTCACCTTTATTTCTCTTGGGCTGATTTCACCCCCTGCTCTCCTCAGCAGGTACCCCATGGCTCTAGCGTCTCCAACACCTTGGGTTCTCCAAGACAATCAAGGCTTCAACCTCACAGCTTCACCCAATGGCCTCTCTAGGCCTTCAGGGACACCCCTGACATATGCCTGCCTCGGTGGCTTTATTCCATAATTCCTTTCTTCTAGCCTTAATTCTAAACCCAGGACCACATGGCTGAAACTGCCAAGTTCTGCTGCTTCCTGGGGCTGGAACATGGCCTCCTCATTCAATTACATCTTCACCAGCTGTCTTTTGCTGTCTTAGCTTGAGTGTCCTGAGACTTGCTATGTAGACCAGGTTGGCCTCCAACTCAAATCTGCCAGCCTCTGCCTTCCAAATGCTGGGATTAAAGGCATACACCATTCCCTTTGGGGGTCATTTTATGCCACAACACCCAGTAAAACTGTTTTACCAAGTTGGACTTTGGTGATATTTGTATCTGTTGTTGATTCCCTATCTGGGGTAAGTAGACATTTGTTCTTATATCCCCAGGAAGAGTGACATAAAACCAGTGGAGACGAGTAACCGTAGGCAAATCTGCTACCTGTATGAAGCCTCCCTGATCCAGAAAATGAAGGAAGAGGAAGGTGTGAAGCAGATCAGGCAGACACTATTTCTAAGCTACCAGGGGGGAAACCCAGAGGTCAGCTAGTTTATGCCTCCCCTTTCCCTCCCCCTCTGCCTCCCTCCTTCCCTTCCTACCTCCTTCCCTCTGTTTTTTCTCCCATCTTAAATCCTTGTTAATACTGAGACCCACTCCTGCTATAAAAAGTTCCTGCCATTCCTAAGCACATAAAGTCATTAGTACTTTCTTTCTCCTTTCTATTCTCCTCTGTATGAACTTCATTTACCCCTGAAGACTAATATTAGGCTTGCTCCTGTCACAGTAGGGCAGTCACTCTTCCAGTCCCTCCATACCCTTAAAACCTGACAGAAAGATGTTGTCTCTCTCAACTTCCATTCAGAGAAAGACTCCTCTGAAGAGTTTCCTCAATCCCAAGCGTAACCTCTGACCTTCTGCTGAGGATGGACTGGGATACTCTCAACCCTAGACTGGACCAGGTGCACCTGCTGAGTAGATGAGGTGGGCTCAGACCTCCAGAAGGAAAGAATTCCCAAATGAAAGAGGTATCACGGCCAGGCTGGGATGGAAGATGGCAGCAGATAGCTTTGGAATCTCATCCTTAGTGCCTAGTTAGCAATGAAGAGACCAGGAACCAGGTCACAGCCAACTCTTTCACCTGGATGAAGCCTTCAGGTGAACTGGAGACATGAACACTTTGTTTCTAATTACAGAAGACTTCACAGTTCTGGGTAAAGACTTTGCAGGTAATTTCTGGAAATTCCTCAAATACTGATACCCACAAGCAGAGTGTGAATCAGTTCCCTTCTGGAAACAAACAAAAAAAAAATAGCCTGTGAAATACTGTGACTCATGATGGCAGCACTACAAACAAATGTCACTAAGTCTCACTTTATTAAATCCACCGAGTATTTGGCCCTGTAGAAAAATGCAGTCACCCATCAGTGTGCACAGGGAATTGCTTCCAGAACCCTGCAGGTTCAGTCTACAGTCTCAGGTCCCTTATGTGAATGAAAAATCTGCATAAACCTTGTCCCTACTGGTAAAGGCACTTGTCACCCAGCCTGATGGCCTGAACTCAATACCTGGGATACATGATAGGGGAAAACCAACTCTTGGAACGTTGCCCTTTGACCTTTGTACATATGCTAAACATGTGCTAAAGCACACATGTACTTGTATACACACACACACACACCAATCTTCTCTTTATGTCTTGCCTGCCATTAATCCTATCATGCAAACATTTTTTTTGAAAGGGTCTCAATATGTAGTCCAGCCTGGAACTTGTTATGTAGACCAGGCTGGTCTTGAACTCACAGAGATCTGCCAACATCTCAAGTGTTGGCATTAAAACTGTATGACACCACTGGCAGCCATACCAGGCCCAGCTTTAAATCAACTACCTTGAAAGTGAATTTGTCTATTTTTAGCTCTCATTACTCACATCTATCTTAAACTCTGAAGTCAGCTGCAGTGGCATCCACCTGTAAACCCAGCTACACCAGAGGCTGGAAACATGAATTCAAAGACAACATGGACAAGACATTAATGTTGGAGGAGGGCCCAGTTGTTCGTCCCAGCCGCCTGGCTAGCTTAGCCCCAAAGTAACCACACAGAAACTGTATTAATTAAAACACTGCTTGGTTCATTAGCTCTAGCCTCTTATTGACTAACTTTTATATTAATTTAACCCATTTCTATTAATCTGTATATCGCCACATGGCAGTGGCTTAATGGCAAAGACTCAGCATGTCTGACTCTGGTGGCTCCATGGTGTCTCTCTCTCCCTCTTCTTCCCAGAATTCCATTTATCTTTCCCTTCTAGCTCTGTTCCCCTACAGCTCTGCTACAGGCCCAAAGCAGCTCCTTTATTAACCAATGAAAGCAACACATAGACAGAAGGACCTCCCACACCACATTAAGGCCTTGTTGAGTCCTCAAAGGGTTGAAATGTCCGGCATGCACTGGACATTGAACTCTGGATTCAATCCTCAGCACTGCAGAATACAGAATCAGTAGTTCACACCTGCACTGGCTGCAGGATGAGTTCAGGGTCATTCTGGCAGAGAGCCTTTATCATTTATTACAGGAGCAATTAATATTCAAGGTGTCAACCGACCAGAATTAACTTCTGATGGAGGAAGTGTGCCTTGCAAGACCTGCAAGAAATACAGACGCCAGAATATCTGACGTTTCTCCCTATAATTTTAAATGTGCTAAATGCATTCTTTCCCTAGCCTGTAATGTGTGTGTGTGTGTGTGTGTGTGTGTGTGTGTGTATCGCATGAATACATTCCTGATCTACTGGGCATTTTTATCTGTGAATTGTCAAGAAGAGGGTTCTGCCTTAGCTGTATTATCCAATTAGTATTAATACTGTTAACCTATACCGAGTTTTGATGAATAAAACAAATGCTGCCCAAGTCAGAAGTTCTAAGCTTCCATTAAAAGTGGAACTAGAGTACAGCTTAAGAAAACACTGTAATTTCCCCAGCTGCCAAGATAGCCACACACTATCAACTGATATAAAACTTTAAAGTTTAGATCAGGCCAGGTGCTTTGCTAATTGGATTTTAAGGTAAACTATTACCAAAAGAATACAATCTTAGCTGGGCGGTGGTAGTGCACACCTTTAATCCCAGCACTTGGGAGGCTGAGATAGGCGGATCTTTTTGAGTTCAAGGCCAGCCTGGTCTACAAGTGAGTTCTAGGACATCTAGGACTGTTACACAAAGAAACCCTGTCTTGAAAAACAAAACAAAAAAGAATACAATCTTATTTACTAGAACATGTAGCCAGCTATACAATTTATTGAGCCAAGGTAAATAGTGCAAAGTAATTTATCTGGAGTACCGGGAACAATAATTAACTCTACACAGATTCCTAACCTCAGCCTTTGTTCAGGCACCATGGAAGATTCTCTAACTGGCCAGGGTTAGCTACAAAATATAAATATAAACTAACTTCATAGCCCCCCCCCCCAAAAAAAAGTTTTACAAGCTTTTCTTTCTATGGTCAAGGGTTACATGCTGGACAGAAAAATATATCTTAAGATTGAAAATGCTTTCAATGCCACTGTGCCTTGGTGAGTTTTGTATGGACTTCTCTGCCCCTGGCCCTGCAGCTCCAGCTGCTGCTGCCCTCTCTCTGAGGACACATTTGTAAACAAACAAGTCCCCAGTCCCAGAAAGCCTGGACTTTATGATTACTGATCACAAAATGTTTAAGATGTTTTATACAATCAAAAGTATAGGATATAGGGGCTGGAGAGATGGCTCAGTGGTTAAGAACTCTTCCAGAGATACTGAGTTCAATTCCCAGCAACCACATGGTGGCTCCCTCTTCTGGCCTATAGACATACATGAAGACAGAACACTGTAAACATAATCTTTTTTAAAAGTAGAGGATATAGCACACAATTTCCTTATCTCTCTTATTAGTTTAGTTTTGTAAGGCTACCTCTATGGATAACAAAAAGACTTCTTTTACAGCTGCGGTTTGCAGTCCACTAGTTAGGGAGTTAACTAAAAGAAAGTGCTCTTTTCTTACTATCTGGATTTATTGCACTGTGAATTGTTGGAATGACTGTTTCTTATCATTTACTTAAGAAATAGTATGTGACCTTCAGAGGTAATGCCTGCAAGATTCTGTGGGTCTGTAAAAGCTAAGAGAGCAAACAGAAGCTGGCAGAAATGTAAAGGTATAGAGAATGTAGGAAAAATAATGCAGGAAAATAAGAAAAAAGAATGGAAAATAACTGGAACAGAGAATTGGAATTAGAATTGAGAATTAGAGCTAAGAAATTATAGAAAATTAGGACAGAATTAAAATAGAAGTAGAATAAAGAGACATGTTCGGAACAGCACAGTGAGCCTTTTGTGTAAACCCTCAGATTAGAGCTATTCTAACCCCTTCCACTACACAGTGGCCTCTGACCTCAACTCTGGAGGAAGTCTGCAGAGCTGGACTCTGCAAGCTTCTGTAATTCTAAGCTACACAGTGAGTTTGATGCTAGCCTTGGCTATATAATGAGTTTGATACTAGCCTCAGCTACACAAGATTCAGTATCAAAAAGAGGAAAAATCTGTATTGTATGCATACATATGTAGCAATTTTTGCCAACTCATGCAAGTTTAATGTTTATCCCTAGTAAGTGCCTACTCTGATATCAAGCTATACCACATTTTTTTAATTCTTCTGCTTGTAAAAGTTTGATTTATATTTATAATTCCATTCTTGAAAATACCCACTTCTCTCCCTTTTTAATATAAGTAACCACCTCTGTTCCAGCTAGAATATGTACTCTGCATTCAAATTACTACAAGTAAAGTGTGGTAACACAGGGGTGTAATCCCAATAAAAGTGTAGGCATCGAGGTCATCTCAGTCACAAAGCGAGTTCAAAGTCAGGCTCATCATCTCATCTTGAAAAGAACAAGCCAAACAAAATCTTTTTTTGTGTGTGGGGGTGGAGGGTAGACCATCCTACTACAGGCTGTAAATTTGTATTTTGTTGTATTATTACATGACTTTCAATACCACCCACTGTTTCTACCAGTACCAAGTGTGGTAGTTGCACTATCTGGTGAGTCCACCATCTGGAAATTCTGCTGGTCAATGTTTCCCTGTATGCCTGGGTATCACTGTGCGATGTGGAGTTAGAAAAGGCTCTGCAGAGATCACTGAAGGCACTGATGTGTGAATCAACAAATGGACTACATTTTTATCATCCTGTACCTTCGTTTCCAAACAGCGTCCAGACACAAGTTGTCACCCATTAGTTTCTTGTAGCTCTTAAGAGTCTGCAGACATGATCAGAGAAATAAATGGAGCTCGGGTTATGAAGACATCAGGATTTCCTGAGAGCAGCATGGTGGAAATCTGTTGGTTACCTCTGTGTCCCCAGTACTCACACAACAACCAATGCATGTTAAGACTAAAACAAACATTTTAAGAATATAATGTGTCTCCTATGTTGTCGCGGCCCCCCTCGTCCAGCAAGGATGACGTGACCACCGGAGCTCTTCTCACTGCAGTTTTAGTCAGGACCTTTTGACAATTGTAAAATCTCTCTCTCTCCCTCTCTCTCACTCACTCTCACTCTCTCCCTCTATCTCTTTTCCTCTCTCCCTGGGCTAACCTCTCCCAGTCCTTAAGTAGGCATGGGCAACCAACCCCGGATTGCCAGGTGGGCACTGCCCATAGGTCCATGCATATGCAAGCAGCTGACAATCATTGCGTGATAATAGCATAAGTCAGGCCTAGTTGATATTGGAAGTTGATTATCACAGAGAGCACTCGCTTTCGGGATCGCGGAGGGTGGGAGCCAGCACCATCAGGTGCGACTCCACGCAGCTCTCTACACATAGCCATCAGGTGTGGCTCCATGCAGCTCGCTACAGTTCCCCCTTTTTGTTTTGTAAAGCTACAAGGCAAGAGTAGAGGTCTGATCTCTGTTAAAAATGGAACATGTGCTAGTGTCCGTCCAGGTGTCATTCACCCAGAGAACACTAGACCTGTCCGGTGTCTTTTTACAGAGGTGGGAGTTAGACACCAACCCACATGCAATCAGACTTGCTCTTCTTGAGGTTGATGTATGCTTACCTCAAGTGCAGTGCGCAAGCCTCGCATCCTGTGCTCGCTTACATCTCTAGCCAAACTTGCTTCAATGGCCGTGAAGGCCTGAATGATCATAACTGCATTGCAATGCTGTGAAACATTTATGTGACAGACGCACCACAGGCATACCAGGGAGGCAAGCTCCATTAAGCCTGCTAGGGCTCCTACTCCCGCCCACTCCTTCAGATGATCCATGGAGTGATCCAGGAGGATAGTCCTTCTGCCAGGCTGGTATCCATGTGTGTGGAGTTCACAGTCGCAATCGTCATCCGCAGCTTTTCCAGTTGTTTTCGAATTCACCAGACCAATTACCTAAAAGATATCTAGACAATTCTTTAGACAGATTAGCTGCATGAGTCATATTGAATGCTGGTCACACACAGCCCTGGATGGATAGAAATGTCTGACAGACTAGGGTATGGACTTGCGTCTCTTAACATACCCCAGCTGCCATACCCCCGTGGCACATTCATTCTTGTCAGCTGAGTGCATGGAAGACACCTTCTCGTGCACCTCTTTGGCTTCCCTAGCAACTCAGCTGATCCTGCTTCTGCTAAGTGACCATATGCTGCATTCTCATGGGTTGTCTGATCTTACACAGGATTTAAAGATAAATGCCCATGACAACAGGTGTTGAGATTGCCAGCAGTAGGGTTCCTAATCACCATTAGACCCAACCTCCCATTTGGGCTATGGTATTCTACCAACCCTTTGGCTAAAACAGTACACACAGGTACCTGCTCTTACAATAGGGCAGTCTCTTGATTTAAATTCGCTCTGTCGCAAACTCTTCAGCGGCGTGCAGAGCCTAAAACTACCATTGCCTTTTCCTTGCCCTGTGGCTACGCTGCGTTCTCGGGCAGCCCTGTGGGGTCTGTGCTCCAGCTTGTCTCAGCTCCAGCACTCGTTGCGTTTGCTGATACTCTTAGCACTGCTGTGGCATCTGCCAGGCTAGGCACTGACTGCTGAGGCAATGTGCCTTCCACCACAGCCACCTAGCAAAGCTCTGCTCCAGCTGCCTTTCTGCCCCAGCTGCATTCGTTCTGGGTCCAGACTGGTGCACAGAGTGGAGCGGAACTCAGGAAAGCAGGCTTGCTGCTCTGCAACCATTGAAGGGTCCCCACTTACACGTTTTAGGGAATTTGGGCGTTGTCAATCTGTCTGGCTACTTCCTGCTGAGCGGGGACGTTGCATTTTTACTGCCATTTTCAGCCTCGTTTGGACGCAGGTCACGGCAGTGACTGGGGAAAGGCGGAGACTCTACCTCCCCACCGAGCTGGAAGGTGGAGGCGTGGCAGCGACTGGGGAGAGGAGGAGACTCTACCTCCCCACCGAGCTGGAAGGTGGAGGCGTGGCAGTGCAGAACAGCCCTGGTTGTGCTGCGCTTCTATGCCCTGAGGCACACGCTGGGAGTGGCCTAGCGTTCTGGCCTTGTTGGTCCTCAAGGCAGGTCCTGTGTGTTTGCAGGTTTGCAGACCCTCAGCGCTGCTTGGCCTTGGAGCCGCAGCTGCTCACTCTCCTCTGCAAACTCAGGAGGTCTCGGTAATTCAAACCACATGAATCTAACTCCCTTCCTTAGCGTACCTTGTTCAGTGGCAAAATTCAGATCTCTACCAAGCTTGTCCCAGGATGACACATTAAGATTGCCAGAGACGGCAAACCAAGGAGCAATTGTGTCACATTCAGTCAAAAACTTTTCCAATGCGCTCCTTATCAGCTCGTTAAGAGCCAGAAAAATCAGGTGTGATGTTGAAGCGCCCATTCTAAAATCCCATTCTTCCTTTTAGTTTTACTTTAAACCGTCCACTTTGGTCGTGGCTCTCACTTTGATCCGTCTGCTATAGTCGCAGCCCTATTTACCCCCACTCTCCCTTCTACCGGCGAGAGCGGAAAACCCGCTTTTCTCGCGGATCCCCAGCCTTTACCTGAGGATTATCCGGTGCACCCCCTGACTGCAGCAAGTTCTGGGCTCCACGGAGAGAGGTTTGGAGGTTCCCCGTACGCGGCACCACTTGTCTTGTCCCCGTACGGGCCACCAACTGTCACGGCCCCCCTCGTCCAGCAAGGATGACGCGACCACCGGAGCTCTTCTCACTGCAGTTTTAGTAAGGACCTTTTGACAATTGTAAAATCTCTCTCTCTCCCTCTCTCTCACTCACTCTCACTCTCTCCCTCTATCTCTTTTCCTCTCTCCCTGGGCTAACCTCTCCCAGTCCTTAAGTAGGCATGGGCAACCAACCCCGGATTGCCAGGTGGGCACTGCCCATAGGTCCATGCATATGCAAGCAGCTGACAATCATTGCGTGATAATAGCATAAGTCAGGCCTAGTTGATATTGGAAGTTGATTATCACAGAGAGCACTCGCTTTCGGGATCGTGGAGGGTGGGAGCCAGCACCATCAGGTGCGACTCCACGCAGCTCTCTACACATAGCCATCAGGTGTGGCTCCATGCAGCTCGCTACACTATGTGTGTATATTACATACACACATTCACTTTTTTTTTTTCAGACAGGATCTCCCACTATAGCCCAGGATGATCTTTCACTCTTAGGAAACCTCTTGTCTTCGACCCTTGAGCACTAGGGTTACAGGTATATCCCAAAGTCACTAGCAAATTTTGTTATATATTTGAATAATGGATAGTTAAGATTCTATTTAGTCTATTCCTGAAACAATATTCTGTCTTAGTCCTTACATAACCATATAGTAAGCCTTAATATCCACTATACAAGTCCTCATCATCTTCTGTCTGCTCCTCCTCTTGGTCCTCGACATCTCAGTATTCTTTTAGACCAGTGCTTCTCAATTTATGGGTCATGACCTCTTGGGGGTCGAACGACCCTTTCACAGGGGTTTCATACCAGATAGCCTGCATATCAAATATTTACATTATAATTCATAACAGTGGCAAAATTACAGTTATGAAGTGGCAATGAAAATAATTTTATGGCCGGGCGATGGTGGCGCATGCCTTTAATCCCAGCACTCGGGAGGCAGAGGCAGGCAGATCTCTGTGAGTTCGAGACCAACCTGGTCTACAGAGCTAGTTCCAGGACAGGCTCCAAAGCCACAGAGAAACCCTGTTTCGAAAAACCAAAAAAAAAAAAAAAAAAAATCATTTTATGGTTGGGGGTCACTATAACCTGAGGAACTGAATTAAAGGGTCACAGCATTAGGAAGGTTGAGAACCACTGTTTTAGACTCATCTTACTGTATTACTATAAAATAAAGATCATCAAGCTGGCTGAGTTACACTGGAATTTATTTACTAAATGAATTCCAGGAATGCCTGCTTCAAATGTGCACAGCAGCCTCCAGCTTACCCTCGTCCTACAGAAAAACTAACTGTCCAGCATGTGGTGTGTGTATCCATGGGGAGGCTATGGAGACAAATCAGGAAAAGGCAGAGGAACAGCTGTCTAGATGCTCCTGGGGCAAGCAGGCAGGACTAGGCGAGCACCCCTCTGGGATGAAGGGCCGAATCAGCTCTGGGTTCAGCAGTGACTCCTCAAGAGGACGGTCCACATCGAAGTCATGGACATGAGGGGGGCCTGGGCGCTGAGGAATTGGCAGCTCAGAGGGATGGGCAGGCAGAGGAGCTGTGAAGAAGTACTGATGCAGAAGGGCCTGAGGGTAGCAAACAAGAGGCAGCCGAAGAAATCCAGTCACTACCAGCCCCCAGAACCATTCAGCTGGGTCAGCAAATCCTGCCTTTGTGCCTGTCTGGAGCACTGTCCCAGCGGCTGGGAACATGGCAGTGAGCTGAAAGTCTTGCCAACAGAGGAAGGGGTTGGGGACATAAACCAGAGAAAGGGGCAGAATGTACAGGTATATCTCCAACAACGATAGTTTGATGTGTGGCTATTTCCTCCCGATTGAAACATTCCCTCTGGGCAGGAGGTTCCTTAAAGACTCAGGAATTAGAGGAAACTCACAAGTCCCAGAAAACACCTGAGACTGTATCTGACCTCAGGTCAGATTTGTTAGCAGTGTCTATCTGGGTGAACAGACACTTACTTGTTCATGTCTCCCAGGAAAAGTTATAAACAGACCAGGGAACTGCTGCAGGGTTTGAAGGGTTAGGACACAAAAGCACAAGCCCAAGGCAAGGAGCAAGCACAGGAGGGATAAGAACATGAAGAGCAATCAGGGGGGAAGGAGACAACACCCACTCCTCCAACTCCTGCAGCTACAAGAAGGAACCACGGACAAGAGGGGGATGGATAGAGGGCAAAGGTCACTGACTACTCCCCTGAAGAACACTCCATTAGGAAGCCTGGGGTTCCAGTCCGTCACAGATTCTGAGAGTCCCCGACTGGGCAGGGTCCCATAGTTCAGAGTATCAGAACAGTGACCACAACTTGAATCTTACCTGGGAGGCTGCAATACGCTGGTGTGGAGGGTAGAGGAGGAACTGGCCCAGCAGGTCCAAGGCCTGGGGAGAGGCATCAGGCAGCACCTCCTCCAGGGGCACCGGTGCCTGCTCCTTGAAGGCGATCTTGTTGTAGTCAGGCAGCTCTGTGATCTCCTGAGCTCAGCAGAGGAAGAGGCAATGAGAGCAGGCCCCGCCCACCACTCCTGATGCAGGCTCCCTTTCACTTTCTCACTCAGATCACGGTCCCTCATCACCCACACACGCCCTCCTTGCCCCGATTGCTGAGATGTCACCCAGACAAGACCTGGCCCTTCTGCAGTCAAGGAAAGCTGGGGCCCCAGTACACCTGCATGAATAGAAGTCACTTCCTACTGGGGAAGAAAGCAATCCCACGCCTTCCCCAGCAATGGCTGCTACTAACCGGCCAGACTCGAGGACTGGGCGTGCCCAGGATGCGAAACACACAGCAAAGTTGCTCGATGTCATTCTCTCCCGGGAACAGGGGGGACCCATTCAACAGTTCTCCCATAATGCAGCCCACAGCCCTGTGGATACAGATGTAAGCAACTGGAGCTCTCACACACGGGTGATCACGCTACCCACGACAGCTCTAACACCTCACACCAGGGTCAAGGTCCAGAGGTTTCTAGTGACAGAGCAGCTCCTGACAGCTCCAAGACACTTAGAGCCCTGTGTCTGGGACACCCAGCTCCTCCTCAGTTTGGGGGGCAGAAATGCAAAATAACCCAAACCTCAGACCTCTGAAGACCACAAACTAGTCCACCAGAATGCTGAGCCCTCTTACCTAGGGGCACAAGCCTCGCTCAAGCTCACCGCTGTCTCATCCTCAAGTCAAGATACCTGAACTGTACCCCAGACCACCTTACCCAGACGCCTCCTGCCTGAGACTATCACTGCCCTAACCTTCCCCCAACAAACTCAGAAACATCCCCATGGCAGGCGCGCGTTACCTCATCCACCCCAGGGTCTCACCATAGGTCGACGCCCTGGTCATACTGCCGGGCACCATACAGGAGCTCAGGAGCTCGGTACCACCTGAGGAAAAGGGTTTGAGATCACGGCTGGATAGCTGGTCTGATGAGAAGCTCACAGCCCATGCCCGAACAGAAGGTGCAGAGGTGTCTCTTCCCCCGTGAGAGAACTGGCAGGGATACAGCTTCATTACCTGGTAGCCACTTGATGTGTGTAGAGGCGACCACCATCTGGAGAGAAGATGCGGGCCAGGCCAAAGTCCGCGATCTTGAGCTCGCCTGAGGCACTGATGAGCAGGTTGGCGGGCTTCAGGTCCTGTGCAGACAAAAGGGAGCATCAGTCTCCCTCTACCCATAGGGCTTTGGGACAGGGAGATAGGCAGTCAGCCCCATCTCCTCTGGAGCCACAGCCCTGGCTGCTTACCTGAAGACCCTCTTCAAGGACTAGCTCACCCCAGCCCACCACAGCCCATGTTGGTACTGACCCGATGCACAATGTTGTTGGCGTGGCAAAATGCAACACCTTTGAACAGCATCTGCAGGTAGCTCTTGACCTGTGCTGGGGCCAGGGGCCTTTCAGCATGGCGCACCACCTCTGCCAGGTCTGACAGCATAAACTCGAAGGCCAGCACAAATCCTGCACCATGTGGGAACACGGCTTTCAGCTGTACCACCTGAGGGCAGAAATCCTATCAGCCTCTAAACCAGAGGTACTCAACCTATGGGTCTCGACCCCTTTGGCAAACATCTATCTCCAAAAATATTTACATTATGACTCATAACAGCAGCAAAATTACAGTTGTGAAGTAGGTACAAAAATAATTTATTGGATGGGGGTCACCACAACATGAACCATATTAAAGGATTACAGCATTAGGAAGGCTAAGAACCACTGCTCTAGACTCACCTCCTGACCCACCAGCAGCAGCACCATTTGCCCTTGCGCTGCCAGAGGGCCAGGCAAGTGAAGACAGCTAGGGAAAAGATAGATGGGTTAACTGACGGAAAGCTGGCTAGAAACAAGCCAAGCTAAGGCTGGGCATTCCTAATTAAGAATAAGCCTCCAGGTGTGATTTATTTGGGAGCTGGGTGGTGGGCCCCCCAAAAAGCCAAAAGTAAAAGATTAACATAACACTAGTCCCTGCAGGGAAACCTTAGAAGTGGTAGTGAGTGAAGAAGATGATAAAGGTTAGGGACAAATCTACTATTTTTTTTAACATATGTCTTTGTGTTTGGATGCATGTGTGTACACACATGTGCATGAGCACGTGGGGAATCACGGCTGAAGTCAGGAGTCTTCTTTAATTGCTCTCCTCATTATCTGTTGAGGCGATGTCTCTACTGAATTCATGGCTTCACCAAATACGTGGGTCTGACCAGCCAGCTTGCTCCAATAGGTCCTGAGACCTACACCACCAGACTTCACAGTACACTGGCACATAGGGATACACCAGGTGTGTGGCCTGTCACCTCCTCCTGATTCCATTACACACACGCTCTCGGGAAACAGACTGGGACCAGTTCCTCAGCGTCACTAGCGCTGTGCACAGGCCAGAACTTTCAGGAGGTCCCAGGAAGACTGCCAGTGACACTCGACCCAAAGTCTTCACTGGATAGCTGAGGACCCACGAAGTGATGAAGACAATCAAGCATTCCCCTTGCTTAACAAATTTCTGAAACCTGCTTTGAAAAGCAGGGAGAACTCAGGGCGACCACACATAAAGCATTTTTTTTTTTTTTTTTTTTTTTTTTTGGTTTTTCGAGACAGGGTTTCTCTGTGGTTTTGGAGCCTGTCCTGGAACTAGCTCTTGTAGATCCGACTGGTCTCGAACTCACAGAGATCCGCCTGCCTCTGCCTCCCAAGTGCTGGGATTAAAGGCGTGCGCCACCACCGCCCGGCTCACACATAAAGCCTTTAAACACACCCACGAAACAAGTACAAGTTACTGACAAATCCCTATGGCTGGGGACATACTTTAGTGGCACAGCACCTGCCTAGAGTATGAAAGGAAAGAAAGCAGGGAGGTGGAAGGGGGGGACAGGAAGGAAAGGAGAGAAAAATCACAAAATATTTAAAGAGAAAAAAATGAGTGTATGAGTCAATGGGAGGGAGAAATAGGGGCTAAGCGGGCAGGAGCACAGTGAGGATTAGAAGGGAATCCTTCAAAGTGTCTGTGGGTGGGAAGGTAAGGGTGGAAATGAGTGAAAAAGGGCGGGGAAGAAGCTGCTGTCTTGGAACCTGTCGCCCACCGTCTTGTCCACCAGATCCCTGCCCCACTCACATACTGACTGTCCTCCATCTCCTGCAGAGCCTTGATTTCCCTTAGGGCCTGGTTAGGAATGCCATCCTCCAGCCGCCGCAGGGCCACCTTCTTGAGGGCAACGATTTCTCCAGTCTGTGCAGTAAAGAGAGCAGATACTGCCAGAAGACCTTCTGGCAATGAAGGGCAGGAAGAGAACACACAGGGAACAAAATACCCACAGAGATCCGTCCCTAGGTCGGGAATATCTAAACCGCCCGCCAGGGGACGCGCTCCCGCAATCGCGCCGCTGGAAGCCGGATCACAATAGAAGGGACCCGCACAAGCATCCAGAGACCCCCGAGGCCTGCAGGTCTCAGCACCAAAAGGCCGCAGCCCGCGGCTTGAGGCAGGGGGAACGCAGCGTAGGCTCACCTCTACGTGCTTGGCTTTGAAGACGATGCCATGGGCGCCCTCCCCGATGCGACCGAGGATGCAGTACTGGTCCATGTCCGCCTATGGCGCCCAGATCCTCCACAGCTAGGATGCAGCACCGGACAAAGCGTGCAAGCCGTTGCCTAGCAATAGCGAGTCTAACCGCAGCTACGTGCAGCACGTGACCGGAAAGACCGGCGCTGAGCTCTGTCGGGAATCTGATCCCCGCTAAGCAACACCTTTCCAGGAACCCTCAGCAGTCCACCCGCAAATGACCTAACGGCGCCACGTGACAAGAACGCGGCTGCGTGCAGCCGGGAGGGGCAGGGGCACGCAAGTAAAGGGCGTGTTCGCGCGCTCAGGGGCGTGGCTTCTGCTAGAGAGGTGGGGCGAGCGGAGTCATCCAGAATCTGCAGGCCGAGTACCCAGTGGTGAGAATGTCATCTGCCTCTTGCTGCAGGTGACTCCAGGTAGCGTTGGAGACAAGGCCAGAGCTGAGTCGTGAAGAATCACTTGGACCTCTAATCTCTCCAATAGGCATTGTGAATCTAAATACCTTTTAAAAGAGTTTACTAAGCCTGGGGATGAAGCTCCGTTAGTGAAGTGCTTGCCTAGAATGCACAAAGCCATTGGTTCGATTCCCATGACCACATAAACTGGTCTCACCTGGGATTTGTAGTCCCAATACTTGGCAAGGTCATTCTCATCTACATAGACAGTTCAAGACAGCCTACACTAGGAGAACTTGTCTCAAAATCATAGCGAATGCCCAACAAGCATGTGAAATGACGGCCAACATCCCTACTAATTAGGAGAAATGGAATCAAACCGCGGTAAGACCCTTTAGGATGACCGCTGTCAGAAAAGTCGATGATAAACTGGCTGTGGTTGCTCTGCCTATAATTCCAGTGCCCAGCAGAACGAGGTTAAGGGGATCTCAAGTATGAAGTTAGTTAGAACATGGTTAAGTGCTTACAAGTATGAAGTTAGTTAGAACATGGTTAAGTAAAACTGGGGAGAAATCAAGAAAGACAGAAGAGGAGGAGAGGGAGGGAAGGATGCAGAGAAAGTACCACCCTCGTGTGTTTTTGTTGAAATGTGAGTGTGCCAGGCATGGTGGCTTATTCCTCCAATCTGAACGCTAAGGAGACTAAAGCAGAATTGCCACGTGTTCAAGGACAGCATGAGCAAGAGTGTGAGACCGTATCAAACACAAAGTAAACAAAACCTTTAAACAGAGAGTGTGAGGCTGGGCCCTGTGGAATGACTGTGAGACAGACCCTCTTCTTCCGGACGTGAAATAAGCAAAGCTTTCACACTACCCATAGCACTAAATCAGGAAAACAGAAAGTTCAAGTTTGGACCACAGTGTGAGGAGGAACCTCAAATTAAAACGAAACAAAGATGTGGTAGTGTCTCCTTGTTCTTCCAGCTCTTGGGAGGTAGAGGCAGGAAGGCCAGGAATTCAAGATGATCCTTGACTTCATGCTGAGTTTAGCTTTCATAGGCTAGTTAGTTCTCAGAACTAAGGAAAATGTTGCATTGACATCCAAACTGATACACTGTATTTTATAATTTTATATATAAAGACACATACAAATTAAGGCCACGCCTCTCTTTTTACTCATAAAATCATAAGATTAGAGCTTTTTCTTTTTTTTTTCTTTTTTTTTTTTTTTTTTTTTTTTTGAGGCAGGGTCACTTTGTGCAGCTCTGACTGGCTTAGAGTTCCCTATGTAAATCAGGCTGGCCTGAAACTCACAGAGATACCTGCTTCTGACTCCCAAGTGCTGGGATTAGACAAGATTATTTTCTTTGAAGAGTTTGTCCCAAGCAATATTGTGAGTTCCATATCTTTGCTGAAGTCTTTCCTCTTGTTTTTCATTAGTAGCCAGGATCATGAGCTGAATATATATAAAGTCATAAAAAAAGGAAAGAAAAACTTCTTATACTTTAAAACAGAAAGAATCAGCCCACTAACAGGTACTACAGCCTGTGAGCCCAGAACTTTGGGATGTTGAAAGGCAGAAGGAGTTCAAATCCAACCTGGATTACAAAGTAAGACCTGCCTCAGTGACTGGGAGGGTTCTAAGAAGGGAGGAAGATCAGTTTTCTCCAGGGACAAATCCCCTGGTAGGTTATCCAATTCCAAGTGGTCACACCTGTACATAAGCCACACTAAATAAACTTAGTCATGTGTGTGTGTGTGTATATATATACACTCACATATATCTACACATACATATATATGTACATTTACATATGCATATATCCAAAAATGTATAGCAATAATAATTAAACAAGGGGTCATTAATTTAAGAGGGACTAACACGGGAGAAGTTGGAGTAAATTATATAAATATAGTACTTGTTGTATGAAATTATCAAAAAACAAAAAAAATGCACTTAATTTTAAAGGAGGGAGGGAGGGATGGAAGGGAGAGAGAGAGAGAGAGAGAGAGAGAGAGAGCTGTCACCCACTGACAAGAGAGATCAGAAAAAGACAAGGTGTTCTGCTGACACCTAGTGTCTGAAGCGTGGTAGGCCTGAGCAAACTAAGAACATCATTTGATACCTGCCTGGTCCTTAATCATTGTGCTTTGTTTCTTTATATGCTCCAGATCTTTGCCTTGTTGCTAGGACTCACCCCACCCCCCAGGGAAATGGCACAGCTGACAACTCTCAAAACTTGTAAATCAATCGTATTGGTTAATGTCAATCTTGTGTGCAGCCTTCTCCACTTTGAGTATATACATGTCAGACTAGAGAGTTGTTGGTTGGAGTATGGCATGACAGCTCTGAGGGTGCAATAGTGACATACATACATTGGTGATAACAAGCAGTTCTTAATTAGACTTAAGACCCATTCAACAAGAGGGAAACCATACCTGGTTCTAGAAACTACTAAGTGTATGATGGCTATTCTGGTTGTCAAGTTTACTGCATCTGGAATTAACTAAAATGCAAGCAGCTGGAAACACCTGTGAAGGATTTTTTTTTTCTTAATTAAATCCTTTGAAGTGGGTGCAGACTACATAAGGGAAGCTTGCTTTCTTTGCCTGCTTGCTTTTAATAGCAAGTCCATTTCCTTCACTGGAATTAGAGAGCCTACGTCTTCGGGATTCTGACATACTGAAGACCCGCTGAGACATACAGCCTTATTGGCTGAACCACTGAATTTTTGGACCTTTCATTGTTAGACAGCCATTGTTGGACTAGCTGAACCACAGCCTATAATCCATTCTAATAAATCCCAGATAGATAGATAGATAGATAGATAGATAGATAGATAGATAGATAGATAGACAGATTCATTCATTCTATAAATTCTACTTCTCTAGAGAACCCTGACTAATATTCAGTGCTAGTGAAGTCAGGTTCAATTCTCAGCACCCACATGTCAGCTCATAACTGCCCATAACTCCAATTCCAGGATTCTACACCTTCTGAGCTCCTCTGGCATCAGGCATGAACGTGGTCACAGACATACATTTGAGCAACACACTCATACACACAAATAATGCGGAGGTCCCTTCAAGCATCGTGACTGGCAGGGAAACAGTCCAAGTAAGAGGACCATGAAACTTGGTTCAGCACAATTTAGTTAACGAGGGCTGGGTCAAATTTCTGAGTCTAACACCGAGTGGTTTATTTTAGCCATACTTAAGCACAACACAATTTGGGGGAAAAAAGTTTTTGATGACAATTAACTCAGTCCCATGTGTACAACAAAGTTTAAGGCATGTTTCCATTAAAACTCGTTACAAAGTGCACGTGATTTCTTCCATAAAGATGAGTACTGTTGACTCAGAGACAGTTCAAGATAAGGGTCTCAGGAGAAAGACTGAGGTAAACAGAATGACTGTGGGAGTCAAGATTGTCCTAGCCCTAAGATAATACAAGTCACTTAGGCTAAAGAACAAGTGACATCTCTCTTAAGGATGGGTTTTATGGACTGAGAAGGAATGCCCAAGATTTGGGAGGGGTAAACAAACATAATCTTCTAGGGAATTCGGGTGAACCTTGGCCCTACAGATAGCGAAAGATCACTAGATCGTAAACTACATCCTTCCCAGCATTCTGGATGGAAGACAGATAAACATCTCCCTCCAAGGAGATAGCAACCCTGCTTAACTTTTCCTGGTTTCCCTAGTACTTATCTGTTTGCACAAGGACCTTTTACCCTCTACAAAATAATTTTTTTAAAAAAAAAATCCTGTTTTTAAGAAAAAAAAAAAAAAAGCTGGGCGGTGGTGGAGCATGCCTTTAATCCCAGCACTCGAGAGGCAGAGACAGGTGGATCTCTGTGAGTTTGAGGCCAGCCTGGTCTACAAGAGCTAGTTCCCGGACAGGCTCCAAAGTTACAGAGAAACCCTGTCTTGAAAAACAAAAACAAAAAAAAAAAAAAAAAAAGAAGGGGGGGGGAGCATGGAGCCAGTGAGATGGCTCAGGAGGTGAAGGTGTCTGCCACCAATCCTGACAACCTGAGTGCTATCCCCAGGGCCCATATGATAGAGAGACTGAATCCTATAGGCTAATCTCTGACCTCCATATCTGTGCTGTGTCATGAACCCAACACACAGGCACACACTAATTAAAATGTAATGAAAACTTATTAAAGAAACAATTTGTAATCCATCTTTATTGTTCTCTTGAAAGTATGTGAAATTATTCTGCAGGAGTAGTGGTGCCCACCTTTAATTTCAGCATTCAGGAGGCAGAAGCAGGCAGATTTTAGCAGGCTCAGGGCCAGCTGGTCCTACAAAGAGAGTATCAGGGCTATACAGTGTCTTTAAATATATATAATCATGCTCAAATGCTTCATCCCTAATAAACACCTTTGTGAAAGCTACTTCTGACCCAAATACAGGCATATGGCTACACTGTAGGGAGCTAAGGAATCCCTGAGTGAATCTGTAAGGCGTGGATAAAGTCCTAAGTTTATGTGTATTGTTAACATGGGCACAGCCATGTCAAGGACTCAGACCCGTGGGAGTCTTCTGGGTCAGACTCAGATGGATGCAAAGCCTTCCTCTGGTCTGAGTTCAAATGTTGGCAGTATGCGGAGAACCTAGCAACGACAGCTTCCCTCTCCTGAATGTTTACAGCCAACAGAGACCTTCTACCAAACTTTCTAATTAAGGCTGTACATAATATACCCCTTGAGATCCTGGGTTGTCTCATAGTGGATGAACTCCATCAAAGTTGCATATCCCACCCAGTCCCAGCTTTTCAATATGTATCCTGTAAGTCTGTCCTTCCTTTTTTCCTTGCCACCCCAAATCATCCCAGCCATGCTGGACCCACAAAAGATCAATACCTACTGAGTATGTTAGTTGTAAATTAACTTGAAATTTTAAATAGGGGGCTGGAGTGTGACTCAGTGGTTAAGATCCAAGTTCAGTTCCCAACACCCACGTTGTGGCTCATGTATTAATTCCAGTTCCAGTGGATGTGATGCCTCTTCTGACCTGTGTGGACAACAGGTGTGCACACAGTTGATGTACATATGTGCAGGCAAAGCAATTGTGTACATTAAATAAGTAGATATTTTAATTCAATCATACTTATACAATTATAATTTGGTTTTTTCAAGACAGGGTTTATCTGTGTAACCCTGGCTGTCCTGAAACTCACTCTATAAACTGGGCTGGTCTCGAACTCTATATCCACCTGCATCTGCCTCCTGAGTCCTGGGATTAAAGGAATGCACCACCACTGTCCAGCTATGTAAATGTAATTTTTTGTAAATGTAATTTTTAAAGAAGTAATATCTCATGTTTAGACCATTGTTTGTTAGAAGCATGAAAACTTCAGTAGAACTAGTCACCACGCCAGGGAAGAAGTAAAGAAAGGGGCAAGCAAGAAACATCACAAAGCTTTTTTGTGCATGTGTGTGGTATGGTGTGTGTGGGGGGGCATGTATACAGAGGCCAGAGGGCAATATCAGTGTTGTTACTTGGGAGCCTAGTGAGACAAGTTCTTTCACTAGGACTGGGGTTCACCGATTAAGCTAGGCCTCCTCACTAGCAAGCCCCAAGGATCTTCCTGTTTCTGTCTCCCTAGCACTGGGTGTTCACGCTCAGGGCTACCACACCTGGCTTTTTACATGAGTTCTATGAATTAAACTCAAGTCCTCATGCTTACAGGGCGCTTTGCTGAGTAAGATGTCCCCAGCCCACGACTATTTTAAAGTTGCCTTTTCCTTAGTTTAGCTCCTATTTTGTTGCTGAAAATTTATTTTTCCCGCACTCATAAAGTTGATTCTTACATTTTTCCCTTGGTTTTGTGTAGGCACAAGCCTTCAAAATAGCCATGTTTCATTAATGTCTATACTGACTGGTTTTGTATGTCAGCTTGACACAAACTAGAGTCATCAGAGAGAAGGAGCCTTAGTTAAGGAAATGTCACCATGAGATCCAGCTGTTAGGCATTTTTTCAATTAGTGATCAATGGGGGAGGGCTCTGCCCATGGTGGGTGATGCCATCCCTGGGCTGGTGGTCCTGGGTTCTATAAGAAAGTAGGCTGAGCAAGCCAAGGGGTGCAAGCAAGTCAGTAAGCAGCACTCCTCCATGCCCTCTGCACCAGTTCGTGCTTCCAGGTTTCAGCCATGCTTGAGTTCCTGTTCTGACTTCCCCCAATGATAGACTATGCTCTGGAAGTGTGAGCCAAATAAACCCTTTCCTCACAACTTGCCTTTTGGTCACGTGTTTGTCACAGCAATAGGCAGCAATAGAAACCCTGACTAAGACAATGAATGTCCTTTTAATCTTTGGGATAAATGTTAACAGCTACTTTGAAGGGTTTGTTTGCTAAGTGGAATATCTAGATCTACTTGGCATCGTTGTTTGCTTGGTTGAGTGAGTGGTTGGGTGGGGATTTGGTTCAGTTTTTGTTTATTAGTTTGGGGAGGTTGTACACGTTTGCACTGAGTTTGGAGCACTCTTTGCTTTGCATGTCTTATCATTTTTGTTGTTGCCAGAAACTGTGCATTTTAGAAAATGTATTGTAGTGCCTCTGTATATTTATTTATCTTTAGTTACTTGCTCAGAACTAAACTGCATAATCCGTTGCCTTTGGGAATGTACAATTCCTATCACTAGCTTTATTCATTTATTTGTTTTTAATTTTAATTTTTTATATCAAAGTTGGGAATCTCATTCTGTAACCCAAGCTGACCTGAACTCACTCTGTTGTTCAAAGCAAACTCTCATTTTTAAAATCTGTGTGTGTTGGGGGGCAGGGTTTCAAGACAGGGTTTCTCTGTAACTTTGGAGCCTGTCCTGGAACTAGCTTTTGTAGCCCCGACTGGCTGGGATTAAGGGCATGCACCACCACATCCAACTTTTATTTTTTTAAATATTTTTAGTTATTAGCATAGCTTCTTCGCAATTGGTCAGGTAACTTTCTAACTTTGTGGTTGGACAGTGATCTGGAAAAAGGTTGAATATACAAGGTTTCCACCTTCTGCTCAAGGGTTTGTGCGGTTTAAGGAATGTGTTCAAATTTCAACCTCTTCCCACATCAGTCTTGTCTTTTGCTGTGTGTCACAGTCTTCATTCTTCATGAACACAGCTTACAGTTAGTCAGGGCTGCAGCTTCTCCAATTCTTGGTCTAGAACCTCTGTTAAATCTGTCTCACCACTTGCTCCAACAGAGACACAACCTCAATTTAGCAGACTTGTGGGTTTCCTCCATTTACATCCTGTCCAACTGGCTGCTTTACTCACCATTCTGCCAGTATATGGCTTTGCCCTGGAACCAATCAGTGTGATTGCTGGTTTCCATGACAAGTGATACTGTCCCTTATTAATATATTGTCCTTATGCTACAAATTCCTCCTTGTATCTTCTATAAAAACAAATCTGAGGGCTGGAGAGATGGCTCAGAGGTTAAGAGCATTGCCTGTTCTTCCAAAGGTCCTGAGTTCAATTCCCGGCAACCACATGGTGGCTCACAACCATCTGTAATGAGGTCTGGTGCCCTCTTCTGGCCAGCAGGCATACACACAGACAGAATATTGTATACATAATAAATAAATAAATAAATATTTAAAAAAAAACAAATCTGAGACCTTTAATCTTATTTCCATTTGTCATTGACATTTTTAAACCTGTTCTCACAAGAACTGCAGACAACTTACAGAAGGCAGGCTACGCTACAACACACATGTCTGTAGCTAGCATCTTCCCAGACTCTCAAATGTGCTATGGACCTTCACCCTGGGCTTTTGATGGTAAATCTTCAGAGACCCAGAAAGTAGATTTTTTTTCACCAATAAGTTACATCTTGCACACTACTGTGATTTATCTGTCTTTGCCAAAGATAAACACAGCCAGACAGCAGGAAGTAAAAGCAGATTTTAATCAGTAATTGCTGGCAGGAAAGAACTGAGTTTAGAGTGAGACCTGTCTCAAAAACAAATATATCACACATATGCACACACACATGTGCACATGCATATACACACGTATGTGCTGATATACCTGGATACACCTGATTATACAAAAACTAAACTCGTAGCTAACAACACCTACTACAGGGTGCCATGCCTGGGGACAGATGCCCAGGTTAGATCACAGGGGAAATTACTGCACAAATGAGGAAGAGCTCACTTACAAAGTATTTGACACATCATAGGTAAATGACGCAAACCTAGTGTACACTGGGTCTGCTGCCTCTCACCAGTCCTCCTAGCCCTGGAGAGGCTGAGGCAAGAGAAATGGTTAAGTTCCAAGCCAGCCAAGGCTACATAGCAAGACCATGTCCCCAAAGCTGAGCCAGATGCGCAGATATGAATAAATTCAACATAAAATAAACAGGAAAATTTATCACCTATTGTTGTGGTTTGAATATGATTGTCCTCCAAAGACTCATATTTGGACATCTGGTCTCCAGAAAGTGGCACCATTTATAGAAAGTTGTGGAGTCTTTAGGAAAGGGAGGTTGGCTGGAGGAAGTGGATCATAGGGGGTAGGCCTAGAGGCTCTATCGCCCAACCCCCACTTCCTGTTGATGCTCTGCTCCTGACTGTGGAAGCATGTGACCAGCCGTCTCATGGTCCTGCCACCATGCCTTCCCCGCCTTACTGGACCATATCCTTTCAGACTGTGAGCCAGAACAAACCCCTCCCCTCTAAGTTGCTGCTTACTGGGTATTGGTTACAATGAGGAGAAAAGTAAGCGATACATGTGTTAAAGGGATAATGAGGTTTATGTAGCAGCCTTGCTTAACAGAGGGATGACTCATGATCTTCTGCGACTGCACATGCATGAAGCATATCCTGTTTGTGTTGAGCGAATTCATGTGGCTTGGTCCACAGTTTACCTTATGGTCACTACAGTCCTTTTTAGCTTTTCAATTAAAGACTTTTTACACAAAATTTATATTTAATCAAGAAGAAGTAGTGCAAACCTATGGCCTTGTTTCAGCTTATTTGGTTTTGTATATGTGATTGTTTCTTATCTTTCCCAGAGGAAGTAAGATCATAAGATACTAAGTAGGGTTTATTTTTGCAAGGGGGAAATTCAGCCCTAATTCAGAGTACACATCCATGACCTACAGGTACTGACTCACACAGAAGTCAGACACAGCCAGATTTACCAATGGGTCTGTCTCCCCAGCCCCTACAAAAGCAGTTTTGAAACCACTTTATTAATCTATGATTGACTTGTGAAAAGTTATGTAGTATTTACAGCTTTCTTTAATTCTGGGGATAAATATGTGCTCACAAAACAATTATCACTATCAAGCACATAAATTTTTCCAAAGTTTTCTCTACCCCCAAAATAATAAAAAAAAAAAAATACTATTTTTGTATGGTTTTAATGTCTTTAAATATTTACTTTTATGGGCAAGTATATATTACATGTACTTAAAGGAATAAATATCCTGGACTGAAGAGATGGCTCAGCAGTTAAGAGTACCTACTGCTTTTGCAGAGGACCTGAGTGAATCCCAGCACCCGATGGAGCAGCTCACAGCTGCCTGTAATTCAGACTCAAAGGGATACAATGCTCTCTTCTGGATTCCTTAGGCACCTACACATACCTGTATGTAGATATACACATATACATATAACCAAATAAATAAATTAATTTTAAAAAGAATGTATATTCTGCCAGATTGGTGGTTCACTCCTGTAATCCCAGCACTTGGGAGGCTAAAACAGGAGTTATTCAAGTTGGAGGCCAACTTGGGCTAAGAGAGTTTAGGCAGAGCTACAAAGTAAGATTCTATCTAAGCAGTATAAATATCACACTGACTAATTAGATCTATATTCTTACTGGCTTTTTCTAGTCTAACTAATTATATATTTAACTAGTTACTGAGAAAACAGTGTTGAAATAACCAACATGGTCTTTGCTGAACTTTCCTTTTTGTTTTCATGGATTTTATTTGATGTACTTTGAGGTTTTCACAGATGATTTGAATATTCATTGGCAATAATTACTTTTTAATGAGTTGACAATTTTACCATTATGAATCGTCTCTTCTTCTTTTATAGCATCCATTTTCTTGAAGCTATGTGATTTGAAATTAATATACACTTCCCAGGCTTGGTGTTGCATGTTCTGTCTTCCAAATCATTGTTGTCCAGCATATCCATGTCTTCACATTTAAACTGCGTTTGTATTATGCAGGGTGTAGTGGTGCACACCTTTAATCTCAGCACTCAAAGGCAGAGACAGATAGATGTCAATGAGTTTGAGTCCAGCCTGATCTACAGAGCAAGTTTCAAGACAGCCAGGACCACACAGAGAAAACCTGTCTTGAATATATATATGATAATACAAATAATAAAAATAAAACAACACAGTTTTTTGGCAAGAAGAACCTGCCACTGCGGTATTTAAACCCTATGGTTTCCAGCTCTCTTGGCATGTGGATCTTGTCTTTCACAGTTCCAGGACCCTTCGGTCAGGTGTAACTGTGTGCCACGTACCAACCTTCTTTTTATGCTGTACTCAATTTGCTATGGGTGTATTCTAATCTTGAAAAAAATATGTATTCTTGAGTTGTATACAAGTGGAGGTAAATCAAAGCAACACAAACTGTAACACAAGGCCATGAAGACCAGCCACTGAGCAGAGAGGCATTGCAGTGAAGGAAGCACAGCAGACATCATAGTGTGTGCCCTCAGTGAGACAAGGAACCAGAGAGGAAGAAGGGCAGACGCAGGAGGTTGTGTACAGCCTATAGCTTGGTGGAATACATGGCTGTTCCTGCCGTGTGTTAGGCAGGGCCTGGCCATCTCCACAGCAACTCCATTTTGGTTAAACTCTAGCAGTTCCTGGAACTAATGTTTCTATAACTGAGTGACTTGTTTCTCAGATTCTTACCCTCCCTACCCTATAAACCCCCTTTAATCACCAGCCAGGAAAGATGCTTATCTATCACTCAGCATTAATTAACCTTTTACTCCCTGGTTACCCCTAGCAATAACTAACCGCAGGCCAAGAAAGGAAACTTTCCCCTCTACTTCCCATCCTCCTTTCTGTGCCCCCCCCACCACCATGGCGGCCAGCGCCCGTCCTGCTGAGCCATCTCCCTGGCCCTATTTGCTGTTCTAATTGTACAAACCAAATAGTATAATTTAATATGTGTTAAAGTTTAAACCCCTCCCAAATCCCTCTTCAGTGTTTACTAGCCTTGGGTTTATTTTCCAAGTAATCTTTGGTACCAATTTATCTACAACCAGAGAAACAACCGAAGGAATGTTCTTCCTGCCTTGAGAGAACATTAACTGAACAGGAGAGCTGTCCTTCATCAGCTGACCTGCAGTGTTGAAGTAGCCTGCCCAGATGGTTTTCCCTTTTATTTAAGACTACTGTTAAATTTTCCAGGTTTACTCTAAATAGACTTTACTTATTTCTGACTAATTTTATTCTGATGTATATTCCTGGCCTTATAACTTCTGATTGTAATATATAGGTGTATAGATTTTTGTTTGTTTTGTGAGACAGCTGGCTCGCTTAATGCAAGCTAGTCTCAAATTCTTTATGTAGCTGAAGCTAGCCTTGAACTCCAGATCTTCCCAAGTGTTGGAATTATTGGGTGTCTGAATACTTATCTAAAATGAGAATTGTCATCAGTATCCTTTGTATAGTTCTGAGGAATCAAAGTAGGACCACAGACCTGGGTCTCAGCGGCTCTGGCTGGCCTAGAACTCAGTATATAGACCACGCTAGCCTCAAATTCACAGAAATCTACTTGCCTCTCTCCCGGGTGAATTAAAGGAGTGAGCAACCAGGCTTTGAAATATTTGTTTCGTTTTGTTTTGTTTTTTTGTTTGTTTTGTTTTCCGAGACAGGGTTTCTCAGTGAAAGTGATGTGTGTGACGTGACAGTGGCAAACAGGGATGCTATTTGGAGCTCTTGGCTGCCCTAGCAGTAAACGCAAATGGAGTGCTTAGGAATTATGAATAAACCCTCCGCAGGTCACTCTCTCCTTCAGAGAGATAGCTCTTGGTTACTGTGGGGGCCTTATTGACCCTGAATTCTTAATCACACATATGATGATTAATCTTGATTATCAACTTGATTAGATCAGGACTCAATTAAGATGCCTGCATCTGGGCAGGTCTGTAGGTCCTTCATTTCCAGGAAGGAGAAGACTGAAGGGAAAAGGTCAGACCGGGACTGCTGAAGCATCCAGGCTTGTGAACTGAGCAGCCATGGGGTTCTCAGCCTCTCTGAAAACAGACAGACAATTTTGAACAACCCAGCCCTTACACTATAAGCTATTTTAATAAATCCCCTACTGTAACATATAGTCACTCTATTGGTTCTGTTCTCCAGAGAACCAACTAATACAATAAGCCACTTAGTTACTTTGCAACTAGGCTTTACCAGCATGAACCAGATGATGTTTGACTCATCCCATAAAATTTGTCTCGTATGCAACACTCCACTATCAGAGTCTTACTCAGGCCCTGAAGGCACAAGGATGTGACATAAGGAAGTGCCCCAAAGGCCTAAGGTTTCCATCCCTGCTGTAAAACTTTCACCCACCCACAACCACAAACCATGGAAGTCAGAGGTTCCCCAAAATGAAATGAAAAAGAAAAACTGGGGGCTGGTTTACAAAAGTTTCTGGAACTGACAACTGCAACACCATAGTCTCCTGCTCTGACAAAACACTGACCAAAAGCAACTTAGAGGGGAAAGGGTTTGTTTCAGCGTGCATTATTGGATAGTCCATCACTGAAAAAAAAAAAAAAAGTCAGGGCAGAAGCTTGAAGGAGAACCCTCCTTGCTGACTCACCTAGAGGTTTATGCTTAACCAGCTTCCTTATTCAGCCTGGGACTACTTGCCCAGGGAATGGTGCAACCCACAGTGGGCACCCATCTGCATCAATTAACAGTCAAGATGATCCTCAAGGGACAATTTGATCAAGAGAATCCTTTTATCTATCTATCTACCTATCTATCTACCTATCTATCTATCTATCTATCTATCTATCTATCTATTTTGATCAAGGGAATTCTTAAATGAGGCTGGCCTCTCAAATGACTCTAGATTGTTCACAACCAATGCTGACACCCCTGAAATGCAGTAATAGAAGAAAACCCCATCAGTAAGCAGGACTTGGAGCAGTGTGACTGTCAAGTCATTCTGCTTATGTGGAGAAATGGACAGACATATGACTGTGGACAGACTCACCAGCTGTGACTGAAGGACTTAAAAATACCATGACAGCAAAACCGGTGACAAAGAGAAAAGCAAGGTTTATGGACAGACTTCTCCAAGTAAGAAGAAAAAAGTAAGGTTTTTATGTCTTATGTCAATTTTCACCAAAGGAAGACTTCAGCATGGAAGGGCTTTTTTATTACGTTTATTTATTTATAGTGTGTGTGTGTGCATGAGCATATGTGTAATGCACACACGCATGTCCAATGGTACATGTGCAAAGGTTAGAGGACAACTTTCAGGAGTCAGTTTTCTCCTTGTACCACTTGGGTTCTAGGGGCGAAACCCACATGGTCAGCTTGGTGACAAACACCTTTCCCACTGAGCTGTCTCACCAGCATAAAGAAATATTTAATAACCAGGAGGATTAGCTAGTCCAATCCATGGAGTCTGGTCAACCTCTTTGCCCAGCCATGGTAGAAGGGGTTAGTGAGACAGGGCCTCAGCAGCTTGAATCTCTGCTCACCAACTCAGGCCTTCCTCCCATTGTCATGCCAAGAGCAAAACTGAGCCTCCAATATGGAGCAATTCCCCAGAGAGATCTGTCACCTAGCTGGTGGCAGACTGATCACACTGGACTCTCCCATCATGGAGAAAACAATCTGAAATAGACACCATCTCTGGACACAGATGTGTCTTCACTGCACTCAGAACTTCTTACAGAATGCCTTATACGAGGCAGGGCAGAAAGACACGAAAAATTATGGACACAGAAGTGAAATGTGAGAAAAAAATTTCCCTCATCTCTAATCTGGCTCTTTGTCCTGCTGACAGAGTCGGGAAACTTCAGGCCCTTCTGATAAAGCCAAAATTGTTTGCAGAGATGTTTTCCTGAAAACATCTTGTAAAAGAGAATAAAATTATGCTTACTTAAGACAAAATAATATACAATCATGAGTTTCTAGCACTCCCCTCCAATTCCTAAATCTAAACAACACCCCCACAAATCTCTGTCCCATGAAAGAATTTTAGCAACCAGGAAAAATAGATATTCTATTCTGTGGATTCTCAACGCCCCCACCCCCAGCCAACTGACTTTGTCTCTCCACCTCTGATCTTGTCCACCCACAGTAGAAAGGAAGGGCTTGGTTATTCAGGGCCTCAACAAGTATGAACTTCTACTTTTTAGTTTCCAGTTTTGTTTAAAAAGAAACTTCTTTAGCTTTAACCTTGCTGTACACATCTCTGAACAATATTTCAAAAGGAAAAGCAACTTTTTAACTTTTAGAGACATAAGCCGGGCAGTGGTGGCGCACTTTAATCCCAGCATTTGGGAGGCAGAGGCAGGCGGGTCTCTGTGAGTTCGAGACCAGCCTGGTCTACAAGAGCTAGTTCCAGAACAGTCTCCAAAAAACCACAAAGAAACCCTGTCTCAAAAAAAAAAAAAAAAAAACACTTTTAGAGACATAACTTGTGAGCCACCAAGATCATATCCTACATATATTCATTAAAGAAGCCTAAGTGTGACTCTTCCTTCAGTGGTCTTTAACCATGCTTGGGTGTGCCTCGTTCTTTCTCTGAGTCTCTCTCCTTCTAATAACCCCCATGTTGAAGATCTATATAAAGATCTATATAAACCTGTGGGTCATGGTCCCTTTGGGAGTCAAACAGCCCTACATAGGGGTCACCTAAAACCACTGGAAAACACAGATATTTACATTATGATTCATAACAGTAGCAAAATTACAGTTATGAAGTAGCAATGGGGTCACCACAACATGAGGAACTGCATTGAAGGACTGCAGCATTGAGAAAGTTGAGAACCACTGATGTAAACGATGTCTTTTCGAGCCCACGAGATATCTTGGTGAGAAAGGCACTTGCCACTAAAGTTCCTGGGCTTCATCCCTGGACTCCACGTGATGAAAGGAGAGAATTGATTCCTGAATGTTGTCATCTGATCGCCACACATGCATCATAAGACTAATGCATACTCGTGTGTATACACACACACACACAAATAAATGTAGATAACAAAATTAGTGAATTGCAAACTCTTCACATTGGCTCACTCTGAAGTTTCTTTCTTTCTTAAGGTCGTGAATCCTGGTTTGACTTGAATGAAGGTCCCTAAGGGAAAGAGAGCCCTTCTTGATGTAAAGGATGAAGCTATGCCTCTGTTCTTACTAACACCAACACTACACACTGTCACAGCACTCCATACAGATTTCTGGTCACGTGCCATCAGGTACAGATTTCTGGTCATGTAGCATTAGGTGAAGGGAGCAGGGCCATGCTCTTGAAACTCCCTCTTCTGACCGTGTTCCACCCTGAAGTCACTTGATGAAATAGTGTAATGGGTTTTGCAGAGTCAGTTACAACACCAGCGATAGGGAGGACTGTGTGAAAGCAGGTGCTGCCATCTCCCAGACCAGGCCACATCCTCTGCAGCTGCTCTACCCGCTCATCAAGGAGCTAGCAGGCAACACCAGCTGTGACCTGTAGTCTTACCCTGCCCTACTCTGCTTGCCTCCCAGGAATTAGAGTCAACCTGCCCACAAGCATGTAGTAAGTACAGGCTACGTACTAACTACATGATATAGGATCTCCTTTCTTGCTCAGAAATCTTTAAGAGGGGGAGTCCCACTTTCTGTAGTGAGAATGAAAGATATCTCTGTCTTCAGAACCATGCTTTCTGTTGTATTAATAACTCTTTTTTTAAAATATTTATTTATTATTTATTATGTATACAACAGTCTGTGTGTATGCCGAAGGCCAGAAGAGGACATCAGACCTTATTGCAGATGGTTGTGAGCCACCATGTGGTTGCTGGGAATTGAACTCAGGACCTTTGGAAGAGCAGGCTATGCTCTTAACCACTGAGCCATCTTTATAGAGCTGTCCCTTCAGGGACAATTGGCCTCAGCCCTCCTCTCTCAAACACCCACCGCCTCTCATCTCCATCCCTAAAATCCAAGAGACAAAGTAAAGGCCCGGTAAGCTCTTAATCAGCACTCAGTAGAGGATTGCTGCTTCTCAGAGCCAGGAACACAGGTTCAGGAAGGCAATGGAAATAGAGGCAGCGCCCTTCCTCCAGGAACATTTTGGCAAAATTGTTGCTTTTGTCCCTGCAGCCTTAGATCCTGCAACCCTGCAAGTCACAAAATCAGTACCCCTGAACTGGAAGTGAAAACTGTTCCTGGCTGCCTGGGCTGTAATAACCCCAGCTATTTGTTGGTCTGTAGCAGAGGGATTTCAGGTTCAAAGTCAGCCTAGGCAACTACACGAGTCCTGGTCTCAAAATAGGAATGCTAGGGATATAATTCAGTGGTAGAGTGCTTGTCTAACACACAAAAGTATTGGGTTTCAAACCTGGGACAAAAGGCTGAGGTGCCTATTTAAGATATCAAAGTGGGCCTGACCACCAAGTTCTCCCTGAATTCTTTAGTCCTCCGTCCTAGCTGTCATGCCCGACCCTAATTCTCCAGCCCTGGGACTCTCTTATGATTTTCCACTCTCTTTGTACCTTTGGGCCTCCTGGCTGCTACACCTGGTTATTTTACTCTCCTCTCTGCCTTCCCTTCCCCCTCTCTCCACATGGTGCAGCTTAGCCTGGTCACGTCCACTCTGGACTCTCCCAGATGTCCCTGCCTCTGGCTATGCTCTCCCACATGTCCATAATAAACTTTCTCCTCCACCATACCTAGAAGCAATCATGTTTCATGTTTCCTTTCCTTTTTTTTTCCCAAAGACCCTGAGTTCAATTCCTTGCTGGCTAGTCTTATGTCAGCTTGATACAAATTAAAGTCATCAAAGAGGAGGGAACCTCAATTAGGAAAATTCCTCCATAAGACCCAAGCTCTAGGCAAGCCTGTAGGGCATTTTCTTAATTAGTGATTGATGTGAGAGGACCCAGCTCATGGTGGTGGTGTCATCCCTGGGCAGGTGGCCCTGGGTTCTATAAGAAAGCAGGCTGGGCAAGCCATAAGGAACAAGCCAGTAAGCAGCATCCCTCCAGGACCTCTGTCTCAGCTGCTGCCTTCAGGTTCCCGCTCTCTTTGAATTCCTGTCCTGACTTCTTCAATGATGGGCTACAATGAAGAAGTATAAACCAAATAAATCCTGTCCTCCCCAACTTTGTTTTTTGGTCATGGTGTTTCATTGCAGCAATAGAAACCCCCCAGTATCAAAAGAAAAAAAAAACCCTGCACCTGATCTTCTAACCTCCTTGTGCCTCTAAATCAACAAAGCTGGAATTGTTGTTGGTTGGAGCAATTGATTTTGATCCAAGAAACTGCTCTCAAAGTGGTGAAGATGTGTACACAGTGGATCCCTTAGGACGATTCTTAACAGAGCTGCAACCAAGTATTAAAGTCATTAGAAAACCACAGCGACTCGATTTAGGCGATGATAACCATGGCTCAGAGCTGCCAGAATAAAAGGTGTGGGAGTCACCTTGCCTAGTAAAGAACCATAATTGGCAGAGGGTCGAGCTGCAAGCAAAGGAAATGTAGAATGTGTAGAGGAAGACAATAGGTACAAACAGGTATGAGAACCTGGGCAGACATAGAAACAAAGACTACAACTTTTAAGAATACTTTATTTGGCTATGAATGTTTGTATGCATTGCATACCTGTGTGCGCTTACCTTGGTTCTTCCGTTCATCCTTCGTCATATAACATAAAATGGATTCAGTTCACATAATGGAACTAGGTGTGATAGTACACACCTATAATCCCAACACCTGAGAAGTGGAGGCAGGAGGATCAGGAGCTCAAGACTGCCTTGTTTACATGTGATTCTGTTTAAATAAACAAATAAATAAGTAAACAAATCCCTACTTAAGGATTCGTACTTTGAAACACCAAGGAGATAAATAAATGCTGTGGTGGTTTGAATAACAATGACACCCATAGGCTCATAGGGAGTGGGAGTAGTGTTACTTGATAGGGATTAGGAGATATATATATATAGAGGAAGTATATCACTGGGGTTTCAAATGCTCAAGCCCGGTCAAGTGTCTCTCTCTCTCTCTCTCTCTCTCTCTCTCTCTCTCTCTCTCTCTCTCTCTCTCTCTCCTCTCTTTCTCTCTCTCCTCCCTGGCAAGATGTAGACTTCTCAGCAACCTCTCCAGCACCATGTCTGCCTGCATGCTATCACACTTCCTGCCATGACGAATGCACTAAATCTCTATTAAGCAAGCCTCGATTAAATTCTTCCTTTTATAAGAGTTGTCACGGCTGTGATATTTCTTCACAACAACAGAACTTTGACTAAAGCAAAAACCGAGGAGTCTGCTTCCTGTTCTGGGAAGAGATTGCAGTTGTATGCAGGATGGTTGTGGCATGTGAGGCAGAAGCATGAAGTTATCACTCACTTTATTTGGAAATTAACTGGGGCATAAGAAGTGTACATGGGTAATAAGTTACCAGGAAGTAAATCATGACTGCATTAGTTACTTTCCTGTTGCTCTGATAGAAAACCCTGAGGAACTCAAAAAAATTAAACAACAAAAGAGAAAATAATCCAACCAAAACTTTTCAATTGAAAAAATACAAGTGGTCAGTCGGGGCAAGGAGAAAACTTAAGCCATATGAGAGTCACCTGGGTCAGAATGTCTATCGTCACAGGATGAAAACCAGCAGCAATGGTGGTTCATACCTGTAATCCCAGCACTTAAGAGGGAGAGGCAGCAGGGACGGCAGGAGGCACAACCACCGCCTTGACTTAGACATCTTAGTCAGTGTTCTATTGCTGTGAAGACGCAATGACCAAGGCAACTGTTTTTTTTTTAAAAAAGCATCTAATTGGGGGCTTTCTTATAGTTGCAGGTTAGTCCACGATCGTCGTGGTGGGAAGCAGACAAACATGGGATGGTGCTGGAGCAGCAGATGAAACTGTCATCCTGACCCCCAGGCAGCAGGCAGAGAGACTGAGACTAGAGTAGGCTCATGAAACCTCAAACCCACTCCCAGTGATACACCTCCTGCAGCAAGGCCACACCTCCTAATGCTTCCCAAACAGTTCTGTCTCCTGGTGACTAAGCATTCAAATATACAAGTTTGTGTGGGTCATTCTCATTAGAACTACCACATCAGGTAAAGTCAAGTCCTTGACCACATCATAGAGAAGCATTTCATCAGGATCAAGAACCAAGGTTATTAAGTCATTAGACAGATTTGTATAGGTGAAGGGCAGGATAGGTTCCTGAGAAACAGGATCCTAGGTGTCTACAGTGACTACATATATGATCCCGTGACTTTCTAAGTTACAGCCCTTAAAAGATGTAATTTTCAATATGGTTTAAAGATTAAGCAAAGCTTAAATGTGCAAGTTTAACAATTAAGTAAAACTTATGAGCCAATTTTACTTGTCCTCTCATCTTAAAAAAAAATCCTTTTTTTATCAGGTGGTAATCCCAGCACTCAGGAGACATAGGCAGGCAGTTCTTTGTGAGTTCTACAGAGAAAGTCCCAGGAAAGCCAGGGCTACACAGAGAAACTCTGTCTCAAAAAAGAATTTCCTTTAGTGCCTGAAGAGATGGCTCTGTAGGTAAAGGAACTTACCACAAAGCCTGAAAACCTAAATCCAATCCCCAGAATCCACAGGGTAGAAGAACTGACTCCCAGAAGTTATCCTTTTATGTCCAGACACATGTGCATGCACAATGAATAAATAAATAAAGTTTTCAAAACTTTAAAAAGAATTTCCTTTCGTAAATGACATTTTAGGGTGGTTTATGAGGCACACTAGACACCGTATTTAGATTTAGAGGTGAGAGAGGAGTGCCCGTCAGCAAAACTCAAAATCACAAACATTCTGACCCTAAGTAAGCAAGATTCGTGTGCTGTCGTATCAATTTTCCTTTATTACATAACTTGGGCTGGACTTGAACTTATCTTAGAGCCCAAGTTGGCCTCAAACTTGCAGTGATCTTTCTGTCTGAACCTCTTGAGTGCTGTCTTGTTGCTGATAATATTATTAACACCTTTATTATTTGATGTAGGAGTCAACTTTCTCCTTCCACCATGTGGGTCCCAGGGTGGGAGCTCAGGGAGCCAGGCTTGCCTTTACCCAACAGGCTGCACGTCTGTTGTTTGTGGTGACTTTAAGAAAAGCACATTATATTTGTGGGCAATTACAGCTTTACCCGCTGCCTTCAAGTACCTTAACTCTCAGTTATTGGTAAAGGCTTATGGTATCATTACATAGAAATGTTATAGAAGTTTGGAGTCCTGGCTGGCCTGAAACTTAGGTAAATGAGCCTGGCCTCAAAACTCACGAAATTCACTGCCTCAGATTCCAGAGTGCTAAGGTTAAAGACGTGCAACTGTTATGGCCTCTGTGGGCAACCATACAAGTGTGACACACACATGAATGAATAAATAAGTAAATAAATATTATTTTTAAAAAGGAAGAACTGAGCAGACTTTAGAGAAAATATCGTGTCCACATCAGTAGGAGCACCATAGAGTTCAGGTCTTCATGGGAAAGCCTCTCAAGCACTGTTTTTCTCACAGTTACTGCTCCTGGGAAAGAACGCAAAGGGAAAAGGCACGTTGAGCAAAGCCCAGGGAAACAAAGCTTCTGGCAGCTCTCCACAGTGCAGTCGCACGAGGATCGTCAACCACAGAAGCTTCTCAGACTCAGCGGCCAAGTTCAGAGTACTCCAGCAGCACACAGTGCCTCTCAGTTACAAAACGTCCAGGCTCTCAGAGAAAGCCAGGTTTTCAGCCTGAAGCACACACACTGTCTATGCAAACAGCTTAGTTGCAATAAACTATTCCTATCAGGGCTGGCTGGTGAGAGTGGCCGGTCCCAACCAAGGGTTATTCCTGCAAGCAGGAAGAATTGAGGAGGCATCTCAGAGTTGTGGCCTTAGCATCTTCAGATCGTCTATTGACAGGCCTTTGACTAAACTATGTACAATCATGTCCCCTGCAGCCTGGTGAAACCAGCCTTCACGACTGATCTCAGTTATGCCTTTTGGGAATTAAAACAAACCTCACTGATACAACTTTGTATTGGAAATCTGGTATGAGGCCTTTGCTGGGAAGACATGAAAACCTCTTTACCCCATATCAGACATAGACAACAGACCAAGGAAAAGATTACACTCAAGTCTAGTTCATTGAGCTTCGTGGGGTTACTTACAGGAGCATGGGAGACTCAAAGGCAGCTGCACCATCGAATACCCACCCTCGACATGGGTGACAACTCAGGAACACTGCGTCCCTGCAGCTGCAGACAGCCCAGACATCAGGAGTTTCCTCTGCCAAGCAGTTACAGCCTTGAGGAAGGGTCTTGTGAATCCTGTAACTTTTTTCTTTTACTGAAAATAGATTTTTTTCCCCTCAGATACTACATCCTGATTATGTTCCCCTCCCTCCACTTCTCACAATTCTTCCCCACCCCCCCTCCCTCCTGGTCCCACACAGTTTCTCTCTCTCATTAGAAAATAAACAGGCTAACCAGGCAGTAGTGGTGCATGCCTTTAATTCCAGCACTTGAGAGGCAAAAGCAGGCAGATCTCTGTGAGTTCAAAGCTACCCTGGTCTACAGAGCGAGTTCTAGGACAGACTCCAAAGCTACAGAGAAACCCTGCCTCAAAAAACAAAAACAAAAGAAAACAAACAGCCTTCAAAAGGATAATAATAAAATAAAACAAAAGATAAAACGAAAACTAATACATCATAATAGGACAAACAGAAGGGAAAAAGTTCAAGAAAAGGCACAAGAAACTGATATAGACACAGAAATCCACTCATTGGCACAAAGAAGCTTCCAGTACAAGGATTAGGTTACATCTAATTGAGCTGCTGGCCAAAGAAATCTAATGGAAACCGTTAAACAATCTATGCTATTGCCAAGACTGTAGGTTGCTCTCCACAAATTGAAGACAATGCCAATGCAACTCACTAAACATGAGCAAGTCAAGCCGGTGCCTACACAGAGCCTTCACGCAAACAGGCTAGCATCTTTGGTTAAGGAAGGCACTCGGCATGCTACCGACATGGTAAACACCAACCTAGTGACAAACCCTTTGATCTACAATGGTGTCTTGCCTGTAAAACAACTAATACCTGATTTGACTTAAGACCCACTCCATGAGCTGGAACCCATACCCAGTCCTGCTTGGGTAACCAAGAACTTGCAACTACATAGTCCAGGTACCACGAGGAAAATCAATTACTACTGTTCTACTAAAAGAATATAGCAGCAAAATGACTCCTAATGACATTTTGCTGTACTTAGAAATAAGTCCCTTACTCAGTCATCACCAGAGAAGTTTCCTCTAGGAGCAGTTAGGAACAATACAAAGACCTACCACCAATATGCAAAGAGTGAGAGACCCTGTAACACTGAGGACTAAATAGGATGTCTCCATCAAATTCCTCCCTTCAAGGTGTAAATGGAGACAGCACTTTTATTTCCTGGCCACCCAGACACAAATAATCACACACACACACACACACACACACACACACACACACACCAAAAAAAAAAAAAAAAAAACTATGTTAATTGCAACACTGTTTAGCCAATGGCTCAGGCATATTCCTAGCTAGCTCTTACATCTTGAATTAACCCATTTCTATTAATCTGTGTACCGTCATGAGGGTGTGGCTTATCAGTAAAGTTCTGGCATCCTTCTCCTTCAGCAGGTACATGGCATCTGTCTGACTGTGCCTTCTTTCTCCCTACATTCGGTTTAGTTTTCCCACCTAGCTATATTCTGCCCTGCCATAGCTGAAAGTAGCTTCTTTACTAAACAATGGTAACAAAACATATTCACAGCACACAGAGGGGAATCCCACATCCTCAGGGATCAGGGAACCCTGTGGAAGGTGAAGCAGAAAAAGTATAAGAGCCAGAGGGGATGGAGGACACAAGGAAACAAGGCTCTCCATTTTAACAGGATCACCCACATACGAACTCACAGAAACTGAAGCAGCACTCACACGTGGAATAAAGGCTTTGGGTTCGCTATAAGCTGTGTCTGAGGAGTCATCTCTGCTAGGCTAGCATTTTGTGACAAGGCAAGACAGTACAAAAGTTCCTCCATCTTGTATTCTTGCTGAGACCATTTCTGGTTTCACTAGATTTTGGTCTCCTTGATGGGAGACTCCCAGGGGAAATTGCCCAGCTCTACTCTAGGAACGCAAGGTCACGATGTCTTCTCGCTTATCTTAGCCTGTTTGTTTGGAACCCCCTACAGACAGCCGCTTATCTTAGCTTCTGTTAAACTGCTTGCTTCAGCAAAGTCCGCCCCTTCCCGCAACCCCTGCCCCAAAGTGAGACGCTTGGACGTGGTTTCTGCCTTCAAACACTCAGTCCCCAGATACCTGGGTGTGGTCCCAGCTGGCTGGAACAAATACTTTCAATTGGCAATAAACTGTGTCTGAGTGATCATCTCTGGTGGGCTACCAATAACACAAGGCCTGTACAGATCTGCACACGATGGAGTTCTAGAGCTGAAAGAAGAGGACACATGATCCCATCCCTAACCCAGAAGCTATCTCCAATTGATAATGACTTACAAATGAAAATTTCGTTTTTCCCAGCACTTGGGAGGCAGAGGCAGGCGGATCTCTGTGAGTTCGAGACCAGCCTGGTCTACAGAGCTAGTTCCAGGACAGGCTCCAAAGCCACAGAGAAACCCTGTCTCGAAAAACCGAAAAAAAAAAAAAAGAAAATTTAGTTTTCTCCAAGGGAATCTCACTCAGGAAAAAAACAAAAAACAAAACTATTCTTAAGGGTAGACTGCATGCCCAGCAGTAAATAGTTAACACAAAATGAAACTCTACAGCATCGTTGGAGGTTCCTTGTCTCATAAGGGCCTGCCAGGCCTTTTTTTTTTTCATCAATAACTTCCCAAGCTTCTGCAACCTCGTGAGTTTCCTTGGTTTCCTGCATCTTATGAGCCTCCCTCTTCAGCCCAGGAAGGCACAGCTCTATTCCAAGGAAACAGCTCTGGGTCTGATGGCTCATGCCTGTAATCCCGGCATTCAGGAGTCTGGGGCAAAGGAGCACTGGGAGTTTGAAACTGGCCTACGCTACATAGCAAGATCCGGCTTTAAGAAAACAAAAACATCAACAAACAAAGCTAGGTAGCTTTCTCTTTAACTTCCTCCAAACATCTTTTTAACTTATCGGAGGCATTCATTCAGACCCATAATAACACTGGCTATGACTGGAGAGTAGAGACCCCACCCCCCAAAAGAAGTTATATTAAGGTTAACATATGGGAGCTGGCAAGATAGCTCAGCAGGTAAAGGTAGGTGCTTGGTACCAATCCTGATGAAATCATTTCTATGCCAGGTTCTGTGTGGTGAAAGGTGAGAACTCCGACTCTACATGTTTCCTCTAGCCTCCACACATACTCCAAGGATGGATGCACATCCCACACCCTCATGTAGACACAAAAACAAAACTAAATATTACAATAAAACTTACTTTAGAAAGATTAACATGCGAATGAAAGACTGGAAGCCTTCCCTCCTGGACTGCATGTAACAGCTCGTGGAAGAAAAGCCACGCCTCGGCTTTCCACAGATGAGGAGCCTCCTCTAGTTAACTCTGACATTCTCACTTGGGTTGTTGGTCTTAGAGGAACTGCAAACAGCCAATTTATCTATCTGGGACAATTCACTAGTTTCAGGACTATGAATGAGTATGAATGAGCTGTAGGTGTCCTTCACAAAATTTTTTTAAAAATCAAAGAATTAAAAATCAAAAAAAAAAAAAAAAAAAAAAACTCAGCAAGGCCTGGTGGTGCATACCTACAACCCCAGAATTTAGGAAACAGAAACAGGTGAACTCTGAGTCCAAAGGCCTGTGTGAGTCTGGTTTACATAGTAAATCCAAGACCAGACAGGACTACATAGTGCACTTGTCTCAAAAAAAGAAAAAGACAGCAAGCTCAGCTGTTCCTAGAGAAAACACACTGGCCTTGCTCTGACTCTACTGAGACTTCACTGAGTGGTTACAGCCCCCACGCTGGACTCTCTGTCCTTGGATCCTAGCCTGCTAACTCAAGAATACTGCAGCATTGGTTTACTTAGAATCCCAGTCAGTTCTAAAGTTTCTGTTTAGTAATTTCCCACCCACTGACCCCTCCCAGTCCTGACCACAAATCCTAGTTTCCACTGGTGTTTGTGCCTGGAGTGGAACTCTTTCTACAGAGTTCCCTCTTCCCTTGTTGCAACAGTTCCTTAACAGAGTTTGCCCCCTGGGTTTTTAGTTCCATTCTACTCAGCTTTCTCGGCCAAAAGTCAGCACTCTTGGGCATGGTACAGCGTCAGGGGTCAGTAGGAATTCAAAACATCCTCCCAGCTCGAAGAGGAATAGAGACGCCCTTCCTTCAAGAGGACAGATGTGCCTTCAGGACTGGTTCTGAAAACCAGACTTTGATAATCGCTCCCCTCTGTATCTTCTTGGTGCGGTGAAATTTTGTTTTTGTGATTGCAAAATCACTGAATGCTTCTTGCCAGTATAATTCTACATTTTAAAATCACCTCCAGTTCCATTCAGACATTATATCAGGAAGAGATTTTGTAAAAAGCTTCGTCACCAGAAAGTGCTTTACAACAACTTCGCTAAGACACCGTGTTCCAGAATGGACAGGATGAATATCCTGACGTAGAAAAAGTCTCCAAATGTGCTATATAACTTCCCAATCGTTCTTCTTAATGGTCCAGGCAGAGAACAGCCTAAAAAAGAGTCCTCTTCAGGGGTTGCCGCACTGTAAAGAACAACTTGTTTTTACCAAAGCGTGCAGTGTACCAGAAGGAAAGTACAGTCCATCTAAGTCTGTTGTTGCGAACTGAGATAATCTGGAAAGCTAGCAGTAATAGCCAACAGACTTCATTGAACCATCCCCCAAATGAGGTCAGGAGTCTGGTCTACAGGAGTGAGTGGGGTGTTCGTGGTCCCGTGATATACCAGCCTGAACTTGTGAGTTTTGGCAGACATCACAAGGAAGGAATGCAATTAGTTTTTTGTATTAGTGAAATGAGAAGCCTGAAGCGGAAGGCTCCATTAGAGAACAAGCCCTCTCTTGTGGGCGTCTATGTATGACCCACGCCATCCTTCCAGCATCCATGCTGTCTGAGGCTCCACCAGGCTTCTTCATAAGATCAAAGTTTGAATTTTGTTTATCAAGACTCTGGCTGCTTTCAGTGGAGTACAGTTTGTGCTGAAGCTGAAATATCCAGCAGCCAGCAGTATCCGGTTACAGGGGAGGGGCCCATCCAGGCAATCAGAATGCCAGAATCAGGAGGAGTTCCCTTCACAGACCGCACCCTTTTATAGCCAAGCAGCAGCCAAGCAGAACCACACAGCTCCATTCCAAGCCCGGGCGACAAGCGAGGCTTTCCTAAGCCCAGTGAGCTTGTTATTTCTGGAGCACGGATGAACCCACGGAAAATTATGCCCATAGGCCACAAAATTATCCATCTATTTTTTTTTTCTTCCGTGATGATTAGGTGAGAGAGGTCAAAACCAGGATTTTGTGCCTGCCAGGCACCTGCTAGGCTTCTGAGCAACAACCATCAGCCTTGAATTTGTCAGTCTTTGAGGGTCACATACGCAATAGTAATAAACTGCAAAATTCTAGAAATTCTTTTCATGTTGCCTGATGGTGTGGGATCCCCTTGTGTATGCTGTGACTAGTGGGCATCCTACAACAGCTTGCCTTTCTCAGAGGCTCTAAAAAAGCAAAAGTTAGAGACCAGCCTGGTCTACAAGAGCTAGTTCCAGGACAGGCTCCAAAACCACAGAGAAACCCTGTCTCGAAAAACCAAAAAAAAAAAAAAAAAAAATAGCAAAAGTTATATCAAAAAAGCATCCTTTATGGAATGTCTTTTCTTTTTTTCTGTGTGAGTGTCCTCCTTACCATCCAGCTTATTTTCTGAGACTGTCTTCCACTGATCCCGGGCTCCTCCATTGAGCTATTCTGACTGGACATCAAGCCTCCAGAAGTCCTCCTGTCTCTGCTCCCCCAAGCACCAGGATCATATCCTGGACTTGCTTTTCACATTGGGTGCTGGGATTGACCCTTGTCCTCGAACTTGTGCAGAAATACTACCCACTGAGACATCTCCCACACCTGATTTTCTTTTCAGTACTCATAGTGTTACCGTGTTGTTTTTTGTGGTTTGAGTCAGGGTCTCAGATAGTTTAAGTTACTTGAGTTTTTAAGAGTCAAAGTCTAAGGTGGCCCCAAAAAGCTAGGCAGACCACTCACCTCCAACACACCATTAAAGAGGTGAGTTATAGTAAAAAGCAGAGAAAGATGTATTCAACCTGGTCACATTGCAATGAAACAAAAATGTCCGCTTCTGATGTTAGGTTTAAGCAGATCAAGAGGAGGCATGACTCAGCAGCCTGGTCAAGCAGACTTATCTATCATTGACTCATCCTTCCCTCAGCTCTAGACTCTCCTGCTAAGAAGTCTGATAAGTGTGTGAAATCCCTTCCTGGGAGGCAAGTTCCTCTGACTGACACCTGGACTTCAGCCATTCTTAATATTTTGAGGTTTCACTGTTTTAGTGGTCTGGTACCTCAGATGTATTTCTTTAAAATATCTTTTCTCACCAGGCGGTGGTGGGGCACACCTTTAATCCCCCACATTCAGGTACAGATAGGTGGATCTTTGTGAGTTCAAGGCCAGCCTGGTCTACAGAACAAGTTCCAGGACAGGCTCCAAAAGATACAAAGAAACCCTGTATCGAAAAATAAATGAATAAAATCTTCTCTCTTGACGGGAGTTACAGGCTGATCTTGTGTACCAGAAAAAGACCTTGAGCTCCTGATCCCCCTGCCTCTGCTTCCTGGGTGCCAGAATTAATGGTGTGCACCACCACATCCTGTCTAAAAGAACAACTCTTGTGGGCAAGCTTTCCTCAAAAGGTTGGAGAACGTGCAGTTCACAGTAGACAACGCGGCTTTTCACTCTGTTTACTGACCTCAAGCTGGTGCTGTGAGTAGAACCCAGGCCTTAACGCTCAAGTACTCTACCATACAGCTACATGCTAGCCCCTTGCATGTCAGTCTAGCATAAGGTCTAGACAGAATAGGTTACCTTATTTTTTTTAATGATTTTTTTTTTTTTTTTTTTGAGACAGGGTTGCTCTGTAGCTTTGGTTCCTGTTCTGGAACTACCTCTTGTAGACCACGCTGGCCTCAAACTCACAGAGATCCGCCTGCCTTTGCCTCCCAAGTGCTGGGGTTAAAGGTGTGCGCCACCACCATTCTTTTTACATGCAGCAAAATCAGTACTGAGAGGGAAGGGAAAGTTCGATATCTGCTAACATGGACTTCTTGTTTACAATAACTATTCTTGTCTCAATTTTTTTTTGGGGGGGGGGGTTTTCAAGACAAGATCTCTCTGTGTAACAGTCCTGGCTATCCTGAAATTTGCTTTGTAGACCAGGCTGGCCTTGAACTCACAGAGATCCACCTGCTTCTGCCTCCCAAGGGATTAAAGGTGTGTGCTACCACTGCCCAGTTTAAGAATAACTTAAAGCCTGGTGGTGAAGACCTTTAATCCCAGCATTTGGGAGGCAGAGGTAGGTAGATCTCTGTGAATTTGAGGTCAGCCTGGTCTACAGAGTTAGATTAAGCACAACCAAGGCTACACAGAGAAACTCCATCTCAAAAAAAAAAAAAATTTAAATCATTCTTTAGTTTTACAAATGCTGGGAAATAACTATGACCTCATGACATACAGCTAAATAAGTACCACACACACATACAGGTGAATAAGTAGAGTACCCTAAACACATACAGCTGAGTGAGTAGTGCACACACACACCTAAACGAGTACCATCCCACACACACAGCTGAATAAATACCACCCACACACGGACAGCTGAATAAGTACCACCCCACACACGCATAGCTGATGAGTACCACCCCATACACAGCTGAATAAGTACCACACACACAGCTGAATACCACCCCACACACAGCTGAATAAGTACCACACACACAGCTGAATACCACCCTACACACAGCTGAATAAGTACCACACACACACAAACAGCTGAATATCACCCTACACACAGCCGAATAAGTACCACACACACACACACAGCTGAATACCACCCTACACACAGCTGAATAAGTACCACACACACACGCAGGTGAATAAGTATCACACACAGCTGAATACAACCCCACACACAGCTGAATACCACTCCACACACAGCTGAATACCACCCTACACACAGCTGAATAAGTACCACACACACACACACAGCTGAATACCACCCTACACACAGTTGAATACCACTCCACACACAGCTGAATACCACCCTACACACAGCTGAATAAGTACCACAAACACACACACACAGCTGGATACCACCCTACACACAGCTGCATACCACCCTACACACAGCTGAATAAGTACCACACACACACACAGCTGAATACCACCCTACACACAGCTGAATAAGTACCACACACACATGCAGGTGAATAAGTACCCCCTACATACTTCTGAATGAGTACACTAACACATACAGCTGAGTGAGTAGTGCACACACACACACACCTAAACTAGTACCATCCCCCACATACAGCTGAATAAGTACCACACACACACACACACAGAGCTGAATAAGTATCCCACACACAGCTGAAAAAGTACCACCCTACACACAGCTGAATACCACCCTACACACAGCTGAATAAGTACCACACACACATGCAGGTGAATAAGTACCACCCCACACACACATAGCTGATGAGTGCCACCCTACACACAGCTGAATAAGTACCACACACACACATATACAGCTGAATACCACCTTACACACAGCTGAATAAGTATCACATACACACACACACACACATACACACAAACAACTGAATAAGTACCACCCCACATGCAGTTGAAAAAGTACCACATATGATTGGTAGATAGATAGATGATAGATAGATAGATAGATAGATAGATAGATAGATAGATAGATAGATATAGATAGAGGATAGATAGATAGATAGATAGATAGATAGATAGATAGATAGATAGATAAGATAGATAAATGATAGATAATTGATAGATGAGATAGGTAGATAGATGATAGGTATATACATACATATGAAGTTTTTATGTATGTACACAGTGTGGTAAGACTGACTCTAATTATCATGTCCTAACTCATATCATTTTTTTTTCAGTGAGACATTGTCTAAGTAGTTATTCTGAAATATATAATACAGGGCCGGGCGGTGGTGGCGCATGCCTTTAATCCCAGCACTTGGGAGGCAGAGGCAGGCAGATCTCTGTGAGTTCGAGACCAGCCTGGTCTACAAGAGCTAGTTCCAGGACAGGCTCCAAAACCACAGAGAAACCCTGTCTCGAAAAACCAAAAAAAAAAAAAAAAGAAAGAAAGAAAAAAAAGAAAGAAATATATAATACAATATTACTGACTCTGTCACCCTTTTGTGATATATATATATATATATATATATATATATATATATATATATATATATCAAACCTATTCATCTTGTCTGTCTGAGGAGACCCAGTAAGTTTAGGGTGCTATGATTATAGATATCATCCTTTCTCTTTGAAATGATCTGTTCTGACCAACATTCCCCATACCTTCCTCCTCCCCAACCCCAGCCTCTGAGAACCACAATTCTATTCTATGTAAGTGAAGACTGCTCTTTCATTTCTCAGCTGTCCAGACCTGAACAATCACACAGAAACTATATTAATTACAACACTCTTTGGCCAATGACTCTCGCATATTCCTAGCTAGCTCTTACATCTTAAATTAACCCATTGCTTTTTTTTTCTTGGTTTTTTTTTTTTTAGAGATAGGGTTTCTCTGTGTAACAGTCCTAGCTATCCTAGAACTAGCTCTTGTAGACCAAGCTAGCCTCAAACTCACAGAAATTAACCCATTTGTATCTATCTCTATCAATCTGTGTATCACCACAAGGTTGTTGCCTACCGGTAAGGTTCCTAAGGTTCTGGCGTATCCTTCTCCTTCAGCAGCTACATGGTGTGTCTCCCTGAATCCACCCACTCTCCTCTTTATATCTCTTCTAGCCTGGCTATAATCTGCCCTACCATAGGCCAAAGCAGCTTTATTCACTAGTCAATAAAAGCAATACATATACAGAAGGACATCCCATATCACCTCTACATTTGATCTTAACCAGAAAAATAGACACCACTATTTCCCTCTGCTATAAATTCAACTTTTCCAGGTTACACAAGTAAATGAAATCATGTAGTCTGTCTTTCTGTGACTGACTTTGTTCCACTTAGCAGAATGTACTCCACATTTATCACTGTGTAGCTTTGGTTGGCCTGGAACTTTCTATGTAGACAAGGCTGGCCTTGATCTCACAGAGATCCACCTACCTCTGCCTCTCAAGGGCTGGAAGTAAAGGCATGGACCACCATACCCATGCCTTCTTTTGAAAAGGCTAAAGGAAGTCTTCTTGTATGTGTAAGCATTTTCCTTATTTACCTACCCACTAATAGGCACATGGTTTGATCTTGGTAATCTTGGTTACATAAAAGTCAACATGGGGGTGTGGCTATCCCTTTTTATTGATTTATGTTTCCTTGGATGTATACCTTGAGTAAGGTTATACTAACATTTTTACCCACATGCATAAGTTTCATCTTGAACTGGCCTGGAACTTACTAGGTCTACCAGGTTAATCTGCCTATCTATGCTTGTCCAAGTACAGGGTTGCTGGGATTACAAATATCAGACACCAAGCCTAGCTGGCTTTTTTCATCTTTTTAAAAATTAATTAATTTATTGATTCATTTATGAGAATGAGTATTTTACATATATATACATATATATATGTCTATGCACCATGTGTGCCTACAACTATAATTAAACAGACAGTTGTGAACTGCTCTGTGTGTGTATGTGTGTGTGTGTCTGCTGGTGTGCTGGGAATTGAACTTGATCCTCTGGAAGAGCAGCCAGTGCTCTTAACCAATGAGTCATCTCTCCAGTTCCTCTTTCATCTCTTTGACAGAAGTTATTCTCTTTTTTTGATTTTTTTTCCTTTTAAAATTTTAACTTAAGGTATAGATCACACTTGAAGGTATAGATCACATTTGTACATCAAAACATTTTAAAGTAAATGAATTATATACTGAAAAACTGTAAATTTACATGAAATGGAAGGCAGTGAGGAAAGTTTACTAGTAGTCTGTATGATCACATAAGAGCATAAATTCCTTTTGCCTGTCTACCACTGAAGAAGTTATTCTGACAAATATGAAATATTATCTATATTTCTTTAATAATTAATGGCAATCAGCTTCTTGTTTTGTTTTGATTTTTGAGAGAGATGGTATCCTGTAGTCTAGGTTGGTCTCAGATTAACTAACTATATAGCCTCCTGCCTCCACCTCCTGACTATGGGGAGATGAAACACCAGCTTGTAAGGGGTCTTTCTTAGGAACACCAGCTCCTGAATAATGACATGGAGACTTTTAATTAAGTATGAAAGTGTGGCTTTAGTTTAGGCTTGTTCCCAACTAGCTCTTGAAACTTAAATTAACCTATTTATATTAATCTCCATTCTGCCACGTGGCGCATTACCTCTCCTCAATACTGAACGTCCAACTTCCTCCATTACTGGCTGGTAAATCTCCTGAACCAGATTCTTCCCAAAGTTTCCTTCTCTGCCCAGAAGTTCCACCTATTCTCTCCTGCCTAGGTATTGGCCATTCAGCTCTTTATTAAACCAATCAGAAGATATTTTAGGCAGATGAGGTTAAACAGAGATACAACTTCACAGTGTGATCAAATATTCCCCAAGATGGGTCATCGTTGTGGGATAGTTTGATCAAACTCTGACACTCCCCAGACTGCCAATGAAGTTTACCTTGAATCAAAGGGTAAAGATAACTAATAGCTGACCAAAATTAGCCATAGAGGTTTTGGAGGACCCAGGACACAAAAACACAGGAAGTAATAGGGAGAGAATTAGAAAGATTCTAGGCCTCTTTGGATCAAGAAAGAAGATAGAAAGGAGGCCATTGGTCATTTCTCCTCTGCTTCTCTGATTAATTGGGTTCTTACCCCAATATTTGACTCCCAAGTTTTTATTGACAAAGAATAATTAGATAAATGTTTCAGGCCATCATGCCTGGTTTTACATGGTGTTCAGGGCTAAACCCAAGTCTTTGTGCACAAAAGATGGACACACCATTGGTTGGGCTCCATGCTCAGCCCTGCTGAGCATTTAAGTGCATCTGCTGGATGTTTGCTGGCCTTCTTTAGAGAAACAGGGAGAGGTGTGTTTGGTTTGGCCTTAAGGCAGTGTCTCACTACATTGCCCCATCTCTTCTAGAACTTACTAGTAAGCCAGGCTGACCTTGAACACTCAGAGATCCTCCTGCCTCTGTTTCCCAAGTACAGTACTTGAATTCAAGGCAGGTGCCATCACACCCAACTGCTACCTTATTTTTTGAGAAAGGAGAGCACTGAACCTGAGGCTCACTGGTTTAGCCAGACTGACTGGCCAGTGGGCTCCTGGGACTCTCTAGGTTCTGTCCCACAGAACCAAAATACAGGCACAGATGGCCATACCCTGGCTTTTATGTGGGTGCTGGAGATTTAGGGCCTCTTACTTTCATAGCAATACTCTTACCCACAAAACCATCTCTCCAGGCCTCTTTTTTTTCTTTTTTATCGGAAGGCAACATGTGGGAATTGGTTCTCTCTTCCTACCATGTAGGTCCCAGAGATCAAACTCACATCAGCGAGCATGCACACAGGTGCCTTTACTCACTGAACCATCGCCTCATCCCTTAAACTAATTTTTATTCTTACAGTGGCAGGAACAAAACAGTGTCTCACACAACCAAGGAAGCAGTCTGCTGCTGAACCATATCTGCAGCTCATCAATTGACATTAATTATGTAATTATTTAAATGCCTAGTATGTGTTTGCTGGTGAAGGCATTAGATCTTTGACTTTTCCTTTTTAATTTTTTTAAGTTAGAAATAGATAGATAGTACATATATATATATATATATATATATATATATATATATATAGAGAGAGAGAGAGAGAGAGAGAGAGAGAGAGTGTTTTGTTTTGAGATGTTTCTTTGTGTAGTCCTGGCTATTCTGGAAATCTCTCTGTAGACCAGGCTGGCCTCAAACTCAAAGATCTACCTGTCTCTGTCTCACAAATACTAATCTTAAAGGTATTCACCACTATGCCTGGTTCTTGAATTTTCTCTGATGAAAGAGATTTTAGTATTGATTACCTTCTTTACTCTTTATTAGTCTACCCAGATTGTTTTGGTTTTGTATTTTAATTATTATTGAGGGTTTTTGAGGTGTGGGCATTGTTTGAGATCAAGCCTCATTAAACCCATACTGGTTTCAAAATCATTACATAACTGAGGATCGCCTTGAAAGTCTGATTCTCCTGCCTTCCACCCCCCATTCTCCAGACCCCTGGAGTTACATGTGTACATCACCACCCCCAGTTTACAAGTCTTAAGGACTAAACCCAGGGCTTCACACATGCTAGGCAGGTACTCTACCTAGTGACCCACACCCCCGTCCCAAAGTTCCTATTTGAAAGATATTTTGAGGTACATATTTTTGGTTTTGAAGGGACTACTTATCTTCTAGAAGTGTGCTCCCTTCTGCTCACACCGACAATACGACACGACCTTGGAGTTGGGGAGTCCTCAGAAGGAGCTGACTTCTTCTCTGACTTCTTGACCCAAAAGGTTCTCCTCACGTGAGAGGAGGAGGAAGTTTGAGGCATCCTCATCCCCTAAGAAGAAGGCTGAGAATGATCTGCTTTACAGGGTCCTTCCAAAAGTGCAGACAGATGCTTACAGAGTACTTGTCATTGTTCATCCTGACTATCATGGGTCTGTGAGTCACGTCTGACTTCCGATGCAATCCTCAAGTAAAACAATGAAGAATCTTATTGCCTAAGGTTCAAAATCTGAATTTTCAATTAAATGCATATGTGTGTCTCATGTCAGTCAGATTGTTTTTATTGTCTGACTCAGGCTCCTTGCTTCATCTTCTCATTTATTTAATGGCTAACTTCTGTGGGAGTTTTGGGAAGTTTTGGTAGATCTTGAGCCATAAGAAGCAGCTGTGTCCCTCAAATAAACAGTCACCCTACACAGCCACTGGCTTTCAGAAAGTGTCTAACCAGAGATGCCTTTGGGGCTTGGTCTAGAACAGTGACTAAGCACTGTCAAGCAGAATGTCCTGTGTTGCTCTGAGGTATGAAGCATTACCTGTTTGATGCAGAAACATTACATAACTGCTATGCCTGAGCCTTTCCAGTCCGGTGACTCATCAGTTTCATGGAGCCATTCATCAACATCATTATCCTGGTCACCATCAATTACTGTTTGCAGAGCACCCACACGGAGATGACAGTGTGCTCAGTGCCTGGGAGAGCACAAGGAAGACAAAGATATAGGTGCTAAAGTAAACTACTTGGGCCACACATCTGAATATGAACCATAGAACAAACATACCTGTGAGTCCAAGCCTACCAAGTAACACGCGGTAGAACCAACTCGCTGAAACGCACCCTGGTTCGGCACAATGCTGATTTGTATTGCAGAGAGCACTGAACAGATGGTCTTCCCACACGAGGGATGTTGAGAAAGGTTCCCAGACTCTTTGAGGACCCCAGAATCAGGCTCTAAGAGTTTAGAAAGGCAATCAGGTGTGGTGGCTTGGGCCTATAATCCTAGCACTTGGGAGGAAGAGACAGGAAGAGTTCAAGGTCATCTTGGCTACATAGTATCTCATTTTTGAATTTTCAAGTATTAAATCATTTTATTTGTGCGGATTTTTTAATTATTTGTCACATTTTGTCTATTTGTTTCTATGTGTGTGGGGGTGCACACATGCTGTGGTGTGCATGTGGAGGTCCGAGGACAACTTTCAGGAATAAGTTCTCTCTTTCCACTATTTGGATTCTGGGGATTGACTCACCAGAGCCTTTAGCTGCTAAACCATCTAACCAAGCCCCTACATAATGAATCTGAGAACAGCCTGGGCTACATGAGACATTGTCTCAAAGCAAAATCAACAAAAGAATTTGGAAAGGCCTTTGTTAACCACTGAACCAAACTCTCCAAAACCCTTTTAGAATATCCCTGACTGAGAATAATGTATAATCAGTGATCACCATCTCTAAAGATCTCTAAAGAAATTCCAGGGGAGATGTCTTGGGTTAAGAAATTGAAATCTGGGACTAAAGAGATGGCTCAGTGGCTTAAGAGCACTAGCTCCTCCTCTAGAGAACCCAGGTTTAATTGCCAGCACCCACATGGCATCTTACAACTGTCTGAACTCCAATTCCAGGGGATTCAACACTTTCACACAGACATACATGCAGGCAAAACACCAACGCACATAAAATAAATAAATAAATCTTTTTTTAAAAAAATAAAGACAAGTAAAGAAAAAAACTGAAATCTTAGAAAATTCTATGAGGAAATTATAGTGCTGGGGGCTGACTCCTTGGGTAAGGCAATTGCTGTATGAGTTTGAATCCCCAAAATCTACACAAAAATCCAGACACATTAAGATGCATCTGAAACCCCAGTTATCTCCTGTCAGTAACTTCTGATTTTCAGGTGGGTACTGGCGTTGAACCAAGACCATTTTCTTCCATTATCACTAATTCCAAATTCCTCCTCAGTTTTACACCCTCTTCATTTCCTTTTGGTGCTAGATTAAGGAAGAACAGAAAGAAAAACAAGTTGACAGCTCTAATTTGATTCTTAGGGCTGGAGATACCACGCGCAGAACCCTGAGTTCTGTTCTCAGCACTGCATAAACTGGGGATGATGACATGTGCCTGTCACCCCAGCACTGGGAGACTGAAGCAGGAGGATTCTCAGGACATTTAATAAGTTCAAAGCCAGCCTAGGCTCCATGAGCCCTGTCTCAAAAAGGGACAGATAGGCAGGCAGACAGACGGGCGGGCGGGCATCAGTTTGTTCCCATGTCTTTCTGAGGAGCACATTCAAGCTTCCTATAGGACTTAAACAGGAACCCGGCAGTTTATAAGCAGGTCCTGAGTCCTTAGTATGGGACCATTCCCAGTTCTGAAAACAAGACGTGTGTCTGCTATCACCCTGTGCTTGGTAGGTGGGCACTGAGATTGGCTGGTACATAGCAGCTTCTTACTTGGAAAAATACTAGAAGGGAATGCCACACCAATCACACAATCACAGGCTAACCCTGTAAACCGAATGTTTTCCCCCAGGAAGCCCAGCACTCACCTGTAGAATCAGGGCCTCACTTCCCTCTCAATGCCCAGTGCAAAGCTACCAGTGGCTCCCTAGTATCTCCTGATCCTGCACCCTAAGAAAGAAGAGAAATGGGAACCAGCTCTTGGTGCTGAGCAAGGATGGAGAGACCTCCTTGCCTGTCACGGTAGGTTTCCTGTTCCACAGACCTGTCCAGTGCGGTATTCTCACTCAGAACTGGAAAGTGGCCACTGTGTTCATAGTTCAAGAAGCAGAGCTTGATGAAGTCAGAGTTCTTCTGTCTGTTGACCATGTAGGGTGTCCGGTCCCGGGCTCATGTGAGCAGAGATAATAAACAGAGGGGCTGGAGCTGTAACCTCGACTGAGTAAGCCACGCATGAATGAGCGACAAGGAGCAAGGGTTGAAACGGTTGCTCTGTCCTCGCCAACCCTGCTCTGTGGACACCCACCTCTCTGGGCCCTGGTGAGATTCAGAACAGGGAAGCCCAATAGAGGGTGCACCCCCAAGAAACTTGCAGAGAAGAAGGAGCCAAGCACACCCAACAGTCACTGGGTGGGAAGACATAGTCAAGAAACTTTAGAAAACCTAGAAGTAGCCGGGCGGTGGTGGCGCACGCCTTTAATCCCGGCACTCGGGAGGCAGAGGCAGGCGGATCTCTGGGAGTTCGAGGCCAGCCTGGTCTACAAGAGCTAGTTCCAGGACAGGCTCCAAAACCACAGAGAAACCCTGTCTCGAAAAACCAAAAAAAAAAAAAAAGAAAGAAAAAAAAGAAAAGAAAACCTAGAAGTAACCTTCATATTACTCACTGACATTAAATAATGAACTTTCTTCAAAATGAATTTATGATGTGACCAATGACCTAATAGAAATTATACAAAGACGATAAAATGTTTGCTTTTTTAAAAGAAATACAAACAGACAATATGAAATAATACCATACCATTTAGCATCATGCTAAATGAAAGATATAACAAAGAATATATAATACACATGCCTGTTCCTACAAGGTTCATGGCCCAGACTAGTCTTAAACTTGGTATACAACATAAGGCAGCCTTAAATTCATGATCTTACTGCCTCCACTTCCCAAGTGCTGGGATTACAGACCTGGGTTTCTATGCATGGCTATATGAAATTCTTATAAAGCAAAGCCAGGGGCTGTAAAGACTGCTCCAGTCGTTAGGAGTAGTTGCTGCCCTTTCAGAGGACCTCAGTTCAGGTCCCAGAACCCATGCCAGGCAGCTCACACCTTCCTTTAACTCCTGCTTCAGCAAATCTAAGTTCCTTTCTGGACTCTATGGGCACTTGAAAACACATGACACACACACATAAATTAATTGATTGATTAAATTTTAATATAATTTAAAGTAAAAAAAGCAAACCTAGAGGGATGGAGAGCAGATGGGTTGAAGCCAGGTATGGAGAAGGGGGTTCTGGGGGATGCAGATATTCCTTAGCATGATTTTGATAGTTACACATTATATATTTTTATGTATTTGAAGCTTACCCAAATATACACTTAAAACTGGTGGATTCTATTGTATATAAACTATATCTCGATTGTACAGTCGAATGAGGCAATCACATGAAAGGTCCAAGGAAAACATTGCCTTTCTTTTCTCTTTTATAAATGGAGAAACTGATGCCCAGAAAGGGTGTTTTTGTTGTTGTTGTTTTGTTTTGTTTTGTTTTGTTTTTTTGGATTTTCGAGACAGGGTTTCTCTGTAGCTTTTGGTTCCTGTCCTGGAACTAGCTCTTGTAGACCAGGCTGGCCTCGAACTCCCAGAGATCCGCCTGCCTCTGCCTCCCGAGTGCTGGGATTAAAGGTGTGCGCCACCACCAACCGGCTTAGAAAGGGGTTTTTATTATTCAGAATTACACATCTCTGCTCACAGATCTAAGCCTGTCTCCTTTCTTATTTCTTTCTTTCCTCCCTGCCTGCCTGTCTGCCCTTTCCTTTTCCTCTTCCTCCTTCACTCCCTCCTTTCCTTCCTTCTTCCTTCTTTCCCTTCCTGACTCCTTCCTTTCCCCTTTCCTTGCTATTTTCTCTCCTTGCCTCCCTTTCAACTCTCCTGCCCCTTCTTCTTTCTTTCCTTCCAGAGAAGCTAGACCTAGGCTATCACACAGGGGCTCACACTGACTCCAGTTAATGCCTGCAATCTTTTTCTACAGTATCTAACTAACTTCTTCTTTGGATGATACCACATCAAGTACAGCAGGTAATAAGAGATCTTTTTTTTTTTTTCTTGTGAGACAGGGTTTCTCTGTGTAACAGTCCTGGCTGTCCTGGCGTTTGCTTTGTAGACCAGGCTGGCCTTGAACTCACAGAGATCTGCCTGCCTGTGCCTCCCGAATGCTGGAATTAAAGGCGTGCACCAGCACTGCCTAGCCAACTTGAGATCTTTTCATTCTTCCTGTTCTGCTTCCTTGCCAGCACATTTAAATTTTGTTGTCATACATATAATTCACAGGCATCCTAACACGATTTGCAGATATTCAGTAGTTTCGTCTGAACACATCCTCTCTGTACTCAGGAGACAGAAGCAGTAGGAGCTCTTAACAAACTTATTGCAAAGAAATGATTGGTACATTGTGTGGGCTGACTAGGCAGAGCAGGACATCAGGAAAAGCTTGCCAGGACTTGCCAGAAAAGTCAAGACCATGGGTGGATTTCCTTTCCTCCCCAAGGAAGCCGTAGTCTAACAATTAATGCTCTATGAATATTGACAAAGGAAGACATCCGTGGTATGACAGCAGATATAAAACAGACAGAAGAAGATACCCATGGTAATGCTGCACATAAAAGACACAGAGGGAGACACGCATGGTGACCCCAGATGTAAAATAGACAGAGCAGTTGGAGAGATGGCTCAGCAATTAAGAGAATGGCTGCTCTTCCAGAGGATCCCCAGCACCCTCATAGTGACCCATAACTGTGTGTAACTCCAGTTTCAGCGGTTATTATACCCTCTTCTGGCACTAGCCATGAATGTGGTGCACAGTTATATATGTAGGCAAAGCACATAAAGTAAAAATAATTTTAAAAATAAAAACAAACAGGCCACATACATGGTGGTTGCGCACACCTTTAATCCCAGCCCTTGGGAGGCAGAGGCAGTCCAATCTCTGAATTTGAGGTCAGCCTGGTTTAAAGAGTGAGTTCCAGGACAGTCAAGGCTACACAGAGAGAGAAACCCTGTCTTGAAAAATTACAAGTTAATTAATTAGACAAAGACAGCTATGGTGTGACACCAGATGTAAAACAGGAAGACAGTTATATAGCGGTGCTGGTTGTAAAAAGTTGCAGTTTATGCCATATAAGCTCCTAGATGTTTGCTAAGACCCTAAGTGGTAGACATTTTAGACTTCTGGACCTATTTTACTAACATGATTCTTCGGCCTCTGAGAAAGATCTGATGGTGTCTGGTTTATACTCCATGTCTGCAAGCCTGACAGCTACACTGTCCCGACCATCACCTGTTCTCTCCTGTGGAAATAGCCACCTTATGTTCCAGGTCACCACTACAGCTATGCAGGATCTACCCCTCAACTGCAGTTATAGACGCCTTGAAAACGGGGATCAGATGCCAGGTCCCTGTCAAAGGAGCTGAGGCAGAGCCAGTAACAGACTGTGAGCCCTTATAGTTTGGGCAGAGTCAAAGAATCACATTCCACCCATAATGAAGGCAACAGCCAGCTTTGTCAGAGTGTCTGTAGCATGATTAATAAAAACCCAGAGACTGATATTGGGGTTCAACCTGAAGGTCAGAAAAGTGAAACAGCCAGCCACTGGCTCTTACCTCTACCTCAGTCCAAAATGGCAATCCTACCTCCAGGAATCCTCAGAATGAGATGACTAAGATCAAGGTAAGAGTCAGTGGCTTACTGTTTTGCTTTTCTGACCTTCAGGTTGAACCCCAATACCTGTTTCTGGGTTTTTATTAATTGTGCTACAGTTGTCTTTAAAGACAGAGAGTAACGGTTCCTGCGAGTTTCTTCCTGCTCTCTGTATCTGTCCTCTGGCCTCTAGCCACTTCCCTTGTGTCATGGCCCCGAAATGGCAATCTGCGCTTCTGCCTCAGTCCAAGAAACCCAAATCGGCTCCTTCCCCAAAACTGGAGGACAAGTCTGCCTCTCCTAGCCTGCCGAAGGGAGAAAAAGAACAGCAAGAAGCAACTGAACACATTGACGAAGTACAAAATGAAATAGACAGACTTAATGAACAAGCAAGTGAGGAAATACTAAAAGTAGAACAAAAATATAACAAACTCCGCCAACCATTTTTTTCAGAAGAGGTCAGAATTGATCGCTAAAATCCCAAATTTTTGGGTAGCCACATTTGTCAATCATCCACAAGTGTCTGCACTGCTTGGAGAGGAAGACGAAGAGGCTCTGCATTATTTAACCAGAGTTGAAGTAACAGAATTTGAAGACATTAAATCAGGTTTCAGAATAGATTTTTATTTTGATGAAAATCCCTACTTCGAAAATAAAGTTCTCTCCAAAGAATTTCATCTGAATGAGAGTGGTGACCCATCCTCAAAGTCCACTGAAATCAAATGGAAATCTGGAAAGGATTTGACAAAACGCTTGAGTCAAACACAGAATAAGGCCAGCAGGAAGAGACAACATGAAGAGCCAGAGAGCTTCTTTACCTGGTTTACTGACCACTCTGATGCAGGTACAGATGAGTTAGGAAAGGTCATCAAAGATGACATTTGGCCAAACCCCTTGCAGTACGATGAAGAGGGAGAGGCAGAAGATGATGATGATGATGATGATGAAGGGGAAGAAGGCTTGGAAGATATTGATGAGGAAGGAGATGAAGGTGAAGGGGAAGAAGGAGAGGAGGATGAAGGGGAAGAAGGAGAGGAGGATGAGGCAAGGGTGACTAGCACAGAAGACTGATGGATTCCGACTCTCTTTTTTATTTTCTTTTTATTTTTTAAATTTCTCCAGTCCCTGGGAGCAAGTTGCAGTCATTTCCCTCCTGTCCCCAATCCCTCTTGTGCTCAGTCGCCCTGTTTCTGAGGTCTCGTTTCTCAATACCATGGTTCTCAACTTATTTTGGGGGAAATGTCTTGAGCAAAATACAATGGGAAAAGAATCTCCACTACTCTGTTCTACATTCATTTTTATCTTTTCTTGTCTTGAACTGTGGATTCAACACCACCACCACCACCGTGCTCTGTGGGAAAAAAGAAAAGCCCTCCAGCCCCTTTGGCTCTGCTGGAGGCTGGTGGGTGCTAGGCCCCTGTGTAGTAGTGCATAGATTCTAGCTTTTTTCCTTTCTCTGTATATTGGGCTCAGAGATTACACTGTGTCTATATGAATACAGACAGTTAGCATTTACCAACATGTATCTGTCTACTTTCTCTTGTTTAATAAAAAGAAAAAAAGGGGGGGTTAGAAGGTCAGCAAGGGTGGGTTTGAAGTGTCTGGGGGGGTAAGTGGGCATTGTGACAACATGGCTTCTCCTTTGGCATGTTTAATTGTGATGTTTAACAGACATCCTTCCAGTTTAAGATGACACTTTTAAAATAAAATTCTCTCCTAACGATAACTCGAGCCCTACCACTCAATGGGAGAATCAGCAGAACCTGTAGGGGTTTATTTGGAGTTCACATTCTCTGTTGTAACTTTATTTTTAATTTTTTTTATTTTTAGTTTTTTGGTTTTCACTGGAAGGAAAAGATGCTCATTTTAAATGTTGAAGTGTACAAGTTGCTTTGTTACAATAAAACCAATGTATGCACAAAGACAGAGAGTAACAAACAGCACATCGGGCTTTTCCAAGATGAAATCTCAAGGAGCAGAGGCCCCTCAACTAGAGAGATTCGGTGTCAATGTGAACCTTATGCTATGTAAGGACTCAATCTTCGCCTCAAAACTTTCTGTGTTAGACTCTTGGTCTCCAGTGTGGCAGTATTGAGAGGGGCGGGGCCTAGCGGATGGTGGTTAGATAATGGGGCCACCACTCTTGGAAAGAATGCTGTTCTTACAAGACTGGGTTAGTTCTGCGGTAGACTGATATAAAAGCAAAAGTCTGACCCCCTCCTTAGGTTTTTCATCCTCTCATGCATGCATCCCTTCAGAAAATACACATTTTCCTATCCTCCTCTCTAACATATTACGACATAGCCAGGAAACCATTCCTATGACTCCTAGACCTTTATCTTCCAACTGTGAGCCCAAGTTAATCTCTTTTCTATATACATTATCCAGCCTCAGGTATTTTATTACAGACAAAAAATAGACAAGGACATTTTACTACTTAAGGACCCCCAAAACAAGAAAATTACCTGGGATGTTAGGCCAATATTTAAAAAAAATGATTTGAAGGAAATATTAATCACTGTCTACTGCTTCATTGAACTGAATCCGCCTAGCACAGGAGTGGGTCATACTGAGGCCTGACATAGAAAAAACTCAACAAGGGTTTTCAAAATGAAAGAACAGGAAATCACCACTTCCTGCATCCAAGCATTGAGCAACTATCATCCCAAGCTCCCTGCCCTTTTCATCTCAACACTTCACACTTTCTCCCTATCAGGAACAGGAACATGAGGAGGCCACTTGAAAAATAAGAGTCTAGTTCCACAGATCTGACCAAAGCCCTAGAAGTCAGAACCAAGACTGTTACCTGTGTTATTCTGGCCTCCTTCCCCAAGAGAGCACCAAGCAAATCAAATCTGAACTTCTCAAGACCCTCTGCCTCAAAGCCAACACCTTTTCTCCAGTGGAACTGGAGTATTTTATAAGGAAGAAGGGGAGGAGCAGTGGGAGAGAAGAAAGAGAAGGATGAGGGGGAGCGGAGAAGAAGAGGAAATTGAAGTAGGGGAGAAGGAAAGAATAAGGAAGGGAAGAAGAGGAAGGAGTAAAATTTGCCATGTTCAGCTGCAGGATTTGTATGGCTTTAGGTTGACTGGTGACTCATTTCTCAAGGATATATGCGTCTTCAAGAGAGAAACTCTGGAAGTGGTTGGTTTATATCACAGCTGTTATCCCACCTCATTGTTTCAAACAGTCTTATGAAGTCATCATCACTCAATATTTTATAGTAGATGAAACCAAGGCTTAAAAAGAGCACATCTCTGGTCTCTAGTTTCTGCTTGCAAAAGTGAGACTGAAATTCTCCACATTTCAGTCCTCATGAGTCGGATGGTAAACTGGGCCAAAGGATAATGAAAGTTGTTCCTTGGATTGATTGGCTCATTATTTTTCCAATGAGATGGCTCGGCAGGTGGAAGAAGAGATCTGACTTCTCTCTTATTGCTACACGTGTGCAATAGCACTAGAGCACACACACATACACAGGCTGCAATAATAATAATAATAATAAATGATAGTAATAATGGCTATCATTATCTCCTCTTGCAGGAGAAGCAGAACTAAGTAACATCATCTCTCCACAGAAGCACTCAGGGCCAGAGGTTTTGTTTCACACTCTGGGATCTTATCTGTGGTAGACACTCACTAAATTAGCATTGCAGGTGGCATCTCTTAGGCTAAGAGAGAAGCTGCTGCTAGTGTGGCTACAGCTTCCTGGAGATCCTGGGACATGACCCCAGAACTCAATAGGTCTCAAATGGACGCAGGAAACCCTGGTCCCAGGACATATAAAACACGTGCATTTCTCATGTCCTTTGTAAGCTTTGAAATGTTCCCAGGGAGCCTGGATCTCCCTTGTTGCTTCTTTCTGGGTGTCTGCAGAATGTGTATATATAGTTGTCTGTGCTCACATGTGTAAACGTAAACGTACAGGCAAGAGATTGATGTGAGTCTGTTCCTCAGCTACTCTCTCCACATTTTGTTTTGTTTTGTTTTTCAAGACAGGATATCTCTGTAACAGTCCTAGCTGTCCTGGAACTCACCATGTAGACCAGGCTGGCCTTGAACTCACAGAGATCCATCTGCCTCTGCCTCCCAAGTGCTAGGATTAAAAGTGTGTGCTACCACCTCATTTTTTGAAACAGTCTCTTGCTGAAGATCTCACTGATTAGGCTGGATAGGATGCCCAGCAAACTCCAGGAATCCTGTCTGAATCTCCAGCTCTGATATTACAGGTACACACCTCCACAACTGACACCTTAACCTGCTGAGACATCTTGCTTTCTTTTTGCTCCCTGGGTGTGACCCTCCTTGAATGAAGGCACTAAGAGTCACAGAACAGCAACACTTCACATGGAGTTCCTTTGAAAGCCAGGAAAGTGTATGGGGCTGGAAGGGCTGTGCCGAGGAATTGGTGCCTTTCTGGAACACGGGGTCTTATCCCAGTATACAGCCTAATTAGCCTGAGAATACCCACCTGTGTGATCCTTGCTCCCTAGACAGAAAACCTAGAATGCTGTGTAGACACTGAGATAGAACAGCCAATCTCCAAGCCAATCGCCATGTGGCAGGGTTACAAAGCCGGAAACCTCCTTCTGCTGTCATCTGAATCTGCTTTTTGACGGGGAGGGGCAGCATCTGGGCAGAGGATCTTATGAACAGGATGCATTTAAAAGAAGCAATTCTTCCTTTAAGGCAGGCAAATGCAGAGAATAGCTTAGAAACCTGAGAGGCACACACCCCTCTTCTGTCTAAACACTTGGCAATCTAGGACCCCGACCTACGTAAGCATGCTGTGTACAGACACCTCTCTCCTAAAAAGGCATCTAGTAACCAAGCACCTCACCTCCCGCACGTACTCCCTGCTCCAAACAATGGATTAAGTTTCTCCTTGACAAACATCAAGTGTGAATAATTTCTACCCAAACAGTTACAACTGTAACTGGATAGAAAGGGAACCACCAACCCAGCCTGAACTGGCTTTGGATGTGTGTGCAATAAAACAAACCGTGTCCACCAGTGAACTTTCAGGGGGAATTTCCTATTTCCTATCTTATACCTATGCATAATTGGATGTGTATGCAATTAAAGTCAGATGAATTGTAGGAAGGAATATTCACAGTCAAGATTATATGACTCAAATCTGTCAATCAAAATAGAAAACTACCCCCTGGACATTATGGCACATGCCTGTTGTAGGATAATCTTTTTGTACACTATAAAGATGTGTCTCTGCCTAAGGCACCTTCTGATTGGTTTAATAAAGAGCTGAATAGACAATAGCTAAGCAGGAAGAGGTTAGGTTGAAGTTCTGGGCAGAGATAGGAACTCAGGATGAATCTAGGTGTGAAGAGAGACACTAGCGAGACATGGAGGGAGTCAGACATTCAGAATGGAAGTAAGGTAAAAAGCCAACGTCAGAACATAGATTAATAGGAACAGGTTAAGTTAAGAGCTAGTTTGGAACAAGCCTGAGCTAAAGGCCAAGCTTTCACCAATAATAAGTCTCTGTGTCATTATTTGGGGCTGGCAACCCAAAGAAAGTCCGATGAGAAAACTTACCACACATACCTTTAGTCCCACCCCTAGGAAAGCAGAGGCAGGCAGACTCTGAGTTCTAGGCTGACCAGGGAGATGTAGCAAAACCCTGTCTCAAAAACAATAAGTAGAGTCAGGGCTGCATGCCCTTAACCCCAGCACTTGGAAGGCAGAAGCAAACAGATCTCTATAAATTCAAGGCCAGCCTGGTCTACATAGTGAGTTCCAAGCCAGTCGAAGCTATAACAGAAAGACCTGTTAAAAATAAAAATAAATAAACAAAAAACAAAGAAACCTGTGGTTTTGGCACACACATGGGAGACACAGGCAGGAGATCTCTGAGTTTCAGACCACTTTGATCTACTGTGCAAGTTCCAGGAAGCCAGTGCTATACAAAGAAACCCTGTCTCAAAAAACCAGGAAGGAAGAAAAAAAAAAACCTAAAAAGTAGAGCGAAATACCCAAATTACACTCCTTAGTAATCAGCCCCTCATTCCTTGAGACCCACAAAAAATTAAAATGAAATAAAATAAAGCAAAGCCTGACAACCTGAGTTTGATCCCTGGGACCCACATGGTAGGAGAGAACCAACTCCCAGAACTTGTCCTCTGACTTCTACACGCAGGTCGTGGCACACGTATATACACACTCATAGAAACACGGAATGAACGAATGGAATTATCTATATATAAATAAATAAATGGTACCAAGAACCTGGAAATACCCAGCTTAGACCCTGGACATGGTGATGCTTGCTTTTACTGAGCCCTTCCTTTGCACTTCATCTTAGCAGTGAGCCCCAGGAAACAAAGGTTTCTTTATTCAGAAAGAGATCCGTTCTTCAAAGATATGGCTTCTTTGTTAGTGCATGTAGACTTCAGGATGAAGCTCCGATGTGCTTATTTAAACCACAGTCATGGGTCTGAAACCTATTTAAAGAGGCAACAGCTGTTGCTGTGGGGAAACTGGGGGAGGGATCAGGGGACCGTGGAGTCAGTAACTTAGCAAAACTTCCAAAGTGTATTATGGGGAGAGTTCCTTGGTTTGGGTTTTTGAGAGACTCCTGGAGAGAACTTGGGATGCTTGACTACATGATTCTAGTTCTTTCTGTGATCTCAAAGATATATAAAAAATGTTTTATTACTGGGTCTTGGAATTGATGAATAAATGGACCCCACTCTTTTAGTACCTGAGATTGTCACTTAAGCACAGTACCTAATTAGGCTTAGGAACCTGACCTTGAATCCATCCTAGGCCTAGCCACACCCAGGAGGCACAAGGCAGAATGACCTCCTGAAGTCTGGCGGGGCAGGAAAGTTCAGATATCAGCCCAGACTGAGCAACATACCTTCTGCATGGCTCATCTGTCTTTTCCTCCTTCCAGGGTGACACCAGATGAGCTGGCATCTGCATCAAAGTCAAGAGACTGGCCCAGGGGAGTCTTGAAGCTTTACTTCCTATGGCCCCAGTAATCACGTTCTACTTCTCCAGGTGTCCTGGGACTGAGCAAGTGATGGGGGCTGGCAGAAGAACAGAGAGCAAAAGCTCAAAAGCTCAGCTTCCTTTTCAAAGTTACACTGGCCTGTCTCGCACTTACTTCTTCACTTTAGGAAGGGACCTGACATGTTACCAATCTACAGTATCTGCATCTCTTAGGAACTTTTTAAAAAAGCAAATTCTAGAGGCTAGGGAGGTAATTCAATGGGTAAAATGTTTGTTGTTTAAACCTGAGGAACTGAGTTTAGATCCCCAACACCCACATAAAAGCCAGACACCAAAGTATGAGGCTGTAAACCCAGAGTTAGGCTGGGAAAAGAGGTTGAGACAGGCAGATCCCAAATTGGTGATTTCCAGGTTCAGAAAGAAACCATCTCAAAATAATAATAATAACAATAACAATAACAATGTGGAGAGTGACTTAAGACCTCTGGCTTCCATGTGCACACACTTATGCACACACATGCACAGGTATCTGTGGGCACGTATATACACACATGAATCTACACACACACAAAAACAAATTCTAGAGTTCTGTCCCAAACCTACTGGATAGAAAGATCCAGGGGTGGGCTTCAATTACCTGCTTTCCCAAGCCCAACAAAAAGTTTGAGAACCATCTCACAGTGGTCACAGGAGTGACAGCAGGAGCATGTGTGAGGTGCTCAGAACTGTGCCTGAAGCTCTGGAGTTGCTCAGTTACAATACCACCTGAATCAGCACTACCACAGCCTGCTCCAGCGATGCTTTCATCGCCGTAGCACTGGGTTCTCACAGACGGTGACGTCCTTCCCCTGAAACAACCCAGGTCAGGTGTGTGTGCACCTGACTGTCACAGTACAAAGATCTTCACTGTCTTTGCCATGAACCATAATGAGACACATGGAATCGGGGGGTGGAGGGGGAGCAAGTCCTTGCATGAGTAAGGGAATAATTTATTAATTGGGTCTACCGTAATAGAGCAATTCTCCTAGCCTGAGCCGGAAACATTGCGGAAAAAGGCTGGCTGAGCAATACTTTCACAGTTAGGGTTCATGAGATGGGTGGCTGTGGAGAGAGTAAAGGTCATGGCAAAAGTTCTTGTGTAGGGGGTCCTGAAACTTACTTTAAACCCTGGGACAATGGCTGAGCGGGAGATGGATCATTGGGTAGCAGCACTTACCGCCAAAACCAGTGAACTGAGTTTAACTGCCAGAACCCATGTGGTGGAACAAGAGACCCAACTCCTGCAGTCATCCTCTGACTTCCATGTGCACACCATGGCTTGTATGCATACAGGCGCACACACGTTTGTCCGTGCACATGCGCACTTAAAATGTTTTATTTTCTTAAGTTTTTTTCCAAAACAGTGGATCAAACATTGCAAGGCAAAATTGAAGCAGAAAATGTTTGTAGGAAGGCACACAAGGCATAGATTTGAGACTTATATGGAACAAAGAAGTGACCGTATGGGAAGTTCCCCTGGAGCCTGGGACCTAAATGTCCTAATTAGAACAGACTCAACTTTTCACTTTGTTATTGTTTTGGTTTGGTTTCGGTTTTTCGAGACAAGTTTTCTTTGTGTAGCCTTGGCTGTCCTGGAACTAGCTCTGTAGGCCAGGCTGACCCTGAGCTCACAGAGATCAGCCTTTCTCTGCCTTCCAACTGCTGAGGTTAAAGGAGTGTGCTACCACCACCTGGAATGGGCAGCCTTATCTAATAGGGAGCACAGTGTTCTTCAGATTTGTCACGAAACAGACCCTGCGGCTGGGATTATAGTCGGGTAGAGTGCTTGCCTAGCGTTCATGAAGCCTAGGGCTGGATGCCTAAACCACATAAACCAGACGTGATGGCACACACTTATCATTCCAGCCTTGGACGGTAGAGGCAGAGAGATCAGTTCAGGGTCATCCTCTGCTATATATGGAATTATAGGCCAACGTGGGGTGCAAGAGACCCTGCCAATGAAGGAAAGGAGGGAGGGAGAGCGACAAAGAGGAAGGAGACTTTTACTTATGTCACATGTAACAGAATGAACATAATGGCCAAAATATGAAATGCTAATTCCTGGAACCAGAAACTTATATTCTACAGCAAAGTCTTAGCAAATATGCTTAAGGATCCCAGGGAAGAGAGACTGTCCCTGAATGATTACTTGTGTGAGTCCCAAATGCAGTCACTGTGTCTGTGGAGGACAAAGACAGAGAAAGATCGGACAATGGTAGAAGAAAGCAGTGTTATCACAGAGATTAGAGTGCTGCTCTGTCAGCCAAGGAAGCAGCAGAGGCTGCTGACACCTTGTTTTCAGCCCAGTGAGGACAATTTCGGACTCCTGACCTCCATCATGTGAGATGATGAGCCCAGTCCTGGTCTGCACAGTGTGTGTGTGTGGGGGGGGGGGGGGTCAACTACATATTGTTTCTTTCATTCTCTTTTTCTCTCATATCCCAGGCTAGCCTTGAGCTTAGCGTGCAGCAGGGGACAACACTGAACGCCTCATCTCCTGCCCCAGTTCCTGAGAGCTGAGATTCCAGGCATGTACCACTGGTTTATGCAGTACTCAGGATCAAATCCAGGGCTCCCAGCACGCTTTGCTAGGCAAGCACTCTTCCAGCTGAGCTACAGCCCCAGTCAGGATATTGTTTTTAAAGACTAATTCTTGACTTCATGAATTTTAAAAATGTGGAGGGGTGGTTACATTGGAGAGACGCCACTGTCCTGAATACTACTGGATTAAACATGTCAGTATGTATACGTCAGGAAAATAGGAGTTGAGAAATTCAGCCAACTGTATTTTATCAAAAAATGGAGCTGGCCGGGCGGTGGTGGCTCACGCCTTTAATCCCAGCACTCGGATCTCTGTGAGTTCGAGACCAGCCTGGTCTACAAGAGCTAGTTCCAGGACAGGCTCCAAAACCACAGAGAAACCCTGTCTCGAAAAACCAAAAAAAAAAAAAGGAGCTAAGGCTCAGTCACATGACTAAAACATGACTGTCTTAAGAATTAGTATTCATCAAGATAAGTAGAAATCAAACAATAGGAAACCGTCAAAAAAGAGGGGTTAGTGGTAAAAGCACTGGCCTGTTAGTGCACTTAGAAATATGTTATTAACAGTGATTAGGCTCCTTTTCATGTTCCAAACTTTTCTTAAGTTACTGGTGTGTGTTATTTCTCAATACATCAACAGGCTACGGGTAGGTATAAATAGACACTGATTTGGAATAGTGACCTCCGCTCCTATCTAATTGCTATCTCCCACGTCTCCTATATTTAATATTATTTGACTTAAGTTAGGTTTGGGGGGGCCATAAAAGGACCTAATGCTTTCTCCAAGACAACCACATCACACACCAAAAGGCAGAGGGATGCCATTCTGTGGGGCACTTCTGTGCTTGGCCTGCAGCCAGAGAGATGATAGTTGCTTAAGGAGAGGAGCTTAGAGCTGAGGCAGGTTTTTCCGCCCCAGTGCAATCTTGGGAGCCGTGGCCCAAGGGCAGCTGTAAAACCCACGTGTTAAAATAACTTAGATTGCTTGTGATAGACAGAGTAAACAAACACACAATGGGACAGCTAAGCAGCACAGAACTCTGACCCACTGAAGAAAAGAAACAACTGCCTGGGTGAATAGCTCTGAATCTGGACTTACTCAATACCAGATGACTTCATTAGTTCCTTCTATTTCCCTGGATGAACCTGAGAACACCAGGTATGTTCTCCAAACCCAAGTTCCCCCATGCGAATCCCAAGGATGTCCCATTTCAAGTCACTCCTCCCCCAGCTTCCAAGTAACAGACTCCAATCAGTCAGGGCATACCTGACTGGATCCCCACCCTCACCCCAAAGCATCCCTTCTCTCTCTTTGCTTTGTCTCCTTGTTACAGCAAGTTCTAAATCTGCTACCCCACCCCACCTGAGGTGGTGGGTACTTACTCCCATCCATCAATGGCTGTTTTGAAAACTATGATTATTACCATTGAAATGGCTTTTTAAAAGTTCCCCTGAGAAAGGGTTTCTCTGTAGCCATGACTGTCCTGAAGCTCACTCTATAGACTAGCCTGGCCATGAATTCTTAGAGATCCACCTGCCTCTTGCCTCCCAAGTACTAGGATGAAAGGCATGTACCATCACCACCCATTTGCTAAAAAAAAATTTTAAAAGAAAACTGATTAACTTGAGGGTAGGAGATACTTTTTTTTTTAATCAGCTGAGAACTTCTAGTTCTAGTTACACTTGAGAGAGAACAACTTCTCGAGCAGTAAAGTGACGCCAAGAAAAATTTCAATAAATTGTCCAGGCATGGTGGCTCAAACCTTTAATCCCAGCCTCAGGAGACAGAGGGAGGCAAATCTCTGAGTCTGAGGTCCACTTGGTCTACCGAGCAAGTTCCAGGACAGCCACGACTACATAGAGAAACACTGTCTTAAAAAACCAAACCAAACCAAACAAACTTGCTTGAACCCTGGTCTGGAGACTCCATCCTGGAAACCCTGCTACTCAAGAGACCAAGTTCAAAGCCAGCCTGGGCAACACCACAAGACTGTTTCAAAATAAAAGAAAGGGTGTGAAAATATAAATCCGTGGTCTTCCTCAAGACCATGTTCCATCAACAACAGAATTTATTCCAGCTGAATTCCGTGGCACATACTTGTAACTCCAGCAGTCCAGAGGTTGAAGCAAGACAATGTTCAGACTGAGGCCAAGCTGGACTACATATAAGTAAGACTGTCTCAAAACAAACAAACAAACAAACAAAGTTCCTGTTATAAAAAAAAAAAAAGCCAGGCAGTAATGGCACATGCCTTTAATCCCAGCACTTGCGAGACAGAGGCAGATGGATCTCTGTGAGTTCGAGGCCAGCCTGGTCTACAAAGCAAGTTCCAGGACAGCTAGGGCTACACAGAAAAACCCTGATTCAGGGAAAACACACACACACAAAACTTCCTATGTTTCTAGAAAGCCTGTCTGTTTGTATTTGCTGTTTTTAAATTGAGACACAAAATTTATCTATCACCTTCAATTTAGCTTTTTTAAATTTTTTTATGTTTACACATATGCATGGTAAGTCCATTTGTGTGTGTGTTCACAAGTTTATAAGTATGCCCCAGTGAGCAGTCACTTGCACAGGCCAGGAGAGGACAGCATATACTCTTTGGAGTTAGAGGTACAGGCAGTTACAAACCACAGTTTGCGTCCTGGGAATTGATCTGGCTTCCTCTGGGAAAGCTGAGCCATCACCTCATTCTTGTTTAAAAAGAAAATTAGAAGAGAACTATGGGGAAGACTATTTTTCTATTTTTTTTCTGTAGTGAATATGCTTTTTGTTTGTGTGAATATGTTTTTTTGTTTGGTTTGGGTTTTTATTGTTGTGGTGGTTTCTTTTTTTTTTTTTCGTTTGTTTGGGGGTTTTTTTGTTGTTTTGTTTTGTTTTTGAGACAGGGTTTCTTTGGAAGCCTGACCTAGAACTAGGCTTTTGTAGACCAGGCTGGCCTCAAAATCACAGAGATCCACCTGCCTCTACCTCCCGAGTGCTGGGATTGAAGGTGTGCACCATCACTACCTGGCATGAATATGTATTTTAAAGACACTTTTAATTAAAAAATCATTTTGCATAGATGTGCATGTGCCAACAGCCCATACGGAGGCCAGTGAACAACTTTAGGGAGTTGGATCTCTTTTTTCACCATATAGGTGTCTGAGTTTGAATTCAGGTCCTTAGACTTGGCTTCAGACAACCTTAACACTGAGCAATCTCACCAAGCCCTGAATATGACTTTTAAAATTATTAGTATTATTGTTGCTCTTTTGGAGTTTTTGTTTGTTTTGTAGTTTAGTTTGGTTTTTCAAGTTAGGGTTTCTCTGTGTATCCCTGGAACTCACTCTGCAGACCAGGTTGGCCATGAACTCAGAGATCCACCTGCTTCTGTCTCCCAAGTGCTGGGATTAAAAGTGCATACCACCACCGCCTGTCAAAGTTATTTTTAAAAAATTACTATTTTAACCAGGTGGTGGTGCAACCGCCTTTAAACCCAGTACTTCAGAGGCAGAGGGAGGCAGGTCTCTGTGAGTTCAAGGCCAGCCTGGTCTACAAAGCAAGTTCCACGACAGCCAGAGCTGTTACACAGAAAAACCCTGTCTTACAAAAACAAATAAATGAATAAAAATAAAAATACTATGTTAAACCTCATTATAAAGGCATTGCAAATTTTAAAGAGCACATATTGAAATTAACCAAACTTTATTCAACTCAATGAACTAAACAAAACAGCCAATAGAAAAAAATCCTTTTTTTGTTTTTTGTTTTTGTTTGTTTGTTTTCTTTTGCTTTTCGAGACAGGGTTTCTCAGTAGCTAAGGAGCCAGTTCTGGAACTCACTTTGTAGACCAGGCAGGCCTCCTGCTCACAGATACGTGCCTGCCTCTAACTCCTGAGTGCTGGGATTAAAGGCATACACCACCACTGCTTAGCAGAAAAAAAATTCTTACATGACTAAAAAAATGACACTTTTCTGAATTATTGTCCTTAAGTCCTTATATCTGTATATTTTTCCCTATCCAAATAATTTATTCAAGCTACACAACTACAGGCTTCATATTAAATATTACTCCTCTCGAGTGAGGGGAGGCTGGGAGGAGGAAACCGAGAGGGATAGCACCAAAATAGTGCTGAACTAGTGTTTCACACCTTCAATCCTGACATCTGAGAAGCAGAGTCGGGAGAATACCTGTGAGTTCAAACCCAGCCTGGTGTACAGAGTGAAACCATATAAACCCTATCTAAAATAAATGTATATACATTTCCAGCGAATTCATCAAATTCCAGAAGCATTTTAAGACTAAGGAAAACAATTAACAACGCAGAGAAAGAAGGAAAAGCAGCTTTCATCGTTTTCAAACCCCCCCTCTTTTTTTAATGCCACCACCCAACCTTTCCCGCCACACACACACACATACACACACAGAGACAGACAGACAGACAGACAGACACACACACACACACACACACACACCACGTGAATAATGTCTAGTAGGTTTGAGAGAAAGGCTCCTAAGGAATAACCCGTGAATAGGTAAGACAGGAAGTACGGTGCTGGGAGAAGCTACGTGTTGATCATGACTTCATCTTATTGGATTTATTTCCCCCATCTCTAGACTTTTCTAAATTCTATGGAAGCCCTCCCAGACTCTTGCCCATGGCTCTGCCTTCTTCCACTTAGACCCAGCCTTGTTGTGCGTTAAACAGAAATCACGGGATTATATATAAACTCCCACCCCGCAGATTTTAATCCAAAACTCTTAAAACTAAAAGCAGAAGGGTTGGGTGGATATTCCGCAGCAGACCCTTGCTCCGGAGCTTATCTTTTTGGACCACCGCATGGACCCGGATCCTCCAGGGAGGAGGTCAGCCGGGAGCCCCCGGCGGTCACACAGCAGGACAGGTTAGGACCTGGCGGCGTCACGCGCCTGGAGCCCCGCAGGCTCCGCCCCCAGGCAGACACAGCCAATGGCGGTGCGGGGGCGGGCCCTGCCGGGGCCGCAGCCTGGGAGGCTTTAAAGCCCGAGCCCAGCGTTCCTTGGCCAGATTTTCGGACCTCGGCGACCTCCAGAATATTAGTTTGTGGAGTATTCGTAAGTAGCTGGCTGCTCCAGGTGAGTAACCTCAGCGGGCCTAAACGCTGTGCGAACGGTTATAGAGAGGAAAATGGAGATCCCGGGACCACAGCATCTGCAACCCGTGCTGGGGACCCCAGGATGGGCCAGGACCTCGGGGTGGGGGATCCCTCCGCCTCCCCGGAGTGACGAAGTCCGTGTTGCCAAGCGAGGTCGTCGCCAGGCCGCTTGACTCCGGGCCTGATGGGACCCGAAGGGGCAGCAGCAGGACCCCCCTGAAGCTGGTCACGGGGGCCCAGGGCTCCCTGTGCCGCCATAACACCCGTGGGCGGTGGCTGCGAGGGCGGAGCAGACGACAAGCCCCCGGGGCCCGGCCCAGCGTGGGCCCCTAACCCGAGCCGGGATCACCCGGGGGAGGGTATCGCCTTGAGGCTTCCGTTCTGGAAACTCGGTTCAGACCGGTCCCCAGCTGTGCATTACTTAAAGTGTGAGGGGACTTCTGTATCCCCCGTTTGGGCTCACTCAACACTGTCAGCACATGACCTGGACCAAGTTGTCCCCTTAAGTTTCTTAGTCATACAGTACCGGGAGACTCAAGACTATCATGCCACTATAATGGAGAAGAGTTTATCCCAGTTTCTATGCCACTTACTTGGCAAGTTTTCATTATCATTATCGACACAGGGTTTCACTGTGTAGCCCTGGCAGTCCAGGAACTCTGTAGACCAGGCTGGCCTCGAACTCAGAGATCCTCCTGTCTCTGCCTCCCAAGTGCTGGGATTAAAGGCATGCACCACCACCGCCCCACGAATCGAGTAAATTTCAAAGATTAATTTCTGGCTTGTTTTTCTCCACTCACACCCATACTTATTAACACGTGTAAAGACATTTCTGTTTTATTAAGGTTTTAACTAATATTTTAAATGAACCGGTTTGCTGCTGGCCTAAATGGTTCATGACTAAAAAATCACAGCACTTGAGAGATGAGGCCAAATAAGAGTGCAAAGTCTGCCTGAACTACCAGAGATCCTGTCCATGAAAGAAAAATGTTTAAATGTTTAGCCGGGTGGTCGTGGCACGTGCTTTTAATCCCAGAACTCGGAAGAGACCGAGACAGGCATTTCTGAGTTCAAGGTCAGCCTGGTCTGCAGAGTGAGTTCCAGGACAGGCTCCAAAGCTGCAAAGAAACCCTGTCTGAAACCAAAAAAATTAAAACAAAATAAAAAGGCTTTGTCGGATCCTTATTTCCTCTTTTCCTTCCCTAGGTGTTTCAACCATGAATCGTTTACTCCTCCTGGCTACCCTGTGCTTGGGGACAGCCTTAGCCACTCCAAAATTTAATCAGACGTTTAGTGCCCAATGGCACCAGTGGAAGTCTACACACAGAAGACTGTATGGCACGGTATGTAATGTTTCCAGTGTCTCGAGAGAGTGGTCCTCCTTGCCCTTGGAAGTTTAATGCTAGACAGTAGTCTCTAGAAGTTAGCTCTTAGTGGGAACATCCCAGTTACACACCCACTGTGAATGGAATAGAGCACAAATATCCCTGTTGTATGCTTTCGGGGGGAGAAATACTTTCGTCAGGTGGGTTGGATTTTTTTAAGACTTATTTATAGACTTACAAAGAGTGTTTTGCTTGCATTTATGTCAGTGTATTATATGCATCATGGAACTAGAGTTATGGATGGTTGTGACCTGTGTGTGGTGCTGAGAATTAAACCTGGGTCCTCACCCACAAGACAAGTGTTCTTAACCACTGAGCCATCTCTCCAGCCCCTTAGCTCCTCCTTTTTGTTGGGGTTGACAGGGTTTCACTGTCGTGCAACTCACTAGAGACCAGATTGGCCTCAAACTCACAGACATTCGCCTGCCTCTGCCTCCCCAGTACTGAGATTTAAAGACATGTGCCAACCTACCTGGCTTCCCCTCGATTTTTAACAAAAATAAAAACTGCCAGTTCTGTGTTTGCTTCTAGAATGAGGAAGAGTGGAGGAGAGCAGTGTGGGAGAAGAATATGAAGATGATTGAGCTGCACAATGGGGAATACAGTGAGGGGAAACATGGCTTCACAATGGAGATGAACGCCTTTGGGGACATGGTGAGTGTGATGTGATGCAAACTCTCTGAACCTTCTGTTTTCTTTTTATAAAATTATCTCACCTCTTCGACTTTGTCTTTGTCTTTCTCGGAAGACCAATGAGGAGTTCCGGCAGTTGGTGAATGGCTATAAGCACCAGAGGCACAGGAAGGGGAAAGTATTTCAGGAGCCTCTGATGCTTCCGATCCCCAAGTCTGTGGACTGGAGAGAGAAAGGTTGTGTGACTCCCGTGAAGAATCAGGTATGAGGGCTGGGAGACGTCTCAGCTATGTGAGTGGGAGAACCTGAGTTTTATCCCCACAGCCCACACCTGGGAGAGAGAAAGTTGATGTGGTAGCACTTCTGCCAGTAAGTAGGAAGCAAGGCAGATAGGTTCCCAGGGCTTACTGACCCACCAGCATGGCCAAGTCAATGAGTTCCAGCCAAAAGTGAGTCAGCCTGTCTCAGAAAACAAGGTAGATAGTGACCGAGAAGCAATGCCTAAAGTTGGCCTCTGGCATACACATGCACACAAACTATGAACACACACACACACCTAACCCTGCCTGCCCCCCAAAAGAATCAGGTGTGACCTTGTCTGATTGATACCTTTTCCCACAGAATGGCCAAGAAGGGTCTGGAGTTTGCTATAATGCAGTGTGGTATGCGAGTTCTTTATTGGCAGTTTTATACACTCAGCCCCCAACATCCTCCCCTCAACCATATCAACACCAGCACCCCCAACGAGTACCCATCTCACCCTCAGGTCTTTTTGTTCTGTAGCCTGTGGAGTTTAACCATGGCCACCCAGCCTACCGTGCACACATAGGTGTGGCGTAGCTATCCACCCACTAGAGCCTGGGCAACTCAATACTGACAGCATCACTGAAGATAATGACCCCCCTCCTCCGGTAGCCACCAACTGCCTGTCACTCCTGTGCCTTAGCCTGGACCCTACACAGTATTTTGGTCTGTCTGCTCTTGGGCATATTACACCTTTGGAGCGTGAATGGAACAGGGTCTCACTATTGCCTAGCCTGGCCCCAAGCTCAGAATCTCCCAAGTGGATTTCGGCCACGCATCGCCACATCCAGCTTCCTGTTTAAAGGCACATGTAAAAGCTGTTGACTATCTTTGTCTTGTAAACTCCTTATCTCTTTCTCTTTCCAGGGCCAGTGTGGTTCATGTTGGGCTTTTAGTGCCAGTGGGGCCCTGGAAGGACAGATGTTCCTTAAGACTGGCAAACTGGTCTCCCTGAGTGAGCAGAACCTTGTGGACTGTTCCCGGGCTGAAGGCAATCAGGGCTGCAATGGTGGCTTGATGGATTATGCCTTCCAGTACATTTTGAACAACAAAGGTCTGGACTCAGAGGAGTCCTATCCCTATGAAGCAAAGGTAATTGGTTTGTTTTCTCTGTTTTCAGAAACATTACCAGACATGGTTTTCAGAGTTCGTACTTTGTGGATAGCTAACAGCCTTTTGTTTTGAGGGTTGGTTTGTGAGTATTGACCTGACATAATGAACTGAACATCGCTAAGGGTTTTGTTTCTAGTTGTGATCGAGTCTCTCCTTTAACTTTCAAAGGATGGACCTTGTAAGTACAGACCTGAGTTTGCTGTGGCTAATGACACAGGATACGTGGATATCCCTCAGCAAGAGAAGGCTCTCATGAGGGCCGTGGCAACTGTGGGGCCTATTGCTGTGGCTATGGATGCAAGCCATCCGTCTTTCCAGTTCTATCGTTCAGGTAATTGTTAGAATTAGTGCCACCCTGCCTTTGCAGATGAGTTTTGCTTTCTAGGACTGTTGGGGATTTTGAGTCTACATTTAATGTACAGATGTTTCTGTTTGATCAATTGGGTATTTTCAAGGTTTCTTAATTAATTATGCTGGGGACAGCGGTGCATGTAAGTGCAGGTGCCCTTGGTCCTGAAGCATCAGATCCCTTGGAACTGGACTGAGAGGCAATTGTAAGCCACCCAGTGGATACTGGAACCAGACTCAGGTTCCCTGCCAGAGCAGTGGATACACATAACTGCCAAGACATCTCTCCAGCACCCCTCTCTTTAAATCTTAATGCGTTTATTTGGGGATGAGTGTGCCTGCTATGCATGCATATGGAGGTGAGAAGACAACTTACAGGAGTCAGTTCCTTCCCACTGTGTGTGACCCCAGAATCAGACTCAGGCCCTGAGCCTTTTTAACAAGCACCTTTACCTGATAAGCCATCCCACCATCTGAAATGTTTCTCTAAAGATTATGAATGACTTCTATAGATAGACCCTAATTTACGTAACTCTTCTCCAATAGCTGGATTTTTTTCCAAAAGATTTATTGCTGTAATTAGGACTTTTAAGGAGCCTGTCTTTCAATAGAGGAAAGGGGGGAGAGAACTTGTTCATCCTTTTAGATTTAAGAGTAGCAGGGGTTATGGTTTTGGTATGCTAGCTAGAAGATGGATCCTATCGCTGTAGGCTTTAAAACAATAGGATTTTTCTTTTATAATTCATTCCTGTAATCCCAGCTCTCAGGAGGCAGAGGCAGGATCAAGTCAGGCCCATCCTTGGCTACATAGCCTGTTGGAGGTCAGCTTGAACTACATCAAACCTGTCAAATACTGAGACAGGATTTCACTATTGTCGACCAGGCTGGCCTTAGAGACCTTCACTGCTGTGCTGGGATTAGGGCATTCACCAGGTCACCCAACATGACCACTACTATTTTTTGACTAGTATATTCTAGTCAAATTTGGGACTTTGGGATCTGTGACGTTGTGGGGGACAAGGTGGGTCACAGTCCCATGGTGACTGGGACCTCTCACCAAGTGTTCATTTAACTCTGCCAGGCATCTACTATGAACCGGACTGTAGCAGCAAGGACCTCGACCACGGGGTTCTGGTGGTTGGCTATGGATTTGAAGGAACAGATTCAGCTAAGAATAAATTTTGGATTGTCAAGAACAGGTAAGACTCAAAATGTTGTATTTTAAATTGAAAAGGGAATTCTTTTAGAGTTTTCAATATTTAGATGCAAGTTCACAGACATTCAAATTTTAAAATCCTGGACGTCTTACAGAGTGAAGGGTTTGTGTTTTAGATTCTGAACTAAGCTTGTAGAGGAGATTCTTACATATTTGTAACATTGAATTTCCAAATTTGGCTTAAATTTCAATAAGCCTATGAGACCTGTATGATTTCAGCGTGCTTTTCTTTAGTCTTCAGCAAGAAATGGCCAGCAGAAACCTTAGCCCATCTCCCTGTATTATCTTCATTTTGCTCTCAACAGCCTTAAAGCCTGTCAAAATTAAGTCTCACAACTAATTATCTTTCACTGATTTAAAACATAACATTGGGGGGCTGGAGAGATAGCTCAGTGGTTAAGAGCATTGCCTGCTCTTCCAAAGGTCCTGAGTTCAATTCCCGGCAACCACATGTTGGCTCACAACCATCTGTAAAGAGGTCTGGTGCCCTCTTCCGACCTGCAGGCATACACACAGACAGAAAATTGTATACATAATAAATAAATAAAATAAATAAATATTTAAAAAAAAAGAAAAAAAACCATAACATTGGTTGTAGAGACATCATTCTGTTAAAATCTAGTTTGCCTCAATGATGTATCTTGCCCAGAATATGCAGAACTCTGGGTTCAGTCTCTAGCACCACCATGTAACACCTGGTGTGGTGTGGTTGGACCTTGACCCAACACTGGAGGTCAAGGTCCAAGTATTCAAGGGCATCCTCTTAGGGAACCAGTGAGGTTAACCTTGCTATACAAAACCCTATCTCAAAATAAGTGAGGGGCTGAGGCAGTGACTTGTTACCCAGTCCTGTGGACCTATGTTCGTATCCCCAGCACCCTCAAAAGCCGTGTACTGCAACACACACTGTACCCCCAGAGCTGGCCATCAGGGGGCTGTGAACTCTGGGTTCAGTGGGAGATCCTATCAAAAAAGTAAAAGGAGATGAAGGCACCAGCATTGACAGTAAACAGGAATGAATGCCTCTGTGTATTTTATGTGTAGATCTTAGAGCACTCAGCGCTAAGTTCAGTCCTATTTTTTCAAGTGTTAATTATTAATCATTCTCATGTTTCCTTGAATCTCTTTCAGCTGGGGTCCTGAATGGGGTATGGAAGGCTTTGTCCACATAGCCAAAGACAGGAACAACCATTGTGGACTTGCTACTGCAGCCAGCTACCCTACCGTGAATTGATGGGGAGTGGTAATGAAAGACTCCTGGACACTGCGTCCAAAGGGATGTATCTTAAAACTGACCAAACCCTTACTGAGACCATAGTACTTGAATCACTGAAGATCCAAGTCATGATTTGAATTCTGTGACATTTTTACCTGGGTTAAATGTTACCACTACTTAAACTACTCTACACACAGCTTTATAATATTGAACACTCATTGCTTAATTCTGAGTCTGGAATATTTGTTTTATAAAGGATGTATAAAGATTTCTTTAGCTTTTAAAATAAATTGCAGTTCAGTGTATGTAGGTAGGACTTCCTTTTGTAATGTGCTGTCAAGTGTTTGGGGCTAAAGACTGACTTGGGGTGTTGTGGTACAGCATGGAAAACGTGACCAGTGCTGCTGGACTTTCTGATTTTAAAGATAATAGATTTACGCCGGGCGGTGGTGGCGCACGCCTTTAATCCCAGCACTTGGGAGGCGGAGGCAGGCGGATCTCTGTGAGTTCGAGACCAGCCTGGTCTACAAGAGCTAGTTCCAGGACAGGCTCCAAAACCACAGAGAAACCCTGTCTCGAAAAACACCAAAAAAAAAAAAAAAAAAAAAAAAAAAAAAAAAAAGATAATAGATTTAACCTCAGCTTCCCATCAGGTATATGATAAGTTAGCTATAGGGTAATTGTTGTTTGTTTACACCTTCATTTTCTGTTTCTGTGTGTGTGTGTTAGATGTGATGCATGCATGCTGCAATACATGTGTGAGGTCAGAGCCTAACTTGGAGGAGTCAGTTCTTCAACAGTGTTTGTCCTAGGGATCAAAATCAGGTTGTGAGGCCACAATGCCTTTACCACGGAGCTGTCTTGCCAGCCCCACTTGTTTTAAGTGGCATATAATTACATATGTTTTTGAAATAAAATAAAATGTTTTGATACATGCATAATATGAGCATGTATAATCAGATAGGGCTAATAAGCTTACCTCAAATATTTTATCACTTTATTTAACTTTTTTAGCTGTTTTTTTAAAGTTCACAGTATGTTACTATTAGAGACAGTCTTATTTATATACCCTAGTCTGGTCTTAAACCCATGATCCCTCTCCTTCATCCTTCTAAGGGCTAAAATAACAAGCATGTATTATACCCAGTCTCAACTCCTATCTGGAAAAACTTGACAAATCCAGAAGAATAAGAGCAAATTGTTCTACACAGTGGTTCTCAACCTTCCTCATATTGTGACCCTTTAATATAGTTCCTCATGTTGTGGTGACCCCCCCCCACCATAAAAGTATTTTTATTGCTACTTAATAATGTGATAACCCCAACCATATTATTTGTTTCTTCATAACTTATTTGTGCTACTATTACGAATCATAATTAAATATTTTTGGAGACAGAGGTGTGCCAAAGGAGTCTAGAACCACAGGCTTTTCTAGAGTATGCAGACTCAGATGTGCAGGTTTTACGCGTTAGAAGGTTGCTTCCCTGCCTGGAAGGGGCTAGGTGTGACAAGGTTAAGGTGCTAGTTACAGGCAAAGACCACATTACTGCTTCGAAGTTCAAGAAAAGACAAGACAGGTGGCTTTCAGGGACACCTGGCTCCTGGGAAACTTCATGCTACAGCACATTGAGCAGTTGTGATTAACATCTAGGTGCTTGTGACCAGAAGTGTGTTCAAGGTCATTGAGAAATCAGGTGAGACCACAAAAGTTCTCTGGCTTTGAAAGATGACTGAGAACCTAACCTAATCCCCGACTTAATAAACTTGGAAGGGGATAAAATAGACAAACATAGTCACACAGCTAGTAAGTGTGGCTAAAACAGTATTTTTTGTTTTTGTTGGTTGGTTTGTTTGTTTCTTGGTATTACCTTTTATTTTTCACATATCAACCCCAAATCCCCCTCCCTCTTGTTCCCTCTCCTTCCCTCCCCTCCCCTCCCCACACCCCATCTGCTCCTCAGAGGGTAAGGCCTCCCCTGGGAAGTCAACAAAGTCTGTTTTTAAGACAGGGTCTCTACGTAGCCCTGGCTGTCCTAAAGTTCTCTTTGTAGACCAGGTGGCCCCAAACTTCCAGATCCACCTGCCTCTTCCTCCCAATTGCTGGGATTAAAGATGTGTGGAACTAGGCAGATAATGGTGGCACACGCCTTTTATCCTAGTACTTGGGAGGCAGAGGCCACAGATCTCTGAGTTCAGATCTGAGTTTGAGGTCAGCCTGGTCTACAAGAGCTAGTTCCAGGGCAGGCTTCAAAGCTACACAGAGAAATTCTTGTCTTGAAAAACAAAACAAAACAAACAAAAAAAAGATGTACACTGCTACGTCCAACAATATTATTTAAAAGACAGTGAAAATATTCCTTGTGTATGTCCTCAGTCAAATAAAGAAATGCAGGTGAAGCCGGGCAGTGGTGGCGCACGCCTTTAATCCCAGCACTTGGGAGACAGAGGCAGGCGGATCTCTGTGAGTTCAAAACCAGCCTGGTCTACAAGAGCTTGTTCCAGGACAGGAACCAAAACCACAGAGAAACCCTGTCTCGAAAAACAAAAAAAAAAAAAAAAAAAAAAATGCAGGTGATAAACGGGTGAAATACTTACTAGAGACACAAGTTGTTGTGACAGAAATGGGTGATGAGAAACAGGAATGAGATACTATGAGGTGACCTTTTTTTGGGTTTCTCTGTAGATTTGGAGCCTGTCCTGCCACTAGCTCTTGTAGACCAGGCTGGCTTGAACTCACAGAGATCCGCCTGCCTCTGCCTCCCCAGTGATATGATATGCCTAGATCTTAAATTTCTTTAATTTTTTATTACACGTTTTAAGGAGGAATGTATGTGGCTCACACATGTTTATGCATATGGCAGTTGGAGGACAAGCTGTGGGAGTCATTTGTTCTACCATAAAAATGATAGAGATTGGGCTTAGGTTCCGGCGACATGGCAAAACGCACCAAGAAGGTCGGGATCGTCGGGAAATATGGGACCCGCTATGGTGCCTCCCTCCGGAAAATGGTGAAGAAGATTGAAATCAGCCAGCACGCCAAGTACACGTGCTCCTTCTGTGGCAAGACCAAGATGAAGAGACGAGCTGTCGGCATCTGGCACTGTGGTTCGTGCATGAAAACAGTGGCTGGCGGGGCCTGGACCTACAACACGACTTCTGCCGTCACAGTGAAGTCTGCCATCAGAAGACTGAAGGAACTGAAAGACCAGTAAAAGTGCTACCATTTGATACCCAAGCCTACTCAATAATGCACAGCCAACTAAATAAATGGGTTAATTTACGTAACCAAAAAAAAAAAAAAAATGATAGAGATTGCCGGGCGGTGGTAGCGCACGCCTTTAATCCCAGCATTTGGGAGGCAGAGGCAGGCGGATCTCTGTGAGTTCGAGACCAGTCGGATCTACAAGAGCTAGTTCCAGGACAGGCTCCAAAACCACAGAGAAACCCTGTCTCGAAAAACCAAAAAAAAAAAAATGATAGAGATTGAATTCAGATTATTCTCCGCTACAAGTCTTTATTTTTAAAAAAAAAAATTTAAAAAAAACCTTTTCTCCTTTTACATGCCAAATCCATTTCCCACCCCCTCCTGCTCTCTCTGCCTTCTCCCCCACCCCCATCCACTCCTCAAAGAAGATAAGACTTCCCATGGGGGAGTGAACAGAGTCTTGCGCATTGTTTTGAGACTCAGCTACAAGTCTTCACACTCAGAGCCAGCTCTGGGGTGTGGAAATCAGGGTGAGTTGACCTGCTGAGCTGTCTTTCTGGGTCAGAAACAGAAAGTTCTACCCAGTTCTCCACAGCAGTATAATTCAACATTGACAGTAGACTGCTGGACAGACCCTAGACTCTGGGGAAAATCTGAGCACTAAATTGGGTTAATATGTGGCAGCTTATTTAAACACAATTTCAAGGTTGGCTGAGCAGAGCCCTCCAATGTCTTGAACTATGATACATGAAGGTTTTGTCATTTCCAAAAGCTTTAAATAAACTTTCAGATGACAAACCACATTTGTCATCTGAAAACTGTTTTAAAAGGGTTTGTCAGGCAATGATGGTGCACGCCCTTAATCCCAGCATTCTGGAGTCAGGGACATCCGGATCTCTGAGTTCAAGGCCAGCCTGGTCTACAAGAGAGTTTCAGGACCTACAGAGAAACCCTGTCTTGAAACACACAGTGTGTGTGTGTGTGTGTGTGTGTGTGTGTGTGTGTGTATGTGTGTGTACATTTACCATGTCAAGGCCAGATGAGAACATCAGATTCCCTGGAGCTGGTATTTTAAACAGTCTGATGGGTACTGAGAACCACACTCAGTTCCTCTGAGCCTGTCTTAAGGTTTCTACTGTGAAGAGACAGCATGACCTCAGCAAGTCAACAACACCCTTAATCCCAGCACTCTGGAGGCAGGAACAGACAGATCTCTGAGTTCAAAGCCAATCTGGTCTATAAGAGCTAGTTCTTAGAACAGGCTCCAAAGCTACACAGAGAAACTTTGTCTCTAAAAATAAAATAAAAAGTCCTTCTGCATTGATTGGCCTGTGATAGGGCAGAATAGAGCTAGGCAGGGAAAACTAAACTAAATGCTAGGAGAAAGGATTCAGAAAAGCCATGTAGCCCCACCGGAACTGGATGGAACTTTACCTGGTAAGCCATAGCCCTGTGGAGATGCACAGATTAATAGAAATGGGTTAACCAAAGATTTAAGAGCTAGCCAATAAGTTGGAGCTAATAGACCAAGTAGTGATTTAAATAATACAGTTTTTGCACCTGGGAGGCAGAGGCAGGTGAATTTCTGTGAGTTTGAGACCAGCCTGGTCTACAAGAGCTAGTTCCAGGACAGGCTCCAAAGCCACAGAGAAACCCTGTCTCGAAAAACCAAAAATAATAATAATAATAATAATATAGTTTCTGTGTGGTTATTTCAGGTCTGGGCAGCCGAGAACAAACAAGCGGCCTCCCCTTACAGGAGACAGCATTTAGTTGAGGTTCAGTCCATTATTATGGTGTGACATGGTGGCCTGCAGGCAGACATGGTACTGGGGGAGCAGCTGAGAGTCCTACATCTTGCAGGAAGCAAACTGAGATTCTGGACAATATCTTTTTTTTTTTTTTGGTTTTTCGAGACAGGGTTTCTCTGTGGTTTTGGAGCCTGTCCTGGAACTAGCTCTTGTAGACCAGGCTGGTCTCGAACTCACAGAGATCCTCCTGCCTCTGCCTCCCAAGTGCTGGGATTAAAGGCGTGCGCCACCACCGCCCGGCTCTGGACAATATCTTGAGCACTCCCTGAATGTTTTTCAAAGATATTGATAGGCATGAAAAAATCAAGTCAGAAGCATAAACCTACAGTAGAGTTTTCTAGCATCTAAGTATCATAATGTGTGTTTTACTCTTGACTTTCTGGGGCACTCACCACCCAGTTCCCCCCCAAAAAAATCATACATGGAGGCTTATTTGTTATGAATGCCTAGCCTTCGCTTGGCTTGTTTCTTGCCAGCTTATCTTAACCTTTTATCTCTGGGCCTTTATCTTTCTTCTGTGTATCTTTACTTCTTCCTCTGTGGGTATCTAGGTGACTGGCCCCTGACGTCCTCCTCTGCTCCTAGTTCTCTCTTCTCCCAGATTTCTCCTATTTATACTCTCTGCCTGCCAGCCCCGCCTGTCCTTACTACTGCCTTGGTATTGGTCATTCAACTCTTTATTAGTACCATCAGGTGTTTTAGACAGGCAAAGAATCACAGCTTCACAGTTAATCAAATGCAGCATAACAAAAGTCACATACCTTAAAATAATATTCTCCAACAGTTAAATTACAATGGAAGTCTAGAAAGGTGGAAAATGATTGCATATCAAGATAACCAGCTCAGGTCACAGGGTAAGTTATGACACAGGCATCTTAGAATAGGGAGGGGCTTAGAGTAAATAGGAAGCCCCCATAGCACATGGATGTCTTGTTTGTGTTTTACCTGTGGCATTTAAAATTAATTCTTGTCAGGTGCTGGTGATACACACCTTTAATCCCAGCACTCGGGAGGCAGAGGCATACAGATCTCTGAGTTCGAGGCCAGCCTGGTCTACAAGAGCAAGTTCCAGGACAGGCTCCAAAGCTACACCGAGAAATCCTGTCTCAAAAAAAAAAAAAAAAAAAAAAACCCAAGAATAAATAAAAATAAAGTTAATCCTTTATTACATTTATTTACTGGGGGTGGAGCATGCATGTTGTAGTTTGACTCCCTATCTCTTACGTTTGAATGCTTGCTTGGTCTGCAGTTGGTGGAATTGTTTGGGAAGTACTAGGAGGTGTGGCCTTGTTGGAGGTGTATCACGGGGACTAAGGGGCTTCCGAAGCCTATGCCATTCCAGTTAGCTCTTTATTCCTCCTAGTTGTTAGTTCAACACATAAGCTTTTATCTAGTGCTCCAGTGCCATCCCTGCCTGCCTGCTGCCATCAGTGCCATCCCTGCCTGCTGCCATCAATGCCATCCCTGCCTGCCTGCTGCCATCAGTGCCATACCTGCCTGCCTGCTGCCATGCTTCCTGCCATGGTGGTCCTGGACTAACCTGAAATTGTAAGCAAGCCTCTAATTAACTGCTTTTATAACTTGCCTTATTTATGTTTTATCATGGCAATAAAAATAACTAAGAAGTAAACATTGAAATATATAAATGCTCCTTATTCTTCATTTTTAAATTAAGGCATTACCAGAACTGACCCTACTTCCTACATTTTAAAACTTTTTTTGCTTTTTTTTTTGGAATGGGGGGTGCAATTTTTTTTTTTTTTCAAGACAGGGTTTTTCAGTAGCTATGGAGCCAGTCCTGGAATTCTCTCTTGTAGACCAGGCTGGCCTCACACTCACAGATCCATGTGCCTCTGCCTCCCAAGTGCTGGGATTAAAGGTGTGCACCACCACCGCCTGGCTCATTTTAAAACTTTTGTAATTCTTGTTACTTACATTGAAATGTGTGTTAGACACCTAGGCAACAACTCTGAGCTGCCTCTGGGGATGAAAGAATTAAATGAATAGTCATGATTACTCCCAACCTACACATGGCCACTTGTTTGGACCATACTGTGTGACCACAGGGGAAGGCCAGCAGGTACCTATAATCAGAAATCCTCTCCTGTGAGGTCACCTCCCACCCACCCATTTTTTTTTCTTTTGCTCCTTCCAAGTTTCTGAGCAGTCAAACCCTCAGCCACAGACCATGAAATCAGTATATAGATGTGTCTAGTCATTTCCTTCTGAGCAAAATGAATTATCAGGGCTCCCCTCACCCTGTCCTGTAGGAACATTCCAGACAAGCAATGTAGGACCACCACTGTCACTCTGGTGCTGTACGCATAGCGCTACAAACCCACTGGATCCAAGTTTTCTCTTAATTATCGAGAGCTTTCCATGATACTCTGCTTGTAGCTAGAGAGAAAGTGACAGGACCAAGGGTCATCAGCCTTTAAAACATGTTCCTGCATTACTTAGCAGTACTTCATCAAGCTCAACCATATGCACCACTTCCATCAATCAAATTTTAGGTCATGGTGGATCACACAATACTGAATTTATGGCAAAAAACTTGCTTCACAGGGTAACTAGATATCACATGACCCAAAGTAGAACTGACCTGGAGAGATAGCATGGTGGGTAAAACCACTTGCCATGGAAGGGCAAGAAGTTGAGTCCAGATTCCCTAAAGCATATACAAAACCAGGTAAAGTAGCACGTGCCTCTAATTCCAGAGCTTCTACAGTCAGATAGACCAGAATCCCCAGAAGCTCCCAGGCTAGCTAGTCTGCCTTACACAGGGAGGAGCATGAGACCCTGTTTGAAACAAGGCGGAATGCAATTATTGACATCCAACCTTGACACATGCACTACAGGCTGTGGACATATACACAAGGTAATTATTTGAAGAGGACGGCTGCTTCCACAGTCCTAAGACTGCTTTACCGCTGTCAATACTTTATCCCTATCTCAAATCTTTCTTTGTGTATCACTGAGGTTGGAACTGTTGGGTCTATCATCAAAGTGGCAGAACAGCATGGACAGTAGCCTGAAGCTGCTGGTCTCACTCAAAAGCCACACTTTTGGGGTTATTTGAGGTATGGGCCATGGTGACAGCTAAATGTGTTGTCTTCATCATCCAAAGGGGTTCCAAAAGTTGGGTAGAGGGGATGGATGCAGCAATCTCTTTGCTTTGGAAGAGGCATCTCACTGGACACATAGAACATACATCTTCTGGCATGATAGACACTCTACCAACTGAGCTACATCTTAGCCCTAACTTCTTAACTCTAACCCTTCCCCTTCCATGTGAGTTATGGGTTGTCATGTGTGTGCTAGGAATTGAACCTGGGTCCCCCGAAGAGCATCAAGTGCTTTTAACTACCAAACCTTCCCTCCATTCCCCTTATAAATCTTATAATGAAAAAGATATCCACTGAAAGGACAGTGAGTCATGGTTAATGATATACATGCAAAGGCTTTTAGCAGAAGTATTTGCCCAGTGGAAGCTCCGCCTTCGCCCCATCCTCCCCATTCCAAACCCCGCCCCTCTCAGAAAGATCATCAAAAGTCCAGGCTCCTCCAGGAAGTTCAAGACCACACCTACAGGTGGCCCTCTACCTCTGGGGGTGCTGGAGAGTCACCCAAGAATCTTTGGCCTAATAAACCTGATCCTTTTAATTCGGCTTGATAAACCTAATACCGAGTTATGAAAAACCTATCAGTATTTTTTTTTTTTTTTTTTTTTTTTTTTTTTTTTTTGGTTTTTCGAGACAGGGTTTCTCTGTAGCTGCGGAGCCTGTCCTGGAACTAGCTCTTGTAGACCAGGCTGGCCTCGAATTCACAGAGATCCGCCTGTCTCTGCCTCCCGAGTGCTGGGATTAAAGGTGTGCGCCACCACCGCCCGGCTAAACCTATCAGTATTGAAGTCTGCAAAAATTGAAATAAATTTCATTTTTCTGTGGTAAAATGGTAGAATTCACCACTTAAATGTACAATCCAGTTTCATTAAATGTCTTACAATTATCACATCTCCATATCCAAAACTTGAGTCCCCGAAGCAGAAGCTCTGCACATCCACTGTGCTTCTGAGCTCATCCAGCGAGGTTTTATTTTGTTCATTATATTTTTCAGTTTTGTTATTTCTGCTATGTTTCTTTTTATATTTCTTTCTTTGGGGAGGGGGTGGAGTGAAGAATGACCTCAGACTCACTGTGTAACTGAGGACTGCGTGTCAGCCTTGAATGCTGGAGCCTCCAGCCTCCTCCTGAGGGAAGGTATCATAGGTATGCACCCACACACACCCCACTTTTAATGAGATACTAGAGACCAACCTAGGGACTCCGTGTATGCTAGGCAAGTCCTCTACCAACTGAGCTATGATTCCAGTTCAGAGGAGTATTTTTACACTTTTTTTAAATCCATAATTGCTGGTTGAAGTGCTCTTTTGATGGTCACCTAAAAACCCTCATCAAATAATTATAATATCTTGTCTGTCTTGGCATTGCTGTCTACTGGCATTTCTTCTTATTCTTGTGATGTTGCTGTTTCTTAGTGTAGCACATGACTTTGCTGTATCCTACAGACAGAGGCTGTGGATCCTAACTGCCTTTAACAGCAACAGCTCAAAGGTCAGGCATGTGTGTTTGTTCAGCTTCCTGGTTAAGCTTCTCCAAACCATCCAGACGGACAAAAAACAAAAATGGGGCCCTGACTCACGTTGCATAGCTGCAGAGGGTGGGGTGAAAGTTCAAACCCTCCCTCCCCCACAGTCACCTTCCCGGTAAACTGGGGCAGTGACTCAGGCAGTGACCTTATTGACTCTGAACTAGATTGTGTGATCAGAATATAAGCTCCATTCTACCTCCTTGTGATGCCAAAGAAAATTGGACAGTCAGCTTTGTTAAGAATTTCTCCTAACACGAGCTCCCAATCAAGCCAAATCACAACAAGCCAAATTAAAAATATCCAGGTTTAATGGGATTCCTGTACTCTCGGTGTCCCAGAGGGGGAATGGAGGGGGGAGAGGGGGACCACGCATTTCTCCTCTGGGATCTCACTTAAATACCCTGTGGGAGTGGTACTGCCCCTTCCCAGGGAGGGGTCAGGACCTGGCATGCTGGGATTTAGAGTCCAGACCAATACAATTCCCAGGCCCAGGGGCTGGGGGGCTATGCTCCCAATTTAGCAAGCTTCCCAGATGATCTTGACAGCCGGAGTTGGAGGAGAGAAGCCTAATTTGAAGCTAGCTTCGCCTTATACTGCCTATCAGTATAAATTAATGTTGGGTGGGGACAGAGGCTCGGCTGATCACTAACACTGCCCTGGTGGAGAATCCAAGTCCTACCTGCTTCAGGTAGGGAACAGAACCTCACCTCCTTCAACACTACCTTGCAAATTCAGATTCCGTGTTTACTTCTTCCAAAGTGGAAAGAAGATCAGCGCCACTCGGCTTTGCTAACGCCGTTTGACTAGAGAATGGGGGTTGGGTGGTTTGCTTGCTTCTGCCAGGGGAAGGCTTCTGTCGTGCCCTGTCTGCCTCACGTCAAAGGCCTGCAGAAACCCGGGCAGTTCAGTCCCTACTCTCACCTCTGTTTTCATCAATTCTGGAGGTCTGGACGGTCCTTCATGTAGGCTTCAGGGTCCTATGTTTATGGTTTAGTTTCCTGGGTCTTTTATTTGTACGAAGCACTGAGGAGCGGGGCTACTCTGTCTTTGAAGATCCAGAAGTCTTACTAGCTTTTGTCATTAGTGTTGGAAAATAACAATGCCACATTATGAATAGTGGTGAGTGACTGTGTCCAGCTTCCCATGGCCTAAGGCTGTTTCCATTGGGCAAATAGAGTAAAATAGAAATTAAGTAATTTCTATTTTAAAAATTCAAGATCCGTTAACCTTTCTTATAATTTTCAGTATTCTTTTCTCCACTGAAATTTTCAGTATTCTTCTCCATTGAAGGCAAATTGACTGGGGCTGGGATGTAGCTCAGCTGGTAAAATATCTCATCAAGGAATGAGGATGAATTTGATCCCCCAGCACCCACGTTAAAAACAACAAAAACACACCCAGGTGTAAAGGCAGCCAGTGCCTAAAATCCCAGAGCCTGGAGGTATGGAGATCAGCAGATCCTTAAAGCCCACTGGCCAGCCAGTCTTGTCTTTTAGAAAGTTCCAGGTTCAAGACCCTGTGTCAAAAAATAAGGTGAAGGCTGGCAAGGTATCTCAACAGGCAAAAGCATCTGCTGCCAGATCCGAAGAGCCCTCTTCCACGTTTTGTTCCCTTACCTGCAGATGTGTGAGCCATGCATTCATGTGCACACACACATACACACAAAGCTAAATGATGGAGGAAGGTCATTGGTTAAAAAATAAAGAAACTGCTTGGCCCTCATAGGTTAGAACATAGGTGGGTGGAGTAAACAGAACAGAATGCTGGGAGGAAGAGGAAGTGAGCTCAGATGCAGGGCAGCTCCTCTCAGAGGCAGACGATGCAGCCAGCCGCCAGGTCAGACATGCTGAATCTTTCCCGGTAAGCGCACCTAATGGTGCTACACAGATTATTAGAAATGGGCTAAATTAATACGTGAGAATTAGCCTAGAAGAGGCTAGATATAATGGGCCAGGCAGTGTTTAAAAGAATACAGTTTGTGTGTTGTTATTTTGGGGCATAAGCTAGCCAGGCGACCAGGAGCTGGGGCGGCAGGAACACAGGCCGCAGCTCCTACTACAGAATGGCGCCCGACGTGGTAGCAACAATTTCTTGGGTCTGCTCTGCTTGCTAGAGGCAAGCAAGCGCTCTCATCTAAGAGAGGCTTCCTGACTCAGCTTTAGTTGCAAAACCCTGCAGCTCATTAAGAGGTCCTGCCACGAAACACTTAAATGGTATTGATAAAAGCTGACTGCATGCTTGTTTGTTTTCAGCCGTAGCAGGAAAAAAGTTGTGCTGTTTTAAAATGCTGGTGTTCTGATCTGTCCTGCCAGGGCAAACTCTGACTGTTTGAGGCAGGAGGGCCGACTACAGAGAGAGGACTTGAGTGTTGTCTGTGGATATAGTGCTGCAGCTTGCTTGCTGGCAGGGACCTTGAAATGGCATAGAGTTGTGGCAATAAAAATGGCTCCAGCAGTACCTCCGCCATGAGGCTGGAAAGCTAAGGAATGGGCTGGATCCAGCCATCAAAGCCACAGCTTTAAACCTACCCATATTGCTCAGTAATTTCAAGGCTCGTGTGGTCAGAAAAAGAGAGATATACAGTAAAAGAAAGATTCAAAGTCAAAGAAAATGTTTAAATGATTTACAGTGTGTTAAAAATATATGCAAGCTAAAAGTTGAAGTACTTAAAAGTAAAAAAAAAAAGAAGAAGAAAGAGAGTAGTTGGGTGTGGTGGTACACACCTTTAATCCCAACACTTGGGAGGCAGAGGGAGATTGACCTCTGTGCCTTCAAGGTGTGGTAGCACACGCCTTTAATCCCAGTGCCTAAAAGGTAGAGACAAACAGATCTCTGTGAGTTCAAGGTGTGGTAGTACACACCTTTAATCCCAATCCCTGGGAGGCAGAGACAGGTGGATCTCTGAGAGGTCAAGGACAGCCTGGTCTACAGAGTTATTCCAAGTCAAAGATACAGAGAACCTGTCTCAAAAAGCAAAAAATAAAAGTAAAAATAAACAAAATAGAGGTTAAAATAAAGCGCACAAAGATGGAAAATACACAGAGAATTTTGATACTGTATGCTATTATGCTCTGTTTGAATTGTTTGAATGCTGAGGAAGGAGCAAGAGCTGCTAAAAGATATTTGTTTATAAATGCTACTGAACTAATCCAACATATATATTTTGAAAATACCTTGACTTTAAAATTTGGATCTAAGGACATAATACTTTGGAAAAGAGTTTCTTCTTTTGTTTTCACAGAGGATGAGACTCTTTGGATTGTTTCTATCCCAATATGGTATGATGGACCACGCCCTCCTGAAGGGTTGCTGTGAACACCTTCAGAAAATTACTTCACTCGACTGCTGACTGAGATGAATCTAGCACACAGGTTATACCATGAAAGACCTGATTAACAGCGCCCCTATACAGCAGGAAGCAGTTTGGAGAGAAATAACTGCGCCCATGTTCCCATATATTGTTTATAAATGTTCTTTTACATTTAAAGGGGGAGATGATATAGATGTGAATAATTTGCATTGATATGAATCTTGGTTTACTGATAATAATTTAAGGTCAATTTTATTATATGTATATGTATTTCTGACCTTGACTAAGGTATTGTGATTGTGTACTTAATGTAAAAATGTAATGTATATAGGTTGTTAATAGATTATCATCTATAATAGTCAAGTTTGTAGTCATGTTAGTTAGATTTTCTAGATTTGCATGGATATATTTCAGATAGGCATTCATCATATCTTTCAAAGATTATAGAATATGGCATTTTAAATGTTTTAATAACTTAGGGGGGGCTGGAGAGATGGCTCAGAGGTTAAGAGCACCGGCTGCTCCTCCAGAGGTCCTGAGTTCTATTCCCAGCAACCACATGGTGGCTCACAACCATCCGTAATGACATCTGGTGCCCTCTTCTGGTGTGTGGGTATACATGGAGGCAGAATGTTGTATACATAATAAATATATAAATAAATAAATAAAAGAAACATTCAAACAAATAATAAAAAAAATAACTTAGGGTTTTTCATGACAATGAGACATCTGCTCCTGGCAGCACCAATCTACTTCAAGAAGAAGATGGGCATCAAAGAGGTTCCTTATGGAGTTTGACAGCCATTTGGGCAAGAAACTGCTCTTGCCTGGACTATTGCATAAACTGGACACAGAGAACCCACAGAGAGAGGACTACTGAACTTGCCTAAAGGTGAGATGATCTTTCGGGGTTCCTGATTCATGAAAGAGTCTGTGAGACATTCTGCAGGACACAGCAGATAGTGACTGAACTGCCTTTGAAATTTCCTGCTTCATGGAAATGTCTGGAAACTATGGGACTGTAGACTGAAGATGGATGCCCCAATGGTGCAGAGGAACTTTGGGTGACTGTCCAGGCAGCGTGATGTCTCTGTGATTTCTAGAGTTTTGTAAGTTGCTTACTTCTCATTTACTTAGGTAATATTATATCCTTCTGGAGTCTTTGATGGAGTTGAAGAATAGATAGATAGTTATAGTTTTCCTTAGTTATGATAAAGATAAAATAGATGTAAATATTGTAATTTTTACTTGATAACTGTTTTGTTATATGTAATTTTGCTATGCTAAAGTTAAAGCCTTCCTTTCTTTTTGTTTAAACAGAAAAAGGGGAAATGATGGAGGAAGGTCATTGGTTAAAAAATAAAGAAACTGCTTGGCCCTCATAGGTTAGAACATAGGTGGGTGGAGTAAACAGAGCAGAATGCTGGGAGGAAGAGGAAGTGAGCTCAGATGCAGGGCAGCTCCTCTCAGAGGCAGACGATGCAGCCAGCCGCCAGGTCAGACATGCTGAATCTTTCCCGGTAAGCGCACCTAATGGTGCTACACAGATTATTAGAAATGGGCTAAATTAATACGTGAGAATTAGCCTAGAAGAGGCTAGATATAATGGGTCAGGCAGTGTTTAAAAGAATACAGTTTGTGTGTTGTTATTTTGGGGCATAAGCTAGCCAGGCGACCAGGAGCTGGGGTGGCAGGAACACAGCCTGCAGCTCCTAGTACAGCTAAAGATCAAAATATACTGTATATTATTATACCCACAAGACACATTACAACCTGGTATAGTTTATTTCACCAATGCAAAATTTGTTCAATATTTGAAAGTCAATTAATGTTATCTTAAAATTTGATAAGGCAAAAACATGTGATTGTGACAGCTGGTGTAGGGGAAACACATGACTGCATCCGATATCCATTCAGTAATAACTATCAGCAAACTGTAAACAGCAGGACCCCTCCAGCCCGATAAGGAGAAGCTACAAATAAAGCCGAATGTCTCTGTGCTTTTTCTTTACTATCAAAACTAGGGCAAATGTGCCAGTTCTCCTTTGGATTCATAAAATATTGCAGCCTAAGAGACCAGCTCCCAGGACTGTACCAGGGCTGCAGGAAGAATGCCTTCAGTATAGCAGGACATAAAAACTTTTTTTTATAAATATTTATTTATTTAATTTATGTGCATTGGTGATTTGCCATGGGTGTCGGGTCCCCTGGAACTGGAATTACAGACAGTTGTGAGCTGCCATGTAGGTACTGGGAATTGAACTTGGGACCTCTGGAAGAGCAGTCAGTGCTCTTAACCACTGAGCCATCTCTCCATCTCTCCAGCCCCATAAAAACTTTTCTATGGCTGGGCGGTGGTGGCGCACGCCTTTAATCCCAGCACTTGGGAGACAGAGGCAGGCGGATCTCTGTGAGTTCGAGACCAGCCTGGTCTACAAGAGCTAGTTCCAGGACAGGCTCCAAAACCACAGAGAAACCCTGTCTCGGAAAAAAAAAAAAAAAAAAAAAAAAAAAACACTTTTCTATGTATCTGAGGGAAAAGGACTTATACATGTTATACATGCAATCTGCGGTCATGTGCTTTATTCTTTCCAGCTCTAATTTCCCCTTGATTCTGTTTACACAGCTTATATATGCATTCAACAACAAACTTTAGGCAGTAAAAAAGGTTACAAAAGCTGTTTCTCAGGGTCATAATGCATTCCTTGAGTAAACAATAAGGAACACCTGCAAAATAAACCGGTCAGTTTTCTCATTAGTAAGCAGATGTAAAGGGGAGTTCAGCTGTAATCTTAACTCTTTTTACACAGTCAAGCCGAGTAAAACAGGTGTGGTAGTACAGTCCTGTAATTCAAGCACTCAGGTGGCAGAGGCGGGAAGATCAGATTCAAAGTCGTCCTCCACTATGGAGTTCAGGGTTAGCCTGGGATGATCTGTTTGTTTTGTTTGTTTTGGGGGGATGGTGTTTTGAAGACAGGGTTTCTCTGTGTAGCTTCAGAGCCTCTCATGGCACTAACTTTGTAGACCTGGCTGGCCTTGAACTCACAGAGGTCCACCTGCCTCTGCCTCTCAAGTGCTGCCTGGGATGATCTGTACAAGCCTTTCTCAAAAATAAATAAATTAATGGGTTCTATAATGCTATTCCTGTGTTAAATGTAACAATTAATAAAATAAACCAAGGACTCAAAGGTACCAGTGAATTGTATATAAAGTAGTTCATCCACGTGGAATTTACCCATATGCTTCCATGACATAACCGTCAGCAGACTTCCCAGATCCACGGAGAGCCACTTTACAGCGGGGAGAAAAAGCATCGGGATAGTTGATAGATAGACTTGAAATGTGTGGAGTGTCACCTAAAAGTGAGCGATTACTGTATCACAGCCCTGTTCAGGGAAAGAAGACTCTGAGAGACTGTGATAATATATATATATTCTCTAGGCAGAAGGAGGCACATTTGGTTGTTTTCTTCATCTGAATATAAGCATAACTGATAATCCAGGTCTAGGAGAATATAATGGGAAAGTTTGCAAGGAGCTATTGGTATAATTATGCTGGCCTGCGGTCACTTGGGTACCCTGTCCCTTTAAAGGACAGGCTCTGCCCACTCCCAGTCTCCCTCTTCCTGCCAAGGCAAGCCGGATCTCTTCATTTTTCTCTCTCTGTGTCGTTTTTCTTCTGAAGAGGCAGCCTCTGCACCCCCTTTCCTCTCTCTGTCCCTCTATCCCTCTCTCTCTCTCTCTCTCTCCTCCCTCTATATACACTCTAGGACTAAGATCTCTCCACATGGTGTATCTGTCTCCCACCCACAGTGGGACCTGCTAGGGTCACCACACACCATAAATCATAACAGCTAATATGAATTCTAGAGACGATGGCATGCAGCTCAGTTGGCTAGTTGTCTGCCCTAGCATACATGAAGGCCTGGGTTCGAGCTTCAACACCCCACAAAGCAAGTGTACAGTACACGCCTGTCATCCCAGCTTCAGAGTATGGCAGAATAGGAGAGTATAATAAGTGCTCACAAGGGACAGGGTATCACTGGTAACCCAAACACAAAGTTTGTGCTAGTTTATCCCTTTGACAGTCTTATGCTGACCCATGAGCCTGCCGTCACAAGATTCTTCTTGAGCACATGACTCTGGGGTTGTCTTTGAAACGTCTTAGATGTGGGACTCAAGGGAGATGCTGAGACAGACAGTCTTTTAGGGGTAAGACGTTTGTTAGAAGACTCATTAATGCCATGAACCGAGAAAAAAAATAACAGCATAGTGAGCCTCAGAGTTCAGCTCCAGCACCAGAGACAGCAAGTCAGCAGCTCTAGGGAGAATTCAGGCCCAGAAAGCAAAGTGGGAGTTGCTTCTTGAAAGGCTGTCTCTGATTCCCCCAGATGGCAACGGGGAAAGGGTGTATTCGTTTCTCTTCTCTTGCTGTGATAAAATATCATGTATATCATAAAATACCAAAAACAACTTAAGGAAGAAAGAGTTTATTATGAGTTACCATTCCAGACGGCTCAAGTCCATCGTGGCAGGGAAGGCGTTATCATAGTGGCAGGAGCATGAAGCTGGCTGATCACATTTTTACCCAAATACAAGAAGCAGTGAGAGCAGGAAGTGGGGTGACGCTCAAATCTCAACCCTACTGGTATACTTCCTTCAGTAAGACTATGCCTCCTGGAGGTTCCATAACCTCCTCCAGGGGCTGGAGAGATGGCTCAGTGGTTAAGAGCATTGCCTGCTCTTCCAAAGGTCCTGAGTTCAATTCCCAGCAACCACACGGTGGCTCACAACCATCTGTAATGAGGTCTGGTGCCCTCTACTGGCCTGTAGGCATACACACAGATAGAATATTGTATACATAATAAATAAATATTTTAAAAAAAAAGAGAGAGACAGCCCTTCCTACCATCGCATAACCTCCTCCAAACAGCCACCAACTGGAGACCAAGTGTTTAAATACATGATCCTATCGGGGCGTTTCTCATCTAATCCACCACAGGTCCCTCAGTAGCCCCCTTTTCTGTGTCTGGTGTATCCTGCATGTTTGCACACTCACTTGGGAAAGTAAGAAATCTGGGTGCCTGGGTGCTAGAGAGTCAAGGTAGACTCTGAGACTGGTGCTTGCTGGGATCCGTGAGACCAGGAGGGGGAAAGGCTGCTACCATGGATGTGGCCTGAGAAGCAATCTGGTCTGGATTCAGCATTCTTCTGCCGAGTTCTAGTAATTTTCTGTTTCTCTTTGAAGAATGCCTGATAGTGACAAAAGCTCCCTCTGCCAGTAGGGCCGGGTGCCTCTCTGAGACAACCGTGTTCAAGCTCTTTGTCAAAGTCTCTTTCATCACAAGCCCTTAAGTATCCCATTGTTTCTCAACAATGGACCATACCAGAGTGGGACATTTTATCTCTTTCTTCCTTGTTAGTATGACATCAATGTCAGAATGATATCCCATCACACAGCAGGTTGCGTGTGTAGACAAATGTGGAGGCCTGAGGAAAGCCTTGAGTGTCATACCTTAGGTGCTGTTTGCTTTTTTTTTTTTTCTTTTCTTTTTTTGGTTTTTCGAGACAGGGTTTCTCTGTAGCTTTGGAGCCTGTCCTGGAGCTAGCTCTTGTAGACCAGGCTGGTCTCGAACTCACAGAGATCTGCCTGCCTCTGTCAACCAGGTGCTGGGATTAAAGGCATGTGCCACCACCGCCCGGCTTAGCCCTAACTTCTTAACTCTACACCTTCCCCCTCTTCTATGTGAGTTAGGATCTAAAATGTAAATTTATTCTTTTATGAAAGAACTGACTTGTGTTAACATCAGCTAATAGGTTTTCTGTACCCAATAATACATTTCTCTGCCGACGCAGCAAGCCAAATCAAGCCTAATTGAAAAAATATAGCAAGAGGTTTGTTAGAGTAAAGCAACTCCTGGACAGGTCCGCCAGTCCCAGAGGACCTGGAGGCCAGAGAAGCTGCGCACCCGAACTAAAGCAGGGAAATATAGCTTGTAGGGGAGGGGTTTATGGTCAAAAACCGAACTTTTGAGGAGGGCACTTGGGCCGCTGCAACTTTAGGGGAAGGGCAGCCTTAGCCACCGAGAATGCGGAACTGGGCTTTTAGGTTCCGGAGTTTGGAGAGAAAGACAGGAATGGGGCTTTCCGCTCATGCAGGGGCAGGACGAGCTGGAGGTTCCAACAGAACATTAGCTAAACATATGTTTCACATATCTGATTATGCCCATGTGCCCCTAATTTAAGAAAACAAAAAATAAAAAAAAACACAAGGATGCTCCCTTAAGGTCTAAGGTTTAAACGTGGCAGCTCTGACAGATGCACGCTCTACTTAGTAACTATCACGTACTGTATTTTTCCATTTTATTTATTTTTAATAGTTTTTTTAATGGGGGTAGAGGGTGTTCCTGAAATAAATTCCGTTGGTTCCAAATTTTATGGTACTGTTGTACTTCATGTGTAAGGAACTTTAACTTTCCCGTGAGATATTTATTTTGGTTTCCCTTTGAGTTTAAAGGGCACATTAATGGAGACAGAATCCTTACCACTTTTTGCCTTCGAATTGCAAAAATTTCAGGCACACAAAAGGGTAAAAACTGACAAAGTGGATAATCATCTGTAGCCCTGCCCTTGGTTTAGGAAAATGTACTCTTTTTTGTGGGGTTCTTTAAAGTTTTTGTGAAAATAAGTTGTAAAGTGAATTAGCAAAGATAATTCTAATGTCGAGTACTTTGCCATGTATTCCTTTGTAAGGATTAATATTGTTCAATATCATTCCATTTAAAATAAGTGTAATATTTCTTAAAATTGTTTTATTTTATTTTATGAGGCAGAGGTTCACTCTATAGCCCGGGCTAGTCTGGAACTCGCTGTGTAGGCCAGATTGGACTAGACTTTGTGGCAACCCTCTTGTTTCAGTCTTCCAGAACGTTGGAATTAAAATGTATATGCCATCACCGCCAGCTGATTCTGTAAATTTCTCATTGCTAGCCCACATTCAAATTTCTGAAATTGTCCCCAATGTCTTTGATAGCTGTTTTCAATCGGGATTTGGTGAAGGAAGGACTGCGCATTGTACTGGGCTGCAGAATTGAAATTTAGTACACAAATAAAGTCTGGGGGTGGGGGGTACCCGCTTAAAGAACCCTCCAACCGGTGGAGAAGGGTTAAAGTCTGCAACGTAACCTCCTTAAGGCTAGGAGATTTGTGGGAAGTGTAGTCTGGAATGAGTCTAGTTTAACTCCACCCCGAACTCCCAAAGCTGCCCTCCCGGACTAGGTTTCCTGGCTTCCATTTACGCAGTCCAAAGCTGTAACGGGGTGTGAGCTACACAGAGGATGCGCAGCTGGAGTGGGATGGAGTCCGGGGACAGTTTCCTTGAAACCTGGCAAAAAAAAAAAAAAAAAGTCCGAAATGTCCTACAGCGTGGGAGAGGGAAGCTTGGAGGTCCAAGCTCCAGCCCCCTCGTGTGGGAACGCTGGGGTGCTGGTGGGAGTGAGTGCTCCTGGCCGGCGCTGCAGCCAGGCATGCAGGACCCAAAGCCTGCCCGACTTCGTGCTAGGGCTCGCGGGCGCGGGTTGGCTGGGAGACCCCGAGCTCCAGAGCCACAAAATCCCAGCAAATTCCATCTCATTGCCCAGCTGGACACGAGGATTTTAATCATTATTGGTCACATGGTCTTGTTTCGAAACAGATCACCTGCATAGGGAGACAAACAACCTTGTGCAGGTTCCTAAGTCCTGATTGACAGCTTCTGTTCTGTTTAGAAAAGACGTTGTTTGCATTGGGAGTCTTACATAAACTTCATAGCACGGTGAGGTCAGCATAGCTGTGCTCATTAAGGATAACAAGCTAGGCTCAGGTGGGTGGAAGGATGTGCGTGCAGCCTACAAGCTAAGGTTGAGGAAGCGCTGATTCAAGGGTAGGCATGACTGACTTCCTGTCTCTGGCACGAATTCTGCACCTGCCCCAAGTCAGCATCTGGGCCTTCACAGTAACCTGTCAGCATGTAGGTCCGTGGTGGAAAATGAACCTCATATCTGATGTTAGATTCTGAGAATTCTGGTGTGTCCTGTCGGGTTCTTAGCTGAGGCAGGTTCCTTCCTTGCAAGGCTACGTTTTCAGTCTGATACAGGAAATTACAGAGGGTCAGGTTTGTATTATAAAATTAGTTTTTTAGTTTCAGGTTTTAGCTTCTGGTAACCATTGTTGTTTGAGAGTAGTGAGCTGTGAAGGAAGAAGCGGGGAACCACAGGGATCGGACTTTACTCCAGAAGAGAGAGTAGTCTTCTGATCTCCCTGACAAACAGGAGCAAGTCGGAGTTGCCAGAGTTAGGGGTTTTGCTTTGCTTTGCTTTGCTTTTTGATGGTCTTGCTATGCATCCCAGGCTGGCCTCAAGCTTGCAATCCTTCTACCTCAGCTTCCAAGTGCTTAGATTACAGGAATGTGCTATCACACCTGGCTTCCACGGTCATTACTTCCGATTCATTTCCAACTTTGCTGAAACTGGACCTTTGTCCAGAGCAACATCATTTGTGAATGCCCCAGAAATCAAGGTCTCATTGCACCGAGTCTGCCACAGGCAAGATGTTCATATTTTAGTTCATTGTTTCTGATGAGAGGTGATCATGACATGGCTAAGCCACAATTTATTCATATATATGTGAGTGATTTCCACCCATAAACGTTGGATGTCTCCGTTCTCTAAGGTTTAGAATTAAGCAGAAATTCTGGGTCAGTGCACAACACTGTAAGAACCTGTCAGGGGCCACTGTCAGGGCAGGTGAGACTGCTCTGCTGGAAAAGGGCTTTACCACCCAAGCCTGGAAAGAAGAACCCACGCGCTGGAACGAGAGACCTGCTTCTGAAAGTTGTTCTCTGATCTCCTCACCCTGCCACACACAATAATAATAAAAACGCCAGGTGTGGTGTGGTACTGCAGGACTTTAATTCCAACACACAGGAGGCAGAGCTAGGCCAATCTCCGTGAGCTCAAGCCTGGCCTGTTCTAAATATTGAGTTCCAGGAAAGCCGGAGATACAGAATAGAGACCCTGCTTTTAAAAATTATTATTATTTAATATTTCAATAAGTTATTTATTAAATTTAATAATAAAATAGAAACCAGTCTGGATGGTTTTTTAAATATATTACAAAGTGGCATTCTACCAGCACTGAAGATTCTAGGGATGCTAAGACTCTGCATATTTATTGCTGTCTGTCTGTCTGTCTGTCTGTTTGTTTGTTTTAAGACAGGTTTCACATTTGTCATAGCCAGAACCCGGAAACAACTGAAATGTCCCTTGATCGAAGAATGGATAAGGAAAATGTGGTACATTTACACAATGGAGTATACACAGCAGAAAAAAATAACGACAGCTTGAATTTTGCAGGAAACTGGATGGAGCTAGAAAACATTATTTTGAGTGAGGTAACTCAGACACAGAAAGACAATTATCACATGTACTCACTCATAGGTGGTTTTTAAACATAAAGCAAAGAAAGCCAGCCTACAAACCACAATCCCAGAGAACCTAGACAACAATGCGGACACTAAGAGAGATTTACATAGATCTAATGTACATGGGAAGTAGAAAGTAGAAAAAGACAAGATCTCCTGAGTAAATTGGGAGCATGAAGATCTTGGGGGAGGATTGAAGGGAGGAGGGGAGAGACAGAGAGGGGAGCAGAGAAAAATGTAGAGCTCAATAAATATCAATAATATATATATGTATAGGGCTGGAGAGATGGCTCAGAGGTTAAGAGTATTGCCTGCTCTTCCAAAGGTCCTGAGTTCAATTCCCAGCAACCACATGATGGCTCACAACCATCTATAAGGGGGGTCTGGTGCCCTCTTCTGGCCTGCAGGCATACACACAGATAGAATATTGCATACATAATAAATAAATAAATATCTTTTAAAAATATATATATATATGTATATATGAGACATTAGTTACAAAAGAGTAAACCTAAAAAAAAAAAAAAGAAGAAGAAGAAGACAGGTTTTACATAATCCAAACTGGTACTGAACTCTTGATCTTCTTGTCTCTCTCAAGAGCTGCAATTATAGGCATGTGCTGGAATACCCAGCCAAACTCTGCATCTTTTTTGTTAACTTAATTTTATTTATTTTTATTTATCATTATTACGATTATTGTTTGTGTGCACACTTGTAGAGCTCAGAAAACAACTCTTAGAAGTTTGCTCTCCCCATCATGGGCTCCAGGGGTCAAACTCACGTTGTACAGCAAGCACCTCTTGCTGATCCAAGCCCCACATCTTTACTGGCATTCAGTAACATCCTTATTACTTCCTTTTACATTTGCTCCATTACACTAGGCAATTTACCTTCTCCTAATGTTTAATAATGAGCTTTATTTTTTGCTTGGGAGAAGTGCCCATTCAACTCTTTTCCCACATATTTATTACTGAGGTAAAGAGTATTGTATTCTATAAAATATTCGTTTGGGATTTGTAACTGTTTTCTCACATGGTTTTTGAAGGGACTCCAGCCAGCTCAAGCACACAAGACTCTGGCAGACCTTGCCCTTCTCCCTCATTCCCTCTGTCTTGCTAAAAACAAAAAACAAACATTATATTTCTAAAGCTAGCTGCCAGGATCTATTCCCTTATTTGTCCACTTCCTTCTCCTCAGGCTGACTACCAAGCTCCAGATATCAAAGTATTAAAGTCCCTTTTGATTTACCTAATTAACATTCCCAATCAAAATATACCACTGCATCTTAGCACAAACTTTTTTCTAACACAGACTTTTTCCTCTTAAAAATTACACCTACAAGGTTATTTGCTGTTGTTTTCTTCCTCAGTCAGAAAGCAGACACTTGCCGGGCAATGGTGGCGCACGCCTTTAATCCCAGCACTCGGGAGGCAGAGGCAGGCAGATCTCTGTGAGTTCGAGACCAGCCTGGTCTACAGAGCTAGTTCCAGGACAGGCTCCAAAGCCACAGAGAAACCTGTCTCGAAAAAAAAAAAAAAAAAAAAGAAAGAAAGAAAGCAGACACTTTAACTTTTCTCCCTGCCCCCCACCCACAATAATAAAGGCTCTCTCTGTGAAAACAGGTGTTTGGATGTGGTTGGTGCCTAATCTGGGGTCCAGGAGGGAGCCTCCAATGTGTGGTGGTGGTGGGGGTCTCCTTTATTTTTCTTCATAGACTTCCTTTCTTTCTTACATAGGACCTCCCTATATTCCCCATATCAAACTTTCTGTCCTCCCACTTCAGCCCCCCTGAGTCCAAAGCGTTATCATATCCAGCTTTTTCTAGGTTTGTTTGTTTGTGTTTGTCTTGAGACAGCCCTGGCTGGCCTGGAACTCACCAAGTAGACCAGTTTGGCTTTGAACACACAGAGATATGCCTGCCTCTGCCTCCAAGGTGCTGGGATTAAAGGCATGTACCACCAAGCTAGGCACCTTTTCTAGTGTTAATAGTCATTTCCTCAGAGCAAGAGGTTTTGTGTGGATTAATTTTTCATAAATTTTTTTCTCTTATGAATATGTTAATCTACTCAGGTCACCATAAAAACATACCACAGACAGATGAGTTAAACACCAGAAATTTATGTTCTTAGTGTTGGTGGCTGGAAATCCAGAATTAAGTTTTGCAAGATTGGTTTCTGGAGCCTCTCCTGGCTTTCAGACAGCTGCAGGCTCCCTGTGTCCTCACATGACCCTTCCTTTGTACTCACAGGGAGGGAGGAGGGGAAGAAGACAGAGGGAAAGAGAGCACTGTCTCTTCCTGTAAGGACACTAGTCTCTTCAGCTACTCTGTGGCTTCATTAGCCTTAATTACTCACAAACCGATCTACAGATGGAGTCACACAAGGGATTAGGGTTTCAAAATATAAGTTTATGAACACCTATAATAACAACCCATTCAAAAATAGGCAAGAGTTTTGTCATTTCTGCAAAGACACACAAATGATTAATCAGCTCATTAGAAATGCCCAGAGCTGCTGGCCCTTAAAGGACTATAATAACCCGAGTCACATTGAGGTGCCACCTCGTATCCAATAGGATTGCTTGTATAAGGAAGCAAAACAGAAACTGAAGCACTGTGGGAATGAGAAGAAGTGGAAACCTCTCTGCACTGTTGGTACAGAACAGCAGCTGCTGTGGGAGGCAGGAGGCCACGCCCGTGTTAAGGAAACATTCGAATACAGTAAAGAGCAGCTCCGCTCCAAAGTACAGATGGCCTCCATCTCAGAGGTTCAAATTACATTTTTAAATTTTTTATAATGCTTTGAAGCAATGCACATTCAATAGGAACTTCACTTTGTATACAGTGGTGGTAGTATGTGTATATGTACGTGGTAGTGTGTATATGTACATGGTAGTGTGTGTATATGTACATGGTAGTGTATGTATATGTACGTGGTAGTGTGTGTATATGTACGTGGTAGTGTGTGTATATGTACATGGTAGTGTGTGTATATGTACGTGGTAGTGTGTGTATATGTACATGGTAGTGTGTGTATATGTACATGGTAGTGTGTGTATATGTACGTGGTAGTGTATGTATATGTACGTGGTAGTGTGTGTATATGTACGTGGTAGTGTATGTATATGTACGTGGTAGTGTGTGTATATGTACGTGGTAGTGTGTGTATATGTACGTGGTAGTGTATGTATATGTACATGGTAGTGTGTGTATATGTACGTGGTAGTATGTGTATATGTATGTGGTAGTATGTGTATATGTATGTGGTAGTGTGTGTATATGTATGTGATAGTATGTATATATGTACGTGGTAGTATGTGTATATGTACGTGGAAGTGTGTGTATATGTATGTGGTAGTATGTGTATATGTACATGGTAGTGTGTGTATATGTATGTGGTAGTATGTGTATATGTACGTGGTAGTGTGTGTATATGTATGTGGTAGTATGTGTATATGTACGTGGTAGTGTGTGTATATGTATGTGGTAGTATGTGTATATGTATGTGGTAGTGTGTGTATATGTACGTGGTAGCATGTGTATATGTACGTGGTAGTGTGTGTATATGTACATGTTTGTGTGGGCATGTGCACATGGTAGCCAGAGTTGGCATTAGGCATTTACCTTTTTTATTTTTTACACACAAATGCTGGGGATCCAAAGTTAGTTCTTCATACTTGTGAAGTGTGCACTTTACTGGCTGAGCCAACTTCTCAGTCCCAGAAACTACACTTTGACTTTGAAATTTGGTACTTGTCCTGGGCTAAATGTATGTGGAATAATACTCTCTTGTTTTACGGGGAGAAGGCAGAAAGCTGTGTTCCCTATTAAGCCACAGAAATATGAAGATAAACACCTCTATACTGAAACCCAGTGATGGTGGCATACATCTTTAATCCCAGCACTCTGGAGGCAGAGGTAAGGGATCTCTGTGAGTTTGAGGCCAGTCTGGTCTACAGGGTGACTTCCAGGATAGACAGAGCTACACAGAGAAACCCTGTCTTGAAAACCAAACAAAAAAATCACTGTACTAGACCAGCCTGGTCTACAAGAGCTAGTTCCAGGACAGGCTCCAAAACCATAGAGAAACCCTGTCTCGGAAAAAAAAAATCACTGTACTACAAGGGAGTGTATCTAATATGAGATACTTGTCACCTTATTATATTGCTTATGTTTGATTATTTTATTCCCCTGTCAGCTTATATATGTATTCTGAAGCATATTTTGAGTAGGCTAGGGCCAGTGAGTTGGTTCAGTAGATGAGGGCATTTGCTGCCAAGAATAATTATCTGAGTTCTGTCCCCAAGACCCATTTGGTAGAAGACAAGAACCAACTCCTACAAGTTGGCCTCTAACCTCCAAACACATGCTGTGGTGTCCACATGCCCTCACAAATATATAGATACACACAGTAAATAAACGTAACTTGTTTGTTAATAATGTCGACTAGACTAAGTTATGATGTTTGGCGGGTTACAAGTATTAAATTTGATCCTGACATACAGTATTTCAACTTATGATGGGTTTTTCAGGACATAACCACAAATCAATGAACATCTGTATAAACCCAAAGGAACTGAAAGCAAGGGCTAAAATAGTTACTTCTGTGCCACGCCCAGAACAGCACTGCTTACAGAATAGGTATGGTGGGTACAACACAAATGATCATCAACACAAAAATGGATTGTTTTGTTGTTGTTGTTGTTTCAAGACAGGGTTTCTCTGTGTAGCTCTGGCTGTCCTGGAACTCACTCTGTAGACGGGGCTGGCCTCGAACTCATAGACATCCACCTGCCTCTGCCTCCTAAGTGCTGGGATTAAAGCCTTGAGCCACCATCGCCTGGTTTAAATAGATTTTTTAAAGTGACACATATATTTTATAGTGTGTCATTGACCCTTAAAAGGAATTAAATTCTGACACATTCTACAATCCTGAAAACATGTTAAGTAAAATAAACCAGACATAAACAGACAATCATTGCTATGCAAATACAGTCAGAAAGGAATAGACAGGTCCCAGGGACTGGAGGATGAGGTCATGGGGGATTATTGTGTGGTATAATGTTCCTGTTCTGGGAGAATGCCTTTAATCCCAGGACATGGGAGGCAGAGACAGGTTGATCTCTGTGAGTTCAAGCCTTATAGGGTTCTTTCTGTGTGCTGTAAGAGAGGGATGGAGAGCCCAGGTTGCAGAGTTAGATAAGGTTTGAAGGTGATCTGTCTGTGACATGTCACCCCATTGATTGCCAGACTGGCTAGGCAGGTGTCCTCATGTGTCTCCCTCCAGAAGCTGCACTCAGTGGGAGAGGACTGTCTTTCACTAAGAGAGAAGGACCAGCTGGGCAGTGGTGGTGCACGTCTTTAATCTCAGCATTTCATTCAGGAGGCAGAGGCAGGCAGATCTCAGTGAGTTCAAGTCCAGCTTGGTCTACAAAGCAGTTCCAAGCCAGTTAGGACTGTTACACAGAGAAATCCTGTCTTGAAAAACCAAAAAAAAGAGAGACACCTGTCCTCAGCCAAAGTAATTACTTTCCCCTGTGCCAAACATGCTCTCAAGTAAATAAACAGATAGATGTTTTAAAAAGCAAAACAAAACAACAACAAAAACCGTTTTTATGTAACTTCACTTTTCACATACTTCCTAATACAATAGTAATTTTCCCAGTTGTTTCCCAAGTCCTGTGTCAGCAAATGCTGTTATTTCATTCAGGATCCTTTGCTTTTGGTTAACAGTGCAGTCTTTCAGTTTCTTCCATCTCCTTCACAGCCTTTCGGGAACTTTATCCTGAAGTAATCCTAAAAGCAGAAAGTGCTAAAAGGGCCAGAAGTTTAGGGGAAATGTAGTTTTGAAACATTGGAGGTTTTCGTTGTCTTTTGCGCCACCACCACCACCCCACACACACACACCTGCCATCCCCGCTTCCTAGCGTCTCCTTAGCCTTTTCCTCTGGCTTTTGTACTGGGCAGAAGCGGCATGGCAATCTCTTCAGATGCATGCTGAAGTAGAGGGCCGGCACCTGGGTTGAGTGTGTGGAACTGCCACTGGGAAGGGGATGAGAAAATTCCGGGACCTCCTCTCTGCACCGCCAACATTCTTAAACACTGGTGGGCACTAGGTGGTGGAAGGCTAGTGGAGAGGCTTCCGGGTTGTGCTGGATGCACGGTCTCTGAGCCGGGTCCAGGATGCACAAGACGGGTTTGTAACCTTAACAAGTAAAGCGCAGGCAGGAGCTAGGTCTCCCGGAGCTCTGGAGTCAGAAAGAGCCGCTGTAGTCCTGGCTGTCACCAGCAAGCCAAGTGACCTGAGTAAGATTTCTGGTTTCTCATCTCTCAGCTGATGCCTCTTCAAGATGTTTGTAAATTTCTAGACAAACCAGCATCTGTAAGATCAAGAGCAAAGTACGGGTTGCTGAGCCCCGAGTAAGAGACAGTAGGCTACCGTGTTTAGAAGATGCCGGCTTGTTTTTAAAACTGGATGCAAACCTGACATCATTCTGAAGAAGTCAGTGGAACCGTTGACATTAAAAATAACCGAGGAACTGGGACTGTATCTCAGTGGGTAGGGACTTCACCTATCATGCTAAAGGCTCTGGGTTTGATTCCCCCTCCTCACCTTCTAACCTGGGCACTGGCATACAACCCCACAGGAGGATCAGCCAGCTTCTGGTCTCCCTGGGCTATCTAAGCATCTGCCTCAAATCAATAACCCAACAGAGAAGTTAGATCTTTCCTCATTCATCTTGTACGAGTATGAAGATGTTAAAGAAGAATACAAACACTGAGGTTCAGGTTCTTGGAGATGTAATCTCTTTCTTGTCGGCTGATGTAACACCTCCCTACGCCAGCATCACAGTGGCTGTCCCAGTATGGAGGAGCTTGCCTGTGTCGGGTATGTTCTGGGGTTTCTGATGTTCTTTTTTCATGTCCACCGGCCCTTTCTTCAGTGTTATCTCCCTCCCGTGGGACGGAAGTTACAATGAATTCCAACAGTCAGATACTTGTCCCTAAAATGAATTAGTTTTGTAGATCCATATCTTCGAAACAACAGCTCCTGGGGAGTAAGAAGCAGAGGGCCTCTGTGTACAGGCTGTTCATCTGGAAGAGAAAACTCTCAGGATTCCTCTCCGACTCCTCTCAGAGCAGAAAAACAAGAGCCTGGAGAGAACCACTTCCTAGATAGAAAGCCATTCTTGGTTGTAGAGCCACATAAGACCCAGGCATGACGACAATGCCGCTTCCAGAGCTACTGCAGTCTGTTTGATAATAGATGTAGACCAGCTTTGAGAACAGCAGCTGAGACAAGGAGGTCCAGCCTAGGCTACCTGGGAAAGGCCATGTCATGGCAGATCTGGTGTGGAGAGGTCTGCAGAAGCAGAAATGGGCAGTCAAAGCAGAGGTTTTTTCCGCTGTGCCCAGACAGCCCCAGTCCCTTCTCCACTCTATAGGGTCTCCACTGATCTCACATCACAGTATTTGACACTCGTGATTTTACCCTGGTGTCAGAGAATCCCAAAACAGTGTTACAGTTCACACTTTCCAAAGTTGCCTGTTTTGACTCTGGGAAACTTAAAGAAATAAAATAAAACCAAACCAAACAAAAAAACCTTAGATGTAAAAAGTTTGCTGACTTTGCAAGGGTTTCTCAGTTGACAAGAACAGGAAAACAGGGCAGCTCAGTAGTTCATGGTCTTCTTCCTGGGTGAGTCACTGAAGGCATCTTATCTAAAAGTTTTACAAGACATTCATCCTGTGAAACAAAAAGTTAAAAGTCCTTGAAATGTTTTAACATTTCATCTCTCTCTGTGTGTATATGGGTGTATTGTTGGGAGCTGTGAACCCCCAGATCCTGAATTTCTTGTAAACAACTCGTTTTCCTCTGCTCTGAGACAGCCTGTAGCTGCTCTGAGCACGAGACCCTCAGGAGTTCCTGATGGCAGGAGAGTGGGTCTGGTGGGTTTGTCTGGGGCGTGGCTATTAGTTAAGGATCTCTATATAAGCAGCTCCGGTACACAGTAAAGGGGGCATTCCTGTTTCAAGGATGACCCATGTCTCTGTCTGTGAGTCTTTGTGTGTTTCAATCTTCAGCCTCTTTCCCGGTTCATGAACTATGGTGGCATAGTTCATAGAGCATAGACAGGCATGGTGTGCTGCAGTGTATGTGTGTGGGAATACGTATGTGTGTGAAAATCAGGGGAAAAAAGGCATTTCGTCTCTGCCAGCAAGGTAACTCAGTGGACAGAGGTACTTGTTGCCAATCCTGACAAACTGACTTTAGTTCCCAGGTCATGTGGTGGGAGAGACCTGACCTTCACAGGTTACACTGTATATACACACACACATATAATATGTAATACATGAATAAATGTAAACTCGGGTTTTTTGTTTGTTTGTTTTCGTTTTTCGAGTCAAGCTTTCTCTGTAGCTCTGGCTGTCCTGGAACTGTCTGTAAACCAGGCTGGCCTCAAACTCAGAGATCTGCTTGCCTCTGCCTCCCAAGTGGGATTTAAGGTGTGCGCCACCACTGCCTGGCTTTAGTAAATGTAATTTTTTTGAAAAACCATTATGAGCCAGGCTGATCCAAGACTTTCCCTGAAGCTCTGATGCACAGAGAAGGAGCATGCTGCATTCCCCACTAAAGGGCTAAAAGTTCCAAGGCCGCTGGGTCTGTGACTCACTTGAGATGCCCTGTGTTCCTTTGTGCAACATTGCTTGACTAGCTTCCTGCTGGCATTGCAATCCCTGGCAATGCTGAAGCATGCATGGACAGCCCATATATGGTGGTTCTGTTGAACTTGTCCATATCGGGTTTCATGGTCTAAGTTGGTAAGGACGACTGACCAGTCTCTTCCTCAAGAGAGCACCAGATCTCATTACAGATGGTTGTGAGGCACCATGTGGTTGTTGGGAATTAACTCAAGACCTCTGAAAACCCTGTCTTGAAAAAGAAAAAAATAAAAGCTTTTATTATTTTTTCAGAGACAGAATCACAGGTGTTATTCTTGCACAATAAAAGTGAACTCGGTTTTCTAAATTTTGTTTCAATGTACAGTTTTGTTCACAATAGCTATTCATATATGTCTTCTCTTGGTCACTCTAAATTTAAGAACACTTAGGAACTGTGTTATATGACTTCCTGGGGAGACATGAACAAATATTGCTTCCCCTAGACAGGACATCAACCACAGGCCAAAAAAGAATTCCAGTCTAGTTTGACGAATCAGTAGATCTATTGGGGTTACTTGCAGGAGCAAAAGTGACTGGCCAGTATCTGCGCCACTGAAGAACCTCACACACCAACACAGGTGGCAGCTCCCAAAAGCTGACATTTCCTGGGGTAACATGCAAACAGATATGGAATAACCTTCCTTCCTCAAACAGTTTTGCTGAGGAGTTTTGTAGATCTCTTGAGTCTTGCCTTTCTCCTGGCAAGAGAAAATATTTCAGTCTGTAGGGAAGAGCTAAGCAGCTAAATGGACAGTCCAGACTTTTCCCTGGATAAGCTTCGTATTAAAATATTTTGTCCAAGGCTAGCAAGATAGGGCAAGATGGCTCAGACGGTAAATTTATTTAATTTTGTTTTATGTGCATTGGTGTGAGGTTGTCAGATCCCCTGAAACTGGAGTTACAGACAGTTGTGAGCTGCCATGTAGGTGCTGGGCATTGAACCGGGGTCCTCTGGAAGAGCAACCAGTGCTCTTAACTACTGAGCCATTTCTGTAGCCCTGGGGAAAGGTATTTGCTGCCAACTTTGACATCTTGAGTTGAATCCCGGGACCGACGTAGTGGAAGGAGAGAATACTATTTCAGCCCTCCACCGGAACACGTGCACACACATGCACGCACGTGCACACTTTTCCTCACGTAAAATGTGGGAAACAAAAAACATGCCTAAACTGGGCATTGGTGGCACATGCCTTTAACCCCAGCACTCGGGAGGCAGAGACAGGCAGATCTCTGTGAGTTCTACAGTGTGGTCTACAGAACAAGCTCCAGGACAGCTTCCAAAGCTACAGAGAAACCCTGTCTCAAAAAAAAATAAGGAAGAAAGGAAGGAAAAAAGAAAGAAGAGAGAGAGAGAGAGAGAGACCTAGATTCAATAAGCAAACGTATACAATATCTCTAGCCCAAAAGTACATATGGCATGCTTGAAATAAATTTGAAATGCATCGCTAAGAAGTGACCCCCAATTACCTACCTAATCCCAGTGCAGTTACAAGAACAGAAGTCACGGTAACTTTCCTTAATAGAAGTGTAATATCCAGTCCATAGACAAGCGTCCCTTACTGACCCTTGATGCATTTTGCAGCTTGGCCCCCTGCAACCAAGATGTTGTACAGGACACACATTGCATTTGCTCCTGAGTTATAAAATCTAACCCATAGTCTCTGGAGCTCGATAGAACTTGGGCTTCAGGTATCAAAATAGACTTTCCATAGTATGTTACTATTCCCTAAACCTTCCAAACACACCAGGATGAGCCAACTGCGCAGACGCGGAGCATTCTGGAAGATGTAATCTTAGTTAGCTAGGGTTATTGCGCAGCCTTCTGGGAATCCATCGCAAGCTCACTTAGCCCTCGCCTAGCTCTGTGCGCTGGTGCAGGGTGCACAAGGCTTCGCTCGACTTCTGCCTTTTTGCTGCCTAGGTAAGAGCAGAGCCTCGCTGTGGGCTCCAAGGCTATGAGGGTTGCAAGGAGAACCACGCCTATGGTTGGGGCCGGCCAGAAGACTGATCCTGAGGGAAGAAGCTCCCTGAGGATGGAAGACAGAAATCGCGGGAAATCGCGGGACTGGAGCGCACAGTGTGGTCAGGTAGAGGACAGCATAGTTGTAGCCTTGACCCGCAAACCTGCCACGATTGCGAGTGGGTCCCTTAAAGGCCCAGGCTCAGGATCTTTTTTATAGCTGTTTCATCACTAAAGATGAGGTCCCAAAGGGGGATGGATTCAATATCAGAGACATTTCACTCTCCATGAAGTTTCTAAACTCACACTCGTCAGGAAGCAAAGCAACCAGCCCTCACAACACTAGACTGATTGTGACGTAGGTGTGGACAGACTCACTGAATTGGGAGCGTTTTTGTTCTGGGCTTTCTGGAATGTCTCCAGAGCCTGCGCACCATGTCAAAGAACTTTTCCATCCAAAATAATTACACTGTGGAGAACACGCCTATCAGTTTGATTCCCAGGCCTGAATCACCTTCTCCTGGTCAAACGGACTGTGTGTGGCAGAAGGAAGGAGCCTCAGGGTAGGGGTTCCACCCAAAAGAGAAGTCTTTCCCCCAGTAGAAGCAATAAATTCCCTTGCCCAGAGAGGGAGCAGACTTGGTGATGTCATACCTAGAGCAATAGGTACTATGATGGTAAAGGCTGTGGATGAACCTATAGAAGGAGGTTGTTGCCAACTGCAACAACCACCCAGCTGCAACAAGCATTCTTAATTGCCGAACTGTTTTTCCAACCTCATCAAAGCTAACTTTTTGGGTTTTTTTTGTTTTGTTTTGTTTTTGTGTTTTGTTTTGTTTTTTCGAGACAGGGTTTTTCTGTAGCTTTTGAGTGTGTTCTGGAACTTGCTCTGTAGACCAGACAGGCCTCAAACTCACAGAGATCTGCCTAACTCTGCCTCTTGAGTGCTGCGATTAAAGGCATGCGCCACCACTGCCTAGCCAAAGCTAATCTTTAAATAAATGTTGTGACCAAACTTGGTGGTATGCACATAAAATCCTAGCACTCAAGAAACAGACATAAGATTGTAGCAAGCTTGGTTTTATCAAGTTCAAGGCCAGCCAGGATTACACAGCAAGATGCTGTCTCAAAATAGCAAAAATCAAATTGCTAGTGTCTCTGCCCTGGGTGTGAGAGAAACAGGAATGACAGCAGCAACTCCAGCTTGCCACATGTCGGCCCCATTTTGCCTTCTCTGGCGTTTCTCTATCTTCCCTGAATGGTTCCCCCTATTTTTTCCATACCAATATTTGGGCCCATAAACCTGTAAAACTTATGCTAAAAGGGAATGTTGCTGGGTGTGCCTGTAATCCTAACACTGGGAAGGTTAAGGCAGGAGAATCACTGGAATTTAATATGGTCCACTTAGAAAATAGGAGGTCTGTCTAGGGTCCACAATGAAACCCCACCTCAAACAGACAAACAAAACAACAGAAGGGGCGGGGTGTTAATGATAATCTTCCTGAGGCATGTCCATCACTTGCTGTTCTCGGAAGGGAGTAGAGCTCAGGGAAGTACCAGCTGTAGGTACAGATAAGGTCGTAAGTCTGGTGAACTTCTGACCTACTTCATACTTCACCACATCCCATAGGACAAATGTTCTCTGGGAACTGAGACCAGCAACAAGCTCCAAAGACAGTAACTCTCAGATATGTGTATGGCTCTCTGTTTCTTGCTGGGCGGTGGTGGCTCACGCCTTTAATCCCAGCATTCAGGAGGCAGAGGCAGGTGGATCTCTGTGAGCTAGTTCCAGGACAGGCTCCAGAGCTACAGAGGAACCCTGTCTCAAAACAACAACAACAACGAAGAATGCTTATTGCCCTTCTAGAAGACCTGAGTTCAATTTCTAGAACTGGCAGTTAGAACTCCAGCTCCTGGGAATCCACCTCCTGGGACTCCAGCTCCCTCTTCTGGCCTTCACTGGTACTACACTCACATGTACAAACCCCTCACACACTTGCACCTACACACAGGTAAATAAAAACGAATACGTATTTTTTTAAAGATTTGTTTGATGCAAAGCAACCACATTTAGATGCCCTATGGAACCTAAAGCATTGAAATCAGGGAAGAGATCTTAGTTGGCCTTTGTATAAGGGACAATGCCAGTCATCCCAATAACAGCTTTGAAAGACAAGCAATGTCTCTTCTCCTTCCGTGCACACTGAGGATGTAGTATCCGAGTGGGGCTTTCAACTCCATTTTCAGGGGAAAATAAAACAGACTGAGGTAGACAGTTTGTCTCATTCTCAACCTTTCAGATTAAACTATTACAGGGCCTCCGTGTCATCTGAGGATGTGACCGCGGAACTCGGCTGGGAGGCGTGACAGCCATGGGCCTTTTTCAGAGGACCCTGTACCGAAAGGTGATGGGGAGAACCATGGCCATCTTGTTGCCGTGGGTGAGTGGTTAAGTGCACAGTTCACATATGTGCCAATGTGAATACTTGTAATACAAACACCTGGTCTCATTGTTACTTAGGATTGTTTTGTTATATTGCTTAGTCCAAGCTGGTCTCAAAATCAGTCCTACTACTTGGGTGGTCACAGGTGCCGCCATGCCAAATATTACTCAAAAGGTTTGATTCAGGAATCCAGAATAACTAAGCCCTTGGTAGACAACAAGGAATGTGTGTGTCGTCAATACCCAGGGATAGATTCTACTGAACACCCTCAGGAACCCACTTCCCAATCTGTATCTCCCCCACTTTGGAAGATCAGAGATCTCATAGTTTGGGCTGAACTTCGGCCCTCACTGCCAATAGCGTCTGTACCTCCAAAGTGATCTTCAAGTTGCAACAAGGAGAAGCATCTTGAATTTCAGAGGAGAAATTCTCAAACTGCAGTCACCCAGGTGAGCTGCTGAACACTGATAAATAGAACTAGCAGTGGTTGTTAAACCCAGGAGACTCAGTTTAGGGGCAAATATCTTTGCTTTGCAAGGCTTGTGTGAGAAGGCTAAAAACACAAAAAGTCAAAATAATAAAAAATTATCGATAAACTTGACTCCATCAAAAATTTAAACCTTCTGCCAGGCGGTGGTGGAATACTCCTTTAATACCTGTACTCATGAGGCAGAAGCAGGCAGATCTCTCTGAGTTCGAGGCCAGCCGGGTCTACAAAGCGAGTTCCAGGACAGCCAAAGCTGTTTACACAGAAAAACCCTGTCCACACACACCCACCCAACCACCCCCCCCCCCACACACACACCTTTCTAATGCTGGTGTGGCAGTACTCTTGAGGTCTCAGCTACTTGGAATACTGAGCTGGGAGAATTGTTTAAGTCCAAGAGTTTAAGGGCAGCCTAGGCAACGTAACAAGACCCTGGCTCAAAAAGAAAAAAAATTTAAATTAATTTTGAGAAGGGTCTCACTATGTAACTTTGACTGGCCTGGAACTCACTATGTTGACCAGTCTGTTTGGAACTCACAGAGATTCACTTGCCTCTGCCTCTCCAGGCTAGGATTAAAGGCATGCTCTACCACACCCGGTCAAATAATTTTAAAACTTTGTTTCTAGCTGTGCAGTGGTGGTGCACACCTTTAATCCCAGAACTTGGGGGGCAGAGACAGGTGAATCTCTGTGAATTCGAGGCCAGCTTGGTCTACAGAACAAGTTCCAGGACAGGTTCCAGAGCTACAGAGAAACTCTGTCTTGAAAAATTAAAACAAACAAACAAACAAACAAAAAACCAAGTTGTTTATATTAGGTAACATTATATCTCTGTCTTGGTTAAGGTTTCTATTGCTGCAATGAAAAACCATGACCAAAAGCAAGTTGGAGAGGACAGGGTTCATATGACTCATATTTCCATGTTGTAGTCTATCATTGAAGGAAACCAGAATAAGCATTAAAACAGGCAGGAACCTAGAGGCAGAAACTGATGCAGAAGCAATGGAAGGGAGTTGCTTACTGACTTGCTCCTCATGGCATGCTCAGCCTACAGAGGACCCCTAGCCAAGGGATGGCACCAACTACAATAGGCTGGGACCTCCCCCATCAATCACCAAGGTTCCTCCTCTCAGATGACTCTAGCTTGTGTCAAATTGACATAAAACTATCCAGCACAGGCTTGAGAAATGGCTCCATAGAGTGTTTGTCATACACGCATGAGGAGCTGAATTAGAATCCTCAGCAACCACATTAAATATATAGTCATGGTCACATGTGGCTGTAACCCTAATATTAGGAGACACGCAGATTCTAGGAGTCCAGCCATCCTAGACAAGACGATTAGTTTCAGACTCAATAAGAGACCCTGTCTCAAATAAAATGAGACAGGAAGACACTGATATATAATATATACTTCTGACCTCAGCATGAATAGGTACAATACTTTAAACAAAAGTAGAAACATACAGTATGGCCGGGCAGTGGTGGCGCATGCCTTTAATCCCAGCACTCGGGAGGCAGAGGCAGGCGGATCTCTGAGTTTGAGGTCAGGCTGGTCTAGAAGAGCTAGTTCCAGGACAGGAACCAAAAAAAGCTACAGAGAAACCCTGTCTCGGAAAAAAAAAAAAAGAAAAAAGAAAGAAACATACAGTATGTTATTTAAAAAAAAAAACCTTACATTTGTATCAGTATGTGAAAAATACCTTAAACAAGAGTAGAAACATATATATATGTTTTAGTTAAGGTTTTTATTATTGTGAAGAGACACTGTGACCACAGCAACTTTATTTTTGTTTTGTTTTTGTTTTTATAGGCAGGGTTTCTCTATGTAACAGCACTGGCTGTCCTGGAACTCACTCTGTAGACCAGGCTGGCTTTGAACTCACAGAGATCTGCCTGCCTCTGTATCCCAAATGCTGGGATTAAAGGCATGCCCCACCACCCCCTGGTGACCACAGCAACTTTTATAAAGAAAACATTTAATTGCGGAAACTTGCTTACAGTTCAGAAGTTCAGTCCACTACTATGATGGGAAGCATGTAGGCATGCAGGCAGGGGTGGTGCTGGAGTTACAGCTGAGAGTCCTATATCTTGTAGGCAACAGGAAGTCGACTGAGACACTCAGTGGTATCCTAAGCATGAGAATCCTCAAAGCCCACCCCTGCAGTGACACATTTCCTCCAGCAAGGGCACACAAATTCCAACAAAGACACATCTGCTAAAAGTCTATTTCCTATGAGATTATGAGGACCAATTACATTCAAACCACTACAATAATACAACAAAATAACTTTAAATTTGTATCGGTATACAAACATACCTCAAACAAGAGTCGAAACATATATACAGTATAACACCTTAAACTCATCACACAATGTGACTTGAATCCATTATTCTGCCTCTTGTTATATTATTGCAACTAAGCCATTCAAACCTGTTTACTAAGATGAGCAAGTGTTGCCTCTAATATTTGAAATTGTTATTAATAGTTTCACAGTTACTCAAGGATGAATATTTGATAATAGTTTTTGGGATGAGTGCTATAGGAAAGTGGGTTTGTTCATTGAAAGCTGTAAACTGTGTTTGCCATCTAAGACTGATCTTGCAATGGATGTATTTTGCCTAGGTAACTGACTGTGATCTCACTGACTTGACATTTTCAAATAAAGTTAAGAGATGACTGACTTTAAGGGGCTGGAGAGATGGCTCAGAGGTTCACAGCACTGACTGCTCTTCCAGAGGTCCTGAACTCAATTCCCGGCAACTACGTGGTTGCTCATGGCTTATCACCCTCTGTATTGAGATCTGGTGCCTTCTTCTGGCTGCAAGCATACATGCAGGCAGAACACTGCATACATAATAAAGTCTTGAAAAGAAAGATGACTGACATAGACTCATAACAATACTTAACTCTGCCTTGTCTTTCCTATGAACTACACCACACAGCAAAATCTACTTTAGCTCTCAGATAGCAGATACTACCACTGTATGAAAACTTGATGTAAGCTATTTAAGCTTCTCTATAAAGACTTCTTTCAAAAAATATTTTAAAGCCGGGCGGTGGTGGCGCACGCCTTTAATCCCAGCACTTGGGAGGCAGAGGCAGGCGGATGTCTGTGAGTTCGAGACCAGCCTGGTCTACAAGAGCTAGTTCCAGGACAGGCTCCAAAACCACAGAGAAACCCTGTCTTGAAAAACCAAAAAAAAAAAAAAAAAGATTTAATTATGTATACAGTGTTCTGCCTGCATGTACAACTGCAGGCCAGAAGAGGGCACCAGATCTCATTATAGATGACTGTGAGCCCCCATATGGTTGCTGGGAATTGAACTCAGGACCTCTGGGAGAGCAGCCAATGCTCTTAACTGCTAAGCCATCCCTCCAGTCTCTTCTATAAAGACTTAAGAGGCAAAATGATATGCTTGTTTACTATAGTAAATTGTCTGACTTGACTTCTCTCTAAAATATTTTATCCTATTTTATAATACTGTTATGTAAATTCAGAAAGCATGGCTTAAGACAGAGGTTCTCAATTTGTGGGCTGTGATATCATTGGCAGGGGTGGTTGATATCATTGGAGGGGGATGGTGGGGTGCAAGAACACTTTCGCATAGGTCAAATATCAGATACGGTGTATATCACATTATGATTCTCTTCCTTATCCATTTAGAGAAAGGCAGAATGGCAGTACCTCCCTTACAGTTCACAAAGACTTGCACAACCAACTTCCTAATATTCCCCTTTAAATCCTGTATGAAACGGTGTGGCCTCCTCTTGGATGTTGATTCTGATTTTAATCAAGGACAAATCAAAGACATTGATGTGTATACTCACTTATTTCCACATATACAATCTTATATCACTTTACTGACACAATACTAATTTCATTAGATGTACAACACAGATTGTTTATATTTTGCCTTGTCTCTGTTACTACGTGCACATGCTATGCTTAAGAACTAAAAATACTAATATTGTGATCCTATTATCACTTTTGTCCGAGAACCACAAATTCAAAATTCAAAGCCCTGACTTTGAACCCCAAGTATCCATATGAACGCATGAGCTATTTTATCTTATTTATGTATAGAAAAATCTCAAATGTAGCCGGGGTTTGGTGGCGCACGCCTTTAATCCCAGCACTCGGGAGGCAGAGGCAGGCGGATCTTTGTGAGTTCGAGACCAGCCTGGTCTACAAAGGGAGTTCCAGGACAGGCTCCAAAACCACAGAGAAACCCTGTCTCCGAAAAACCAAAAAAAAGAAAAAGAAAAAAAAAGAAAAATCTCAAATGTAATAACATACTGCACGATTTTAAAATGTTCAAGTTCAAATGTCTGATGTCAATAAAAGGTTTAAATATTTGAAAAAATAACCTTAAATTTGAATCAATATACTGTACCGTCCGTACTACTATGTGTACTACGGTACTACACCTGGGGTGTACTGCCTGCACTATGGGACAGTTCGCAAACCAGTCAAGGGGCTGAACATTAGAACACACATATACACACAGAGACAGACTTAGGTCATCCATGAATTCCCCAAGAATGCCCCCTTTATCGTGTTCCAGGGCAGCTTATATAGGGATCCTTAACTGATAGCCACACCCCAGCCAAACCCACCAGAAACCACTCCCCTGCCATCAGGAACTCCTGAGGGTCTCATGCTCAGAGCAGCTGCAAACACAGGAAAACAAGTTGTTTTGCTCAGAGCAGCTGCAAGTATAACAAGTTGTTTACAGGAAATTCAGGGTCTGGGGGTCCACAGCCCCCAACAATATACGAAAATCCAGATGAATGTAAAACATTTGAGACTAGTTGCTTTTTAGTTTAAAAGTAGATTCGATAATCTACTCTTTTATCCTGTCATTCCCGCCCCTGGACCTGGAGTCCAGGTGATGTGAGCTGCCTGGATAGGTGCTGGGAAACACGCATGGTCCCTCTGCAAGAGCAGCAAGACCTTCCTTAACTGTGTCATATTTACACAAGGCCTCCATGATGCCCCATTTAAAACTACACCTCTCCTGTCACATCAGATGGGGACTCTGAGGACAGTATGGCCGGACGCATCTCCTTTTGAGTTCTTCTAGAATAAATCAGTGATGACAGAATGGAACTATAGATCACATGGAGTTATGGGATGGGCTTTCTTTTCATCAGATTATACAGTACTTGTGATTTGTGAATCACAGCTCAAGGATAAGTGGGAGGTTAAGCAATAATGTCCTCATATCAACATACGAAAGTTGTTGCTGTCGGGTATTATTAGGCATTATCACTGAAGAGTCCGTGCTAATGAAATACATCGTATTGGAAGACTTTAAACGATCCAGTGTAGCAGAAAAGGCATTTCAAGAAAACCCTTCAGTATTCAGGCCACTCCTATTTGTTCAGGTTTCCTGTGACTCATAGGGCGTGAGCTGGTCAAGCTCTTCTGAATCTGTCATTAACAATACCAACTATTCAACAGAAAACATCAGGTTACCATAAAAGATGTGAGAAACTGCCTTCCACAATTAGGTTTGATAGGACTCCAACAGGAGAGAGCTATTATGAATGTAATAAAAGGATGAAAACCCTCAGCTATACGGAGAATCTTCCTGAGCACCTGAAGTGTCAAACATCGAAACAAGATTTCAATGGTAACAATTGGAAAATCAACATGTGTTCAGGCTGACTGTGTCGTACTTAAGAGTTCTCATGCAGAAGAGAAACCCTGCAAAGAAGATGAATATAGGAAGCACTATGGTAAGACAACTGTCTCTGACCACAAAAGAAGGAGCACAGAGAAACACCCTTGTCCTTACCAGTGTGGGAAATCCTCTGAAAAGTCATCTCTGGAGGGAGACAATGAATTGAACCTGAGTCTGAAACACCATGAATGCATTGCATGTGGGAATAACTGCAGGCATTCACACGTCATTCGACCTCAGGAAACTTTCACAGGAGGAGAGTGCGTTAGAACCTAATGACTGGACTCAAACTGAGGATAAGTCCTCTAGCTGCTATGAAAATATGCCCTAGGGCTGGAGAGATGGCTCAGAGGTTAAGAGCATTGCCTCCTCTTCCAAAGGTCCTGAGTTCAATTCCCAGCAACCACATGGTGGCTCACAACCATCTGTAATGGGGTCTGGTGCCCTCTTCAGGCCTGCGGGCATACACACAGACAGAATATTGTATACATAATAAATAAATATTAAAAAAAGAAAAAGAAAATATGCCCTATCAGGCATTACACTAAATACACCAAAGGATTCACGGTGAGATAAAACCAGACAAATGCAACAGATGTGGAAAATCCTTCATGTCAGGAAGAACATCTCATGCAAAATCACAGAACTCACAGAGGCAGGAAACCATTTGCATGTAATGAATGTGAAAAGGCTTTCTCCCAGAAGTCACACCACAGTAGATAAACCATATAAATGTAACGAATGTGAGAAAACATTTGTCCAGAAGTCAGCTCTCAGGGACATCAGAGAATCCACACAGGAGCGAAACCGTATAGATGTAGTGGGTGTGGGAAAACATTTGTCCAGAAATCAACCTCAGAGGTCATCATAGAATTCACATAGGAGAGACATCCTTTCAATGTAATGTATGTGGAAACCTTTTAGTCAGAAATCAAACATCAAAATAAATCAAAGAATTCATGGTGGATTAAAAACAGCCCTGTAATGGCAGGGAAAAACCCTTCTGGCAAACGTATCATCTTCTTCAACATCAAAGGATTTACACAGGAAAGGAACTCTTTAAATGTCAAACTATGTGAAAAATTTGCCGGGATATCAACCCTCGGGGCACCAAAGAATCCACACTGGAGGGAAACCATTTAAGCGTAATGAATGTGGGGAAAGTTTTGTACAAAAGGCAATCCTTAGTGTCCATCAGAGAATTCACACAGGGGAGGAGACTCTTCCAGTGTAAAGAATGTGTGAAAACTTTTGGCCAGAAATCAAACCTAAGAATACGTAGTGGGAAGAACTCTTATGAATGCAATTGTGTAGGTCAGCTTTAAATGTATACCAGAGAATTCAGCAAGAGAGGGTGTCCTGGTTATATAATGACTGGAAAACCTTTCTGACAAAAGAAACATCCATTGACCTAAGAAGATTTTGACAGGAAAAACCACTTGAAAGTCTGTTTGTAAGAAAACAGTTCCTGCCGGGTGGTGGTGTCGCACACTCGGGAGGCAGAGGCAGGTGGATCTCTATGAGTTTGAGGCCAGCCTGGTCTACAGAGCAAGTTCTAGCTACACAGAGAAACCATCCCCCCCAAACAAACAACAAACAATTCTTTTTTTTTTTTTTTTTTTTTGGATTTTCGAGACAGGGTTTCTCCATAGCTTTTGGTTCCTGTCCTGGAACTAGCTCTTGTAGACCAGGCTGGACTCGAACTCCCAGAGATCTGCCTGCCTCTGCCTCCCGAGTGCTGGGATTAAAGGCGTGCGCCACCACCGCCCGGCCCAAGCAAACAGTTGTTATTGTCGACACACAGAGAAACAGGATTCCTACAGGAGAACCCATATTGAATATGAACGCACGAAACGCTTTGTTCAAAAAAGCTACCAGCCGGATATGTCAAAGAATCCACAGAGCTTCCTGGTTCTTTCAGAAGACTATGGAAACCCCTTCTAGATGGAATGTTTTGTTTTGTTTTGTTTGTTTGTTTGTTTCTAGGCAGTGTTTCTCTGTGAAGCTCTTGCTGTCCTGGAACTCGCTTTGTAACCAAGTTGGTCTTCCTGGGTACTGGGAATGAAGGCATGCACCACCATGCCTGGGGAAATCATTTCTTGTTGGATGATTCTCACAAATAATGGAGTCATTATTCTGTTTGTAAGTGATAATTTTATTTTTCCTCCATGCATGTAGCCACTCTAATATTTCCAATCTCCACTTCATGTAGGTCTCACTTACACGACCAACTCACGTGACCGACTCACGTGACTGACTCAAGTGACTGTCAGTATTAGTATTTAGGCATCTGTACTAGCCTGCCCTTAGGTCCTGACCGGATAGTTTTCAGCTGTAGCCACTAAGAGCACTTCTGTGCACATTCACTATGTTCCCTTTTAAAAGGTGGGCCTTGCCCACCTCCCATCTCTTTCTCTTATTCTCTCTTCCTCTTCGGCTGCTCTTGTCCCCAGGGACTGGTCTCTGACCCCCTCTATGTCACCTTCTCTAACCCTTCTCTCTGCTCTTCCAATAAACCTCCCATGGAAACCCTGTTGCATGGTGTGATTTCTCTTAGCGGTGTTTTTTTTTAAGTTACAACAGCTGGAACTGGGATGCCTGTGTTGTATGCCACAACCAGGTCTGACAAATACAAGATCCCCCTTCAGAATAAAATGAGGACTGGAGAGATGGCTTAGTCATGGTTGTGCAATAGGTCAGCTGACATGTAGATTTACACATCAGATGGAGGTTAAATTCACACAGGCATGGCCCATGAAAAATACTCCTTTTGGCTGTCTCTAACTGCAAATTCTCCTGTGTGTTAACGTGCCCCCTTCTAGCTCAACTTTGGGACTCTAAAGCAGTGTATTCCTCATTTGCCAGGCATAATTTTCCTGTGTTGTGTTAGTAGGATGACTTTTCCCCCAAACTGTGTAAGTCTGGCAAGTAAGACAGTCAAACCTTTTGCCCCCCATTGCAATAAACAAAAAACAAACAAACACTTAGAAGCTTGTTCTCTACAATTAACTTCCTGACCTGACAGTATGATTTGGCCAGACACAAGTCCTTGTGGAGTGATCACAACAGGAAGTTTCACAGAGTGGAGTTGCAGATGTCTGGCCTTGCTAGATTTAAGTCCTTCAAAGATTCATGACAAGTTAGAGAGGTATTACAGGTGTCTGTCCTTATTGTGCAGCATTCCTTGGGGAGATCAATGGCACCGAAGTTGCCCTAAGTTTCCTGCATGGACACCTCCCTGCTCTGACTCAAAATAGAGATTAACACTTTGTACCAACTTTTGATGCACTAGAATAACTGTTTTTGTTTAGGTCCTGAAATTCAGGTGATTAAAAAAAAAAAGACTGTTTAACTGATGACAATTTTATGCTGGAGAGATTGTGGTGGAAAGGGAACACTCTTGCATTGCTGGTGGAATTGCACGCTGGTACAGCCACTTTGGATGTCAGTGTGGCGATTTCTCAGAAAATTAGGAAACAACCTTCCTCAAGACCCAGTAATACCACTTTTGGGTATATATCCAAAGGATGCTCAATCGTGCCACAAGGATACGTGCTCAACTATGTTCATAGCAGCTTTGTTTGTCATAGCGCTCAATAAATGTAGCACTCAATAAATGTAGCGCTCAATAAATATCAATTTTAAAAAAACAGAGAAAAAAAAAGACTGGTTATTGACTCACCATGTCCAGATACTATTAATCACACTTAAGGAATGTATAATAAAGCATGTATTCTTTGCCTTTTTCTTAAATCTCTTAATGGCTTAGTTTTCTCCCTTCGTAACCTGTAGCAGCCCCTTTAAGAGAGGGCTGGAGGGGCTGAAGAGATGGCTCAGTGGTTAAGAGCATTGTCTGCTCTTCCAAAGGTTCTGAGTTCAATTAACAACAACCACATGGTGGCTCACAACCATCTGTAATGAGGTCTGGTGCCCTCTTCTGGCCTGCAGACATACACACAGACAGAATATTGTATACATAATAAATAAATAAATATTTTTTAAAAAAGAGAGGGCTGGAACCTTGCCACAGCTGTGGCTGTGGTTAGCTACAAACTAGCTGATTAAGTTTTGCTACATATCTTCAAAGGATGCCTGTATCCCTGAGAATTTTCCTTGTAGTTTTTTATTACTAACAAGTTACTAATGAATATATATGCTTAGGAATTTGTAACAGCAGAAGAAATAAGATTGGAAGAGTAAAGAATGTAGAAAGATAAAGTAGGAAAAGGAAGAAGAAGGAAAACATAAATAATTGGAACAAAAACAAATTAGAAAAGAGATTTGTAACTGGAATTAGAATTGAGTCAGAGAATTAGAGCAAAGAAATTATAGACAATTAGGGCAAGAAAACCAGAATTAAAGCAGAACAAGAAAGAGACCTGACTGGAAGGGCAAGCCTGTGATTCCTTTCCCTCAGATTAGAGCTATCCTGAGATCCCTTTCGCCACGCTGAGGCAACCTGACCGAACCCTGGGCAGAAGTCAGCAGAACTGGACTCTGACAGCTTAACTGGCAAAAACACTTGCCACACAATGCTTATAACCCGAGTTACATTCTGGAAACACCTTAAAATGAAGGATATGGTGGCAAGGATCTGTAATCCCAGCTGTGAGATGGGAGCTGGATAAAAGAAAATCAGCTGAAATTTCATGAGTCAACTACCCTTGAGTAGATGCAGGGGAGGAAACCAACAAAACTCTACTTCAAAACAATCTGAAAGAAGAGAGTTGTTCTCTGACCTCCAAATGTGAGCAGAGGACAATTCCAACTCTACCCCTAAAACTCCAAATAAATTAAAAAATAATAAAAATAAATCTGGCTTATAAGTCTCACCTTGGATATCATGATTTAATGCCATTTTTATTTGTTTGTTTGGTTTTTTTTTTCGGTTTTTTGAGACAGGGTTTCTCTGTAGCTTTGGTGCCGGTCCCGGAACTAACTCTTGTAGACCAGGCTGGCCTCGAGCTCCCAGAGATCCGCCTGCCTCTGCCTCCCAAGTGCTGGGATTAAAGGCGTGCGCCACCACCGCCCGGCTTTAATGTCATTTTTAAAGAAGGATGCCTGAATAATTATTAGGAGTAAAACTCTCCACATCTTTAGTAGTTGAAGTTAAACCTTAATTATATTTCTCTCAGTCGGGTGGTGGTGGCGCACGCCTTTAATTATAAAATTAAAAAAAATTATATTTCTCTCTCTCTCTCTCTCTCTCTCTCTCTCTCTCTCTCTCTCTCTCTCGTTTGTGTGGGGTTGGTTTCTCCAGACAGGGTTTCTCTGTGTAATTCCTGGCTGTCCTGGAATTCACTTGTAGACCAGGCTAGCCTTGAACTCACAGGGATCCACCTACTCAACCAGGGATGACCTTCACACTCATGTGCATTTGCACACACGTGTACACACACACAAAGAAAAAAATAAATTTTGACATCAAGTCTGTTTTGTAGATAGTTTTATTCCTTCTGGTTCATTGTCCCGATACTGTCCCTAACCTTACTTCTTAAGTCAAAGGAAGGAATGAGGTGTTTGTTTTCTTTGCCATCTGTTTAACGAGAGCCCACTGATTGCCCATTATGTACCAAGGGGTATTTTAGTTGTGGTGGGAGGCAGAGCAGTGACCAAGACAGATCCGCTCAGGAAAGTGTCATGTTTTAGTAGATACAAAAGTGAATGGATGAGTTACACAGCACTTTAGATCGTGATGGGTGCTAAGAAGGTGACTGAAGAACACAGCAGTGCTTGGGTGACCCCGTGGGATTTGCTGAGAAATAACTGGTCGGCGTGAATATTTTTGACAATACGTTTTCCACAATGAGTGTGACTGACAAATAAGGAAGTAAGTCCCCAGAGACCATTTTTAGTTAAGGGCTTCACAAAGCAAAATGTACGTGAACAAACGTGTATCTATAAGTCTTCTGTGTACAAATGTAAACAGTGTCACCTACTGGATGTCTCTGGTAAGACAGAGTCGTCTAACAGTCATTTATAAAGCATTGCTTATGCATACCTCCGCCACAGCACCTGTGTAGAGGTCGAAGGTCAGCCGTTCTGGGAGTATTTTCTCCTCCCATCTGACCTCGATCAGCTCAGACACCTTGCCAGACCCTATGACAAACATTAAATATTGTATATGGCAGTTGTAGGTAAAAACTAGTTTTCAACAAAGGGTTGGTGCCTACCTTTAATCCCAGCAAGTGGGAGGCAGAGGCAGGTGGATCTCTGTGAGTTAGAGGCCAGCCTGGGCTACGGAGTGAGTTCCAGAACAGCCACGGCTACACAAAGACAATCCTGTCTCAAAACAAAACTGGTTCTTGGGGGCTAGAGAGACGACTTGGCGGTTAAGAGCATTGCCTGCTCTTCCAAAGGTCCTGAGTTCAATTCTCAGCAATCACATGGTGGCTCACAACCATCTGTAATGAGGTCTGATGCCCTCCTCTGGCCTGCAGGTGTACACACAGACAGAATACTGTATACATAATAAATAAATAAAAATTTAAAAAAAAAACTGGTTCTTCATACCATGTTGGGTTTTATCTTTTTATTTAGTGAATCACCCCATATGTGAAATATAACAGGAATTCTGGTTCATGTTTTCTATCATGCTGGATCAATTCATAGGCTGTTATATTTTATTCGACTTCTGAACAGTGAGTTGTGATTTTCCTTTGTTCTAACCTGTCAACAATCCTCAGAAAGAACTTGACTTCAGGGGCTGGGGTTATGGAGAACACATACAGCCCTTCTTCAGAGTTGTGCCCCAAAGTCACCAGCACTCAGAATCCAATATTTATAGTTAAAGTGTTTTTTTGTTTGTTTTTGTTCTATATTTATTTATTTATTTATTATGTATACAATATTCTGTCTTGTGTGTCTGCCTGAAGGCCAGAAGAAGGCATCAGATCTCATTTCAGATGGTTGTGAGCCACCATGTGGTTGCTGGGAATTGAACTCAGGACCCTCGGAAGAGCAGGCAGTGCTCTCAACCGCTGAGCCATCTCTCCAGCCCGTTAAAGTGTTTTTTTTAAAAAGGCCATTGAAACAGTTCAATAGATAATAGCTATCAGGAGATGTGGTGATATTTTGTTTTAACAAATAAAGCTTGCCTGAAGATCAGAGTGCAGAGCTAGCCACTAGTTAGCCATAGAGGCCAGGTAGCGGTGGAACACACGTTTAATCGCAGCACTCTGAGATTTCTGAGAGCCCAAGGCCATCCTAGGCTACACGAGTTGGAATGCACCTAAAAGAGAAACAAATACTAGTGGTGGCAGCTCACACCTTTAATCCCAGCACTCCAGAGACTGAGGCAGGAGGATCTCTGAGAGCCCAAGGCCATCCTTGGCTACACGAGTTGGAATCCACCTGGCAGCTCACACCTTTAATCCCAGCATTTGGGAGGTGGAGACAGGAGGTGGTGATACGGGTGGGCGGGGCTTAGAGAGGATATAAATTCGGAGGGGAGACAGGGGCTTGTGATTCAGTCTGAAGTTTCATAGAGGCAGCATTCAGTCTGAGCACTTGTAGAGAGAGGATACCGTATTCGGTCTGAAGATTTGTGGAGGTAAGAACTAGTGGCCTGCTGCTTTATTTCTCTGATCTTTCAGCTTTCACACCCCTAATATCTGACTCTGGGTTTTTACTATTAAAACCAATTGGAATTCGCACTGCCAGCGACAAGACTCGCGTCCCCTGTGTCCCGAGGCCCTGGCCCAGCCGGATTTTTCTCTTCGGGCAGACATGGACTTCAGAGAAATCCTCCTGATTGCTTCCAAGGGACAAGGTGTCAACCATGTTCCGAAAAGATACAGTTTGGCAGTGGGGCCTCCTAAGAAAGATCCAAAGGTGAAAGGTGTCCAGCCGGCAGCTGTGCAAGCTTTCCTGCGGAGGAAAGAAGAGGAGCTTAGGCGGACCGCCTTAGAGAAGAAAAGGAGGCGAGAAGAACTAGTCAGAAAACGAATTGAGCTCAAACATGACAGGAGAGCCAGAGCTATGGCCAGAAGGACAAAGGACAATTTTTATGGCTACGACGGGATTCCTGTTAAGGAAAAGACAAAGAAGAGCCAGAGAGCAGGAAGCCGCCCAAACCAGGGCACTGACCCAGAGTATGAGGTGGAGACAGGGGAGTTCCTAGACTACAGTCAGGGTGAGTTGGAGCAGGAATTCAAGGAGGACCAAGAGCCTCTCAAAGCTGAAAGCCAACCAAAGGCCCCCCTTAAAAGAGCCCCTCCCCCCATGACCTTCACTGAATTAATGAGGTTAGCTGAGAAGAAGCAGTTCGAACCAGTGGAGGTCAAGGCAGTGAGAAAAGCAGAAGAGAGGCCTTTGACTGCGAAGGAACTCAGGGAGCGAGAGTTTCTTGGACGAATGCATAAGAACAAGAAACCTGAGACAGAAGCCAAATTCCCTCTGCCTGTGTCTCCCTCTCATAGAGACAGTGTGGGCACAAAACCCAGCAAGGGTTCTGGGGACAGGCAGACTTTTTCCAAAGGATTGCTCTTTCCTCGTGCTGAGAAGACATCCAAACCCAGCACAGGCAATGAGAAGCAAGTAGCTTTGTCTCCACACAAATCCACTCCAGGAGAGAGGATCAAGGCCGGATCTGGCAGTAGCTCCCAGGCCTCACACAATAGACCTGTCTCCCATGGGGCTGGAAAGCCCCAGCCCAGCACCTGTTCCCCAAGTGTCCCAAAGACTTCTGCTAGTGGGACTCAAAAGTCTGCTTCTGAGCAGAAAGCCAGAAAACCTCTTCCTTCTCATCCCAGTCATTCCAAACCTGGGCCCACAGTCTTCCCACACAACAAGAGTCCAGGTATCAGACAGCCAGGCAGCAACACTGACTCAGCTTCTGGACAACCTAGCCCAGGGACAGCTTGGCCCACAGTTAGTTCTGGCGCCATACCCAGGCGCCAGAACAGCAGCTCCAGCTCAGGACCCAAGCAGTCCATCAGTGGGATCAGAAAGCTGGCCAGCAATCCACATCCCTCTGGACGAACAGTCAATGGCGCAAATGGTACTGGACTACCTGCCAGCAGCTCCACTGACCCTGGGCGACCCATCAGTAGCCCTGGTGGTTCTGGAAGATCTTCGAGCAGTTCTGGAGGTCCTACGGGGCCTGTAAACAGTCTACATGACATCCGACGACCAGTGAGCAGCCTAGGTCCCCCTGGGCAGTCAGTCAGTGGCCCTGGGACGTCTATAAGTGGTTCCGTTCCAGCTAGAAGGACTGTCAGTTCAGGCCCTGGAAGACCAGTGAGCAGCTTGGGACCTGGACGCACAGTTAGTAGCCCAGGCCTCCCCATAAAACCCAAGTGCACAGTTGTCTCAGAAACAATTTCTTCAAAGAATATTATTAGTCGGTCAAGCAATGGACAGATAAATGGAATGAAGCCTCTGCCGTCTGGCTACAGATCTGTCCCAGGACCTCAAAGGCTCCCCTTCCCTACTGGCTACAAAAGGCTTCGAGAGTGTAAAGAAGAAAGTGATGATGAATATGACCCAGACATGGATGATTTCATTGAAGATGAAGGAGACCCCCAGGAAGAAATATCCAAGCACATTCGGGAAATCTTTGGCTATGACCGACGAAAGTATAAAGATGAAAGTGACGATGCTTTACGTTACATGGAGAGCAGCTGGCAGGAGCAGCAGAAGGAGGAAGCCAAGAGTTTAAGACTAGGAAAGCAAGAGGACCGCCAGGAGATGAGACGTGAGGAGGAAGAAAGGAAACGCCGAAAGGCCAAGAAGCTGAAGTTTCCTTATGTGAGCTCCTGCTAACTTTGTGAATCTAGGACACTGTTGCAAGGATTTCTGCCTTCAACTGAACTAGCCCCTTACCAGTTTAGATGGACACCTGGGCACTCAGGGGGAAGGAATGAGGGAATGCAGACCGTCCTGTCATTGCGGGCTATCATTTGAGTGTACTGCGTTATCAGTGTTCTCAAAGAGACCAGGGTGGAATCTGTAATGCAGGTGATACAATGTGTGCTGTGAGCTCTGGTGAAGTCATCCCTTCACTGGTCCCGGCTTAGATCCTGAGGAGCTGTGCACGCGCATGTTGGGGACAACTACCAGTCAGCTGGTCTTTTATTGTTCCTTTGCTACTTTGAATGGAGACAAAGACTGATGTGTGAGTGGGGTACTTACTACCCAGAACTCAGTCATACTTGTGCTTAGGAAGGGCCTAGCCCTTCTTTGAATGCTGCAAGCAAATAAATAAAAGCTTATACCTACACAGGACAACACACACATGAATACAAAATAAAGAAAATGTAACTTAAATTTTGTTGGTTTGTTTGTTTATTCAAGACTGGGGGGCTGAAGAGATGGCTCAGAGGTTAAGAGCACTGACTGCTCTTCCAGAGGTCCTGAGTTCAATTCCCAGCAACCACATGGTGGCTTACAGCCATCTGTAATGAGGCCTGGCGCCCCCTTCTGGCTTGCAGGCACACATGGAAGGAATGCTATACACATAATATAATATAATATAATAAATAAATAAATAAATATTAAAAAAAAAAGACTGGGTTTTTCTATGTAGCTCTGGCTGTTCTGGAACTTGCTCTGCAGACCAGACTGGCTTAGAACACAGAGATTTGCCTGTCTCTGCCTCCTGAGTGATGAGATTAAAGGAGTGTGCCACCACCTCCTGGCCATTAACTTAAATTTTTAAATGAATTGCTCTATTTTTAATCCCTCCCCTCCCTCCCCTTTCCCTTCCTTCCATTCTGTGAGGGCAGACGCCTGAGTCCCCAAGGAGTCAGTTAGAAGTTACAGGCGGTTGTGAAGGTCTGATGTGGGACCTGAGAATCTAACTTGGGTCCTCTGCAGAAGCAGTAGACACTCCTCTGAGCGGTGCCTATGGAGGCTGGGATAGAGTATCAGAGACCCTGGAACTGAAGTTATAATCGAGCTGCTATGTGGATGCTGGAAAAAGAATCCTGGTTCTCTACAAGAGAAGCCAGCGCTCTTAACCAGTGATCTATCTTTCCAGCCCCATCTTTAACTGGGAGGTTTAGTAGGCAGTAGAAAGAGGTACTACCACAACTTCACCTCCCATAGCATGCTCCTCTCCATTGGCACTAAAACTGTGAAAGATGGGTTTAGAGCTTAGTCCTTCGCCCCGCCCCTGCTCCTGTAGCTCCGCCCCGCCCCTCGTGGCCACGCCCCCTAAGGATTCATCCTGTCTCGCGTGGCTCAGCTCCCTGAGAACCTAGCTCCTCTCCATTCTCGCGACCCCGCATCCTCTGGTGTGGATCGGCTTCCGAGCCTCAGCCCCGCCCCATCCCGCTGCGCCCCGCCCCATCCCGCTGGGCCACGCCTCCCCCGGCCCCGGGCGAACCGGAGCGGTCGCCCTACCCCTGCTATGGCCGCGCCGGTGACGCGGCAGGTCAGCGGCTGCGCGGGTCCGGTCCTGACCCCAACCGGCTTAGACACAGAACCCGGGCAGCCCCTGGCAGCTGCCGTGGCTGATCTGCCGGTGCTGGATGCGTCCGGGAGACGGGTGTCTTTCGGCGCGCTGTTCCGGGAGCGTCGGGCCGTGGTGGTGTTCGTGAGGGTGAGCAGGGTAGGGCGGGACGGGAAGGGCCTCCCGGAGGCCGCCCCGCTGCTGGGTCCGTGTGGGTACCGCACTTCGCCCGGAATCGAGCGCCTAAACCTTCCAGACCCGGCTGCTACCTTGCTGACGTGTTCTTCCGCATTGTTGTTGCCTTTCAGCATTTCTTGTGTTACGTCTGTAAAGAATATGTCGAGGATCTGGCCAAAATCCCCAAGAGCTTCCTCCGAGTAAGTTTCCTGAGTGAGCGGCAATGACCTGTGCGATGGGGGAACCGTGTGTGGCTGTCACCTCCTCTTCCGTCTTCTAGTGAAGCAGAGACCTAATGAGCTCCTTTGCACCCTCTTTACTACGTACTAACACCATCATGATTTTTGTTACCTGTAAGCTGCCGGTGTCAAACCCAGTGTTGCATAAGAATGCAAAATCAAAACAAGACACAGGCTTCAACTGCCTTATATTTTTGACGCTTTAATTTTGTAACTCAAATAGTTATTTGGTGCTCCTCCTTGCAACAATTATTCATTATATGAAAATGTTGACATATCTTGGAAGTGCAGGTTTGTATTTGCCAATAAATTCCAAGTCCCACGTCCCTGTTTTTCTTCGGTCACCAGAAGTGGGTGGAAGATGTGAGTGGAAGACATCCAGATGTAAATGTGATGTATGGATAGAAGGTGTAAATGGGAAACACATCCCGGTCCCCAGATGTGGATGGAAGATCTGAGTGGAAGACATTTGTAGAAATAAAGCCTATTTTCAGCATACATGTATCAGTTAGGGTGTGTGGGGGAAAAATGAGCTGTTCTGCCTGCCCTTCTCTTCCTTTTGTTTGCATGTTAATATTCTGAAGCCTCTTTCCAATGTAAAGGCATTACATCTACCTAATATTTTTAATATTATTGACATTGTTGATTTACTGAACATACAAATGGGTCTTCTTATATTTTCAAGTGTGAATACTTTGTTCTTATTTGCTGCCTCTCCTTTCCTCCAGAGTCACACTGATTTCCTCCTTTGCTGTCTTCATATTCTTTTACCGTCTCATGCCCTTCTACCCAGACCTCATCCTCTCAGCCTCCTTTCTACTTTAATATCCTACATAAATACATGCATAGAAATTTAAACCTAGATCCTGCATGTGAGAGAAAACAGACCATATATGTCTTGCGTGGCTTATTTGACTGATGTCCACTTCTGCTCATTTCCTGCACTTATCATGACCTCAATCTTTATGGCTGATTGCATTTCCATTGTGTGTCTGTGATGTTTTTGTTGGTGTTGATTTTTTATTTGTTTGTTTTTGTTTTTTGTTTTTCAAGATAGGTTTTCTCTCTGTAGCTCTGGCTGTCCCGGAACTCACTCTGTAGACCAGGCTGGCCTCAAACTCACAGAGATCCACCTGCCTCTGCCTCCCAAGTGCTGGGATTAAAGGTGTGTGCTACCACACCAGGCTATCAAACTACAAAGAACTTTTAAAGGGGATGGAGTTTTGGTGATTTTGAAATAGACAGCATGTTGCTAGTCACTATGTCAGTATGCTGGGCAGTAGATTTCTGAAATAATCCTCTTCTTCATGTCTAACTGAAATTGTACCCTTTGAACAGTTTTCTGTATTCTCTGTCCCCTTTCTTCCAGCCTGTGGTAGCCACTGTTTTTTTTTTCCTCTACTTCCGTGAGTTAGACTGTTTGAATCCATATGTATTATAAGTAGAATAGTCTGGTTTTTGTCATTCTGTTCCTGGCTTATTTCACTTAGTATAATATCCTCCCTGTTTTCACAATTGACAAGAAAACAAACCTCCTTTTCCATGATGGAATGCTACTTCATAGGGATTTGACCGCTGATGGACACTTGGGTCGCATCCTTGTCTTAGCTGCAGTGAACATGGAAATGTGGGGTCTCTTTGCATACCCATTTCATTTACTTTTAGTGCATAACCAATTAGTGGCATTTCTGGACCATGTGGTAGCTCTGCCTTTAATTTTTTGAATACCCTGAGTACTGTTTTCATAAAGTCTGTCCTAATTTATTCTCATTAATACCACAAAACGGTTCTCTTTGTTCCATGTCCTCACTGATAGTTACCTTTTTTTTGGTTAGTAACATCGCTCCTGGGGTGAAGAGATACTTAATTGCTGTTTTCATTTCCATGTCTCTAATGACTAGTGATGATCATTATTTTTGTGTCGAGAGTGTACAAATTCATATGCACGTGTGTACAAGTTCATGCTTGCATGTGTGAAGCCAGAGGTCAACCACAGGTGTTGTTTCTCAGGTGCCATTCACCTTGTTTTTTATGTAACATCTCTCATTGGCCTGGAGCTTGCTGATTTAAACGGGCTGGCTGAATTGGGACCCCCAGGATCCACCTGTCTCCAACCCATTGCTGGGATCACAACACATGCAGCTGCACTGGCATGGATTCTGGGATAGAACTCAAATCCTCATGCAACACTTTACCCACTGAGCCATCTCCCCAGCCCAAGAATTTTTTCATATAGCTACTATTTGTATGTCTACTGTCTTTTGAGAACTGTCTAAGTTTTAACCCCCTCATTGCTGGAGATCAAATCCAGATCCTATGCATACTAGACAAGCCCTGATCCCTAGCCCATTAAGTCTCTTGACAAGTGCATAATTTGCATAGTTTTTCTTAGTCCAGTCAGTGGGCTGTATCTTTTCTTTGTTGTTTGCTATATAGAATAACACAACTTCTTTGTGTGTTTACTTTCATTGTTCTGCTTTATTGATTTATATGTGCAGGTGTGGAGGTCAGGCAACCTGCAGGAGTGAGTTCTCTCCTACCTGTGGGTCTCTGAGATGGGAACTCAGGTCATCAGGGACAGCAGCACCTTTACTCACTGAACCAAATCATTTTTTTTAATATTTATTTATTATGTATACTATATTCTGTCTGTGTGTATGCCTGAAGTCCAGAATAGGGCACCAGACCTCATTACAGATGGTTGTGAGCCACCATGTGGTTGCTGGGAATTGAACTCAGGACCTTTGGAAGAGCAAGCAATGCTCTTAACCGCTGAGCCATCTCTCCAGCCCCCTGAATCAAATCATTGTTATACTGAATTTCCCTCTGTGTTTTCTTCTGGTAGTTTGATGTTTAATGTTTAAGTCTTGAAATTCTTACATAGAGAAAACAAATTATCTGAATTACTCAAATATTGTGCCATATATATCCTTCTACTCATGCAATTTTGTTTTCTATTCTCCTAGAAGCCTTTAGGTGGCATTAGAACAAAACGAAAGAATTGCTTTAGGGACAGTTCTTAAGGCATACTTTCTAATAATATGTACTTGTCCCTCTTTCTCTCAAAGGAAGCGGATGTCACCCTCATAGTGATTGGGCAGTCATCGTACCATCATATTGAGGTAACTAACAAAACGAGAAGCCCCATTTAAATGTGTTTCAGATATAAAAACTGCATTTGCTGAGCCCCTGTATAGTCTCGGTTGGCAGAAAAATTTTGGATTGCCATTACTTTTCTCTTCAGTTGTTCTAATAGGAAGTCCAATTACTCTCGTTTTAGCCTTTCTGCAAACTGACTGGATATTCTCATGAAATCTATGTTGATCCTGAGAGAGAAATTTATAAAAGATTGGGAATGAAAAGAGGTGAAGAAATTTCCTCCTCAGGTAAGACATTTCACATACATTGTAGTTCTCTCAAGCACGTGTGTGTTCTCACACTAGGGCATATGTGCATAGCAAAGCTGTGTTTGATACTTTGTTGTGACAAAATAGGTAACAAAGGGGCAGGTGAGATAACTCAGTGATTAAGGGCACCTGTTGCTTTTGCGGAGGACCTAGGTTCAGGTCCCAGTACCAACGTAGTAACTCACAACAACTTTTAACTCCAGTTCTGAGGATTCTTTTTTTTTTTTTTTTTTTTTTTCGGTTTTTCGAGACAGGGTTTCTCTGTGGCTTTGGAGCCTGTCCTGGAACTAGCTCTTGTAGACCAGGCTGGTCTCGAACTCACAGAGATTCACCTGCCTCTGCCTCCCGAGTGCTGGGATCAGTTCTGAGGATTCTGACACCCTCTTCTGACATCCATGGGCTCCTGTACACACACACACACACACACACACACACACACACACTTACATATTATTTTTTAGGTAATAACAATAAAAATACATCTTAAAAAAATTTTGGCAAAGGGAATTGTAGGCAGAAGTTTCTGTCCCACAGCAATTCTCAAATACCCAGCAGCTGCTTCTGAAATTACAACAGAGAAACTTATATTATAAATGCTCGGTCGGTAGCTCAAGCTTATTACTAACTAGCTCTTACGCTTAAATTAACCCACACTTCTTATCTATGTTTAGCCACGTGGCTTGGTACCTTTTCTCAGTACAGCTTTCTCATCTCGCTTCCTCTGCATCTGACCTTCCTCTTCCCAGCATTCTTAGTTTGGTTCCCCCCGCCTATCCTATCCTTTCTGCTACTTCTAATCAGCGTATTATTAAACCTATTCAAGTGACAAATCTTTATAGTTTACAAAGGGATTATTCCACAGCAGGGAATTTAAGGTATCAACACTGTTCAGAAGTCCAAAGGCTCTCCTGAGATTCAGGCTCTTAACTGTGAGCTCCCAAAAAAGAAGACAAGATCTCTGGAGTAAATTGGAAGCATGGGGGAGGAAGTAGGGGGAAGGGTAGAAGGGCAGAGGGGAGGAGCGAAGGGAAGTGGGGGGAAATGTACAGCTGTTGGGGCCCATGCTTCAACAAGGATACCACTTACCAGGGTCGGGGCATGGGGATTAGGAAAATAGTAAAGAAAATGAAGACGTTAGTGGAAATAATAAAACAGAAAACATAGGATAGTATTGGGAGGGAGTTCCAGTGAATCCTGAAATTCACCTACATTTAATTTTCCATACACTTTTATACCCCAGTACCACAGGGGTAAGAAGACAAAAGACCATGATACAAAGGAGAACTCAAACAGTTACTTGCTTCAATACTTTGAGACATCAAGTCATTAGCATTCTGTTGTTTAGGCAGTGAACCCGCCACAGACCAAGTATCAAACCTCCTATTTTCCTGCACTCAGGGGCAGAGGTAGGTGGATCTCTGTGAGTTTGAGACTCAGCCTGGTCTACAGAGTGAGTTCCAGGACAAGCTCCAAAGCTACAGAGAAAACCTGTCTTGAAAAACCAAAAAAAAAAAAAAAAAAAAAAATCAAAAGAAGGAGCAGCAGAAGTATGCTTGAATTTCCTGACCCTTGGTCAGGGGATAGTGAATCTACCATCTTTTTTGTTTTGTTTTGTTTTTTTGTTTTTGTTTTTTGTTTTTCGAGACTGAATCTACCATCTTAATGTCAAAAGGACCAAGTAACCACACCCTAGGTCAGGATGTGTAGCCCTGGTTGTTGTCAACAATTTTGAGCAAACTTTAACTCTCTGGCTTTCAGACAAGGTGGAAATAGGCTCACATTTTGGGGCCTCCACATAATAGCACATTCTTATCTAAACAATTAAAATGAGACGGATTTAAAAAATAATATCTTAAAATTTTCACATATTGTAGCTGGGCAGGGGTGGCACACACCTTTAATCCCAGCACTCAGGGAGGCAGAGGCAGGCAAATCTCAGTGAGTTTGAGGCCAGCCAGGTCTACAGAGTGAATTCCAGGACAACCAGAGCTACACAGACAAACCCTGTGTCAAAAACCAAAAAGGAAAAAAAAAAAAAAAGACTTGAACCGGGCGGTGGTGGCGCACGCCTTTAATCCCAGCACTTGGGAGGCAGAGGCAGGCGGATCTCTGTGAGTTCGAGACCAGCCTGGTCTACAAGAGCTAGTTCCAGGATAGGCTCCAAAACCACAGAGAAACCCTGTCTCGAAAAATCAAAAAAAAAAAAAAAAAGACTTATTTTAAATTTACATATTTTATTAATTTTATAATATACAATGGTGCAGAGTAAACACTCCCATTCCAGAAAAAAGAAAGGAAAGCTAATCAGTGTCTTAGTAAGGATTTCTGCTGTGGTGATGAAACACCATCACTAGAACTAACCTGGGGGAGGAAAGGGCTCATTTCATCTTACACATCCACATCACAATTGTCGTTGAAGGATGCCAGGGCAGGAATCAAGGCCGGGACCTGGAGGCCTGAAGTGAAGCAGAAGTCTACTTATTGGCTTGTTCCCCCTGCCTTGCTCAGCCTGCCCAGCGGTGGTACCACCCACAGTGAGATGGACCCTCCCACATCAATTATTAATTAAGGAAATGCCCCACAGATTGCCTACAGACCCATCTCATGGAGGCATTTTTCTCAATTAAGATGATCTCTTCCTAGATGTTTCTAAGTTTGTGTCAAAAACTAACGAGGACAGCAAGGAAAGACCAAACACAGGAGGACTAGCACCAAATCCTGCAACTCCAGATCCTAAATCTGGAACTCCTGGTGGAATCTTCAGTGTTCCGACTAGCTTAAGCACCTCACCCATCCGGTTCTACCGTCTGCAGCACAGGTTGCCTTTCTGTTGATCTGGCTCCACTTCATGCCTGAGGCTGGCTTCTTTAAAATTTATTTATTTATTTACTTGTGTTAATTAAATTTATTCATTTATTGCCTGAGGCTTTCTTTAGCAGATGCCCCACAGCCCTGGCATTTTTAGCATCCTGGTATTCCCAGAGCAGGGTAAGTTGCACCTTCACACCTCTGTGCCATCCCTGCCAAGCTTCTTGCCAAGAATGTGACAGTGCCACACACTGCCTGGCCCCGGTGGCTCTGTGGGACATGGGTGCAAGCTGTCATGACCTCACAACTTCTGCATTTCTTTCTTTTTTTTTTTTTTTGGTTTTTCTCTGTGGTTTTGGAGCCTGTCCTGGAACTAGCTCTTGTAGACCAGGCTGGTCTCGAACTCACAGAGATCCACCTGCCTCTGCCTCCCGAGTGCTGGGATTAAAGGCGTGCACCACCTTTTTTATTTATTTATTTATTTATTTATTTATTTATTTATTTATTTATTTATTTTGGTTTTTCGAGACAGGGTTTCTCTGTGGCTTTGGAGCCTGTCCTGGAACTAGCTCTTGTAGACCAGGCTGGTCTCGAACTCACAGAGATCCGCCTGCCTCTGCCTCCCGAGTGCTGGGATTAAAGGCGTGCGCCACCACCGCCCAACTTCTGCATTTCTGTGTCCACAAAACCACACAGGCAACGCTGCCTAGCTCTGCCAGCTCAAGTAGCAGAGGGGCCCCTTCTACAACAGTGTTGATGACCTGAGTCTTGACTGTTGAACCTGGGCAAACACTTCCTTGAGCAGTTGTTTTGGACAGAGAGCCCCTCTGACGGACAGATTACTGTCAGTTCATGTTCTTCTTGGGTGGATTTACATTCGCACAAGTCTGCCGCTCCAGTCTTGGGGTCCTGCCCTCAAAGCAGCTCTCCTGTCTGTGAAGAGCTTTCATACATTCCGTGGGGGCATTTACTTCCATGATTAATATAAAAATATGATGAGTTTGCATGCTTTTTTTTTTTTAAATATTTATTATGTATACAATATTCTGTCTGCGTGTATGCCTGAAGGCCAGAAGAGGGCACCAGACCTCATTACAGATGGCTGTGAGTCACCATGTGGTTGCTGGGAATTGAACTCAGGACCTTTGGAAGAGCAGGCAATGCTCCCAACCACTGAGCCATCTCTCCAGCCCCTAAAGACTTTTATTTTTATTTATTTATTTATTTTTTTGGTTTTTTTTTTTTTTTTCGAGACAGGGTTTCTCTGTGGTTTTGGAGCCTATCCTGGAACTAGCTCTTGTAGACCAGGCTGGTCTCGAACCCACGAGTTTGCATGCTTTTGACCTGTCTCTGCCTCCCAAATACTGAGATTAAAGGAGTTCACCACCACTGTTTGGCAAATACACACATTTTAAATGAAAAATACTAGATTCTGTAAAGCATTTTTTTTTTTAAAGACAGGGTTTATCTGTGTAGCCCTAGCTATCCTGGAATTCACTCTGTAAACCAGGTTGGCCTTAAACTCACAGAGATCCACCTGCCTCTGCCTCTGAGTGCTGGGATTAAAGGTGTTCATGTGTACCGCCTGGAAAGATTTTATAAAGTGATTTTTAAAGTTTTATTTTTATGTGTGTGAGTATTTTGCCTGTATGTACCATGTGCAGTGTCCATGGAGACCTGAAGAGGGAATTGGATCCCTTGGGGCTGAAGTTTCAGACTGTGAACTACTTGGGGTGCTGGGAACTGAGCCATCCCTTTACTTCATAAAATGCTTTGAAAAGCACAGTTCTGAGAGTCATTCCTAGGATGTTCAAAAGCTAAATCACTAAGGGTGGGGAAATGGCTTAGTGGTTAAGATATTGGTTGCTCTTTCAAAGGACACAGGTTCATTCCCAGCACCCACATGGTATCTCACAACCATCTGTAATTTTCTGATTCTAGGGGACCTGATGCCCTCTTCTGGCCTCTGTGGGCACTGCATGTACATGGTGCACAGCTCTATGTGCAGGCAAAATGCCCATGCAAGTAAAATAAAAATTTAAATAATGAATCTGCTAAAATTATATTTTATGCTAAATGTTAAGTGATTATGTCATAGTTTCATTTCTGTGTCTGTGATAAAACATCCTGCCAAATGCAACATGAGGGAGAAAGAGTGTACTTAGCTCACGATCCTAGGCTATAGGCCTTCAGTACAGAAAGTCAAGGTTGCAGGGACTTACCGCAGCCAGTCACATTACATCACAGTCAAGGCGGAGAGCCTTGAATTAACGAGTGCATGCTTGTGCTTAGCCTCCTTTCTATTCATACGTAATCCAGGATCCCCTAATCAGATAGAGAATGGTGCCACCCACAGTGGATACACTAACCATAATTTCCCACAAACCTGTCGTCTAGACAGTTCTTCACTGAAATTCCCTTCCCAGATGATTCTAGATCATCTCAAACTAACATTAGAATTAACCACCATAGACTGTTTGCTTGAATCTGTGAGTCAGTCAAGAAATTTGGGGCTGGAGAGATGGCGCAGAGGTTAAGAGCATTGCCTGCTCTTCCAAAGGTCCTGAGTTCAATTCCCAGCAACCACATGGTGGCTCACAGCCATCTGCAATGGGGTCTGGTGCCCTCTTCTGGCCTGCAGGCATACACACAGACAGAACATTGTATACATAATAAATAAATAAATATTTAGAAAAAAAAAAAAGAAAATTCATTGCATTCCAAAAGTACTTACAGGAATCCCACTATAACCAGTCACAGTCTTCTGATGTGCAGACATATATAACACCCATATACATAAAATAGATACAATTTTTTTAAAAAAATTTGTTTTTCGAAACAGGTTTCTCTGTGTAGCTTTGGAGCCTGTCCTGGCACTCGCTTTGTAGACCAGGCCGACCTCCAACTCACAGAGATCCACCTGCCTCTGCCTTCCAAGTGCTGGGATTAAAGGCATGCTCCTGGCTCAGTTTTGAAAAATTAAATGACCTAGGCTTGTGGTTAACATCTGTATTAGATAGGGACTTATCTTGAAACCTAGCCTTCCACCTATCTGATCTGACATTATCTTCGGGTAGATTTTTGTCACCACCAAGTTACTGCTTGTTTGGCTTGTAGATAAAGGTGCCTTCATGTAGCTGGAGCCAAACTGATCTGAGTCAGAAGAATGCAGTAGGGGAAGGTAAGTTTAGTCTGAGTGTTTTTTTTTTTTTTTTGTTCTGTATAGTCATCAAACTTTAAAAGTCAGACATAAACAAGGCAAGATAAGAGAAAAATAGTTATGAGATAAAGCAGAGACTGAGTTTCTCAGCTCAAAAGGAGCAGGAATGTTAGTTACAGAGCAGAAATTGTGAAAAAAAATCAGTCACTGTGAAAAGAGAAGTAGATGACAGGCATCAAGCCTTCTGAGACCCAGGCCTTGCCCTCCTGTGACTCTGTCATTTCCCATCCAAGGTTTCCAAGATTTGGAGAGAGGTTTTGGGAGCTTGCCCCAGAAGCAACCCCTTCACTCAGTAACTAGAACATTACCACAGCTAATGTGAGGGAAACCGGAAAGGGCAGCCTAGTCGTGGGCCCAGGAAGGAAAGGTGTTGACCGTCATTGAACAGCCTGTGCAGAGTGTGTTCTGGGGAGGAGGCAAGGAACCAAGCAAGTACACATGGGAGACTAAGAAGCAAGACAAATGAGAAGTTTGCAGTGATGTTCTCTGTGGCAGATGGCCCAGGTCCATCCCTTCTTCCTTTAGGACAGTGTCCTCAGCAGACATTACCCTCCCAGCATGTTTGTCCTTCACTGGAGATAGTTTTCGGTTGTCCAACTCAGTGACCAGTGTTACGGACATTTAGCAGTTGTAGAAAGCAAGGATGTTGTTGCCAAATGTCTTACACTCTACTAGAAAAGGACTGCCTCGGGGCTGGAGAGATGGCTCAGTGGTTAAGAGGACTGGCTGCTCTTCCACAGGTCGTGAGTTCGCTTCCCAGCAACCACATGATGGGTCACAACCATCTGTAATGAGATCTGGCGCCCTCTTCTGGTGTGTCAGCATAAATGGAGGCAGAATGTTGTATACATAATAAATCTTTAAAAAAAAAAAAGAAAGAAAAGAAAAGGACTGCCTCCGCCGGTGCAGCGGCAGGGTAAGCTGTTGTTAAAGTTCAGTGCTGTGCTTTCCGCTGCAGAGTCAGGAAAGGATGACGGGCCCCCATACAGAGTGCTTCCAGACTGGAGAGATGATGGCTCAGCCACTGCTCTTGTGAAGGACCCAAGTTCAGTTACCAGTGCTCACTACCACCTATAACTCCATCTGCAGGGGATTCAGCACCTTCTTCTGCCCTCCAGTGGGCACAGCATACACATGTACAATCAATCACACATGGATACAGACATACATACATAATTTAAAGTAAGTCTTTTTTTAAAAGAATGTTTTATACAAGAACTGACATGTTTTTTAAATTTATTTTACATGCCAACCACAATTTCCCATCCCTCCTCTTCTCTTTCCTCTCCCCATCCCCATCCATCCTCTGTCTCCATTCAGAAAGGGGCAGGCCTCCCATGAGAGTCAACAAAGCATGCATATCAAGTTGAGGCAGGACCAAGCTCCTCTCCATGCATCAAGGGCAAGGCAACCCAGCATGGGGAATGGGTTCCCAAAAGCTAGCTCAAGCACCTGGAACAGGTCCTAATCCCCCTGCTAGGAGCCCCACAAACAGAGCAAACTACATAATTGTCACACACATGCAGAAGGCCTGGGTCAGTCCCATGCAAGCTCCGTAGCTGTTGGTCTAGAGTCGGTGAGCTCCATGAGCTCAGGTCAGCTGTCTCTCTGGGGTCCCCTGTCATGACCCTGACCCCCTCCGCCCTGGCTCATACAATCCTTCCTCCCTCTCTCTTCAACAGAACTCCCAGAGCTCGGCCAGTGCTTGGCTGTGAATCTTTGCATCTAACACTTACTTGCTGAATGCTCTCTAATGCAATTAGGATAGTCACCAGCCTGATAACAGGAGGAGGTCAGTTCAGGCACCCTCTCCACTATTGCTAGGACTGACATCTGATTGGAATACAAACACCTAAAGACAGTTTTCAATATTTCAGGACAGAGCCCCCACATAAAGTCCAACCTGCTTTCGGGAAGCCTTCAGAGTCTGTGGCGGGCAGTCACTGGTCCGCTTTTTGACTTCCAAGGAGACCCAGCTCAGCAAGGCGGAACCTTCATTTTCGGTCCAGGTGAGCATCAAGGACAGGTTATGTCTCAGTGCCCTCTGCAGTCTAAGAGCCACCCACCTTCCTTACGTGACAAATACTGGTCTAATGAGAGGGCATGCTCTGGTAAGGAGCATCTTTCATTTTCAGCGACTTCTGGGTGTTGATGTCTGTGTTTGATGAGGGTCCTCATCACTATAGAGTGAGGGCAGGGACTTGGGACACAGAGAGTAAGCTATGAGTTGCTGATTGATATATGGCTATTATACTCTTTTAAAAGTTCAACAGGAGCCGGGCGGTGGTGGCGCACGCCTTTAATCCCAGCACTCGGGAGGCAGAGGCAGGCGGATCTCTGTGAGTTCGAGGCCAGCCTGGTCTACAAGAGCTAGTTCCAGGACAGGAACCAAAAACTACGGAGAAACCCTGTCTCGAAAAAATCCAAAAAAAAAAAAAAAAAAAAAAAAGTTCAACAGGGCTTAAAGAAATTGCTCAGTGTCTATGAGCACTGGGTGCTCTTGCGATGGACCTAATTCAGTTTCCAGCACCTATATCAGGTGACTCACAACCACCTGTAACTTTAGCTCCTAGGAATCCGCCGCCCTCTTCTGGCTTCCTTGGGCACCTACACTCATGTTTACAACCTCCCCCTCCCCACATAAGTATACATAATTAAAAATAAAATAAATCTTAAAGGAGTTCAGTGCTCACTTTGGCAGCACATATCCTAAAATTGGAACAATGCAAAGATAAGCATGGTCCCTGCACAAAGAATGACATTCAGATTTGCATCGTGGTCCACATCTTTCCTTTGGCACTCAAAAGAAATCTGGAAATTTCCATGAACAAAGTGGGGGATCCAGATGTGCACAGTGATACCAGGCTCGACAGAGCCATCTGGGCCAAAGGAATAGGAATGCTCCAGAGTGGGTCCCTGTCTATTTGTCCAGAAAACGAATTGAGGCTGAGGAGTCACCAGTCTCTACAATTTGATAACCTGTGTCCTTATTACACATTAAAAAAAAATCTACAGACAAAAAAGCAGAGTGGTGGTGGTGCACACTTGGGAGGTAGAGGCAGGTAGATCTTTGATTTCAAGGCCATCCTGGTTTACAGACTGAGTTCTAGGACAGCCACGGCTTAAAAAGAAAGAAAAGAAAAACTAAAAAGCAAAAAACAAAACAAACAAAAAACCTACAGTTAATGTGGATGAGAATATGGAAAGTTACAGAACCACCAAAATATAAGTTCATTAGGGGCCTGACCAGATAGCTTCCCAGATAAAAACACTTGCTATTCAAGCTTAGAGAGAATCTTTTTTTTTTTTTTTTCGAGACAGGGTTTCTCCGTAGCTTTTTGGTTCCTGTCCTGGAACTAGCTCTTGTAGACCAGGCTGGCCTCGAACTCACAGAGATCAGCCTGCCTCTGCCTCCCGAGTGCTGGGATTAAAGGCGTGCGCCACCACCGCCCGGTTTAGAGAGAATCTTTACTTTTGCTGACTGAAGTAGGAGACCCACACAGTGTTGGAAAGCGAGCCAGTACCAGGGTTAGCCCATTCCGAGGTGAGGACTGCCATAAGGCACGGCTTCAACAACCGCATTGGCCCTGTCTGGACCAGCAGTGTGGAAAGCGGACTTTCTCCACATTCACGGTCTACAGTAACAGACCAAACAGCCACTGGCGTAGGCAGATTTTTCTTCATTCTCTGCCTCTTTAAAATTGTACCTCCTGGTGAATTATTAACACGTCTACCAGTCCCAGACTCTTGAAAGGCCTGCTTTTGACTGAGTGTTTTGTTTTTTGTAGCAGGCACACTTGTACCCATCTCTTACAAATTTAGATCATTTAAAAAAAAAAAAAAGAAAGAAAAAGCTCTTTGGAGCGGGAGTTGTAACTCAGTGGAAGGTGCATTGTCTCCTAGGCTCATCAATAAATGACTAAGTAAATATGTGAGCCCATTTTGAGCTCAGCTCAGAGCTCGCTCCTTTCTATCCCCCCCATTTTTTTTGAGACAGGGTCTCCTGATGTACCTGTGGCTGTTCTAGAACTCCCTCTGTAATCCAGGCTGGCCTTCAACTCACAGAGATCAGCCTGTTTCTGCCTCCTGAGTGCTGGGATTCTTTAATCCACTACCTCCCAGCCTCCATATTCTTTTCTTTCTCCATGGTGTTGGGTATTTCACCCAGGGTCTTGTGTACTATACAGATGCTCCTATCACTGAGCTACACCCCAATCTTCCAGACCCATATTTTTGCATAACTAATTTGCATCCTCAGACCTGGAAGGTGTTGTCGGAGGCTGTTTGTTTGTTCCCAGACACTCAGACCCAAAATAATTACACAGAAACTATATTATTTAAAACACTGTTTGGCCAATAGCTTAAGCATATTGCTAGCTAGCTCTTACATCTTAAATTAACCCATTTTCATTATTTTATATTTTACCACAAGGCTTGTGGTTTACTGGTAAAGTTCCTAGGCATCTGTCTCTTTCCATGGCAGCTACATGGCATATCACTGACTCTGCCTACCTTCTCTGTACATCTCTGTTTGGATTTTCCGCCTGGCTTTACTCTGTTAAGCCACTGGCCAAAAGCAGCTTTATTCATTAACCAATAAAAGCAACACATATACAGAAGGAACTCCCACACCAGGAAGGGGTTATTGTTTTTTACCCCATTCCTTATCTCATGTCACTGAGTCATTTGGCCATTGTCTTAGTATTTCTACTGCTGTAGAGACATCATGACCATGGCAACTGTTGGTGATGATGATGATGATATATATATATTATACACACACACACACACATACACACACACACAGAGTGCTCTGCTTGCGTGTATGTCTGTACTCCAGAAGAGAGCACCAGATCTTATTACAAATGGTTGTGAGCCACTACGTGGTTACTGGGAATTGAACTCAGGACCTCTGGAAGAGCTGTGACTGCTCTTAACCTCTGAGCTATCTCTCCAGACAGGGTTTCATCAACTGTTATATAGGAAAACATTTAATTGGGGCTGGCTTGCAGTTCAGAGGTTGAATCCGTTATCATCATGACAGGAAGCATGGCAGCATGCAGGCAGACATGGTACTGTAGAGGTAGCTGAAAGTTCTACATCTGATTTGTCAGGCAGCAAGAAGAGAAAGTGCCACATGGGGCCTAGCTTGAGCTTCTGAAACTTCAAAGCCCACTCCTGTTGACATACTTCCAATAAGACCTTACCTACTCCAACAAGGCCACGTGTCCTAATCCTTTCAAATAATGCCTTATAAGCCACACCATAGTCACAGGGGATGAAGAATTAAACCTGTTATTATAGATGTGGCCAGTGGACATAATGCCAGAAAGCATGTCCTTTGATCTAATGTTTCAAGTTAAATTCTGGTTTTGGCTGCATGGTGGCACACACCTTTAATCCCAGCATTTTGGAGGCAGAGGCAGGAGGATCTCTGTGAGTTCAAGGCCAGCCTGATCTACATAGTGAGTTCCAGGCCAACCAGTGCTATATAATAGAGAGATCCTGACCCAAAATGAACAAAAATTCTGGTTTTGAGCTCCAGGTGGAACTAACAAGATTTAGACGATAAATTACAACGTGAGTGTATAGGATTGTGGGTGTCTAGGTGTACTGTAGCTAGCTGGCTTCCTGCCTTCACTCCTAACCTCTTTGGTTAGTTATAAAGCATTCTATGAAATCAGTGTTTTTCTTTCCTTCTCTCTCTCTCTCTCTCTTTTTTTTTTTTTTTTTTTGGCAGTGCTTGAGTACTGCACCCCCTAGTCCCAGGAGTGAATTTTTTGAAGCAAATGATTTATTTTATTAATGCATATGCTTAGGAAATAGATCTTAATTTCCCAGCTGATACCTATGTTAGTTCCAAATTCTGCCTGTCTGGTTGGATGTTTTATTTAAGTATACTTGAAACTGAATAGAAGGGTATAATTTAGGATGCTGTCCCCTCAGAGCTCATAATGTGTCAAGTAACACTCTTATTCAACCATTGCCTTGTCATGGGTAATTGCTCTGATGCAGAATTATGGTGGCATTACATAAGAAGTATAATGGACTCCAGGTAATTAATTTTTCCCTTTGGACTAATTAGCAATTGCAATACTTCCTTGATCCCGGTAAGCAGTAAATCTAAAGACTAGCACGGCATTTGCCCTCAGCATTTGTCCTTGTTCTCTTCTAGGTAACAGCATCCACTTTGTGCACCGAGACAGGAATAGGTTGGATCACAAGCCCATAAACTCTGTTTTACAGCTTGTGGGAGTTCAGCCTGTGAACTTCATGAGCAGACCTACAGTTATCCATGTGTGAATGGGCCCTTGAAATGTGAGACAAAATGCCAGGCTTCATGAGATTATGAAAACACAAAACTCATGTGCCTATAGAACTATTCTGAGAGGCATCAGGAAAAAGCATTTTAAATTTTATAGCCTCTATAATTATCCATTCAATGAAAGATTTTTGACAACTAAAATATAAGAAGGGGGCTGGAAAGATCACTTCGTGGTTAAGAGCACTTGCTTCTCTTGCAGAGGACCTAGGTTTGGCTCACAGTTGTCTGTAACCTCAGTTCTAAGGTATCCAACACCTTCTTCTGGCCTTGGGGACCAGGTGCACGTGTGGTAAACATGCATAAATGTAGGCAAGCACTCATACACGTGAAAGAAGGATAAATAAATCCTATAAAACTACATACATGCCGGGCGGTGGTGGCGCACGCCTTTAATCCCAGCACTCGGGAGGCAGAGGCATGCGGATCTCTGTGAGTTCGAGGCCAGCCTGGTCTACAAGAGCTAGTGCCAGGACAGGCTCCAAAGCTACAGAGAAACTTTGTCTCGAAAAACTTAAAAAAAAAAACAAAAACAAAAACTACATACATATGTGCATGTATGCATGCGTGTATGAAGGGAAGGGAAGAATGGGTCAGGTATGGTGGCACAGGTTTGTAATCCTAACACTGAGTAATGGGACAAAAATTCAGCCTGCCCAAGCAATGGTGGTGCATACCTTTAAACCCAGTGCTTGGGAGGCAGAGGCAGGCGGATCTCTGCTAGTTCGAGGCCAGCCTGGTCCGCAAGAGCTAGTTCTAGGACAGGATCCAAAAGCTACAGGGAAACCCTGTCTCGAAAAACAAACAAACAAACAAACAAAAAGCAAATAAATGTACAGTCAGATGTGATGGTGCATGGATGGGGAGGAGGCAGGAATTCTAGAACAGACTTACCTTTCTAGATACCTGCTTTTCTCACCCCCAAATCTGTCTTATTTAGAAAACTATTGTCATATTTTACTTTTTAAGAATTTTAGTTTTGCCGGGCGGTGGTGGCGCACGCCTTTAATCCCAGCACTTGGGAGGCAGAGGCAGGCGGATCTCTGTGAGTTCGAGACCAGCCTGATCTACAGAGCTAGTTCCAGGACAGGCTCCAAAACCACAGAGAAACCCTGTCTCGAAAAACCAAAAAAAAAAAAAAAAAAAAAAGAATTTTAGTTCCCAGCACTCAGGAGGCAAAGGCATCTCTTCAAGTTGGAGGTCAGCCAGGTCTACAGAGCAAGCTCCAGGATAACCTAGGCTACACAGACAAAAACCAAAGGAAGCAGGGGAGAATTTTAGGTTTTTTTTGTTTGTTTGTTTGGTGTTTTTGTTGTTGTTGCTGTTGTTGTTGCTTTTTCTATTCTTTGAGACAAGGTTTTTCCGTGTAGTCCTGGCTGTTCTGGGACTCTTGCTCTGTAGACCAGGCTGACCTAGAACTCAGAGATCTGCCTGCTTTTGCCTCACAAGTGCTAGGATTAAAGGTGTGTGCCACAACTACCCAGCTAAAAATCTTAGTTTTGTCTTAGAAATTCTCAAGAAAACTATCTCAAAATCAAAATATTGGTAATTCTTAGCAACTGTAATACTACTATGACCTTATACTTTTATATAAGCATATTAACTCACAAAACTATTTAATGTATTTTCACACAAATATATATGGACAGTCATGGTTTTAAATCAAATTTAAAATTAAATTTTTTTGCTATTTTTTGTTTGGAATATTTTGTTTGTTCTGGGGTCCTTTGGGGGTGAGGGAGAACAGTTCCTTACTATGTTGTAGGCTGGCTTAGGCTTCCCTAGCCCATTGAGAGATGGCTCATCCTCCTCTTATAGAGGTCCTGGGTTTGTTTTCCTGCACCCATACCAGGCCCCTCACAAATGCCTATAACTCCAGTTCCAGTGAATCTGGCATCATCAGCATGTGCATGCAAATGGCGTACATGTCCTCTGATACACACACATACAATGTGTAAGGAATAAATCTTAAAACAACCACAAACCTCTCTATCCTAGGCTGGTCTTGAACTCTCAAGCCTCCTGCCCCAACCTCTCGGTGCCGGAATTACAGGTATATGCTGTCATACCCAGCCTGTTCTATTTTGAACATAAAAGAAAGAATAATAGCCAGATCCCCTTTTGCCAGTTTTAACCAAAATTTATATATTCGCAAGTATAAATGTTATATTTGTGGCTTTAGGGAGGTACAGATCCATAAGGACTGTGCATACGGTTGCCACCCGACTACATGAATACCAAGGCAACAGCTGGGTGTGGTGCCGTCTGTGAAGGGGTACCTTGACCACGGCGACTCTTTGTTGTTGTTGTTGTCTTCGAGACAGCCTTGGCTCTGAAACTTGCTCTGTAGAGCAGGCTGGTCTTGAACTCACAGAGATCCACCTGCCTCTGCCTCCCGAGTGCTGGGATTAAAGGCGTGCGCCACCACTGCCCAATTCTATTATTTGCCCAATGCCCCCCCCCAAAAAAAGCATTTAAGTACTCGCTTTGGCAACATACATACTAAAATCTGAATGATACAGAGAAGATTAGCATAGCCCCTTCACAAGCATAACACATAGATTTGTAAAGCCTTCCATATTTTTGTGGAATTTTGCAGTTTAAAAAAGGCATTTAATTGGGGACGTGTTTACAGTTTCAGAGACTCAAAGCATTAGCATCATGGCAGGAAGCATGGTGGTATGTAGGTGTTGCGAGACCTTTACATCCTGATCTGCAGGCAGAGACAGACAGACAGACAGACAGACAGACTATGCTTATGGGCTTTTGAAACCTCAGAGCCCACCCTCCAGTGATACCACCAAGGCCACATCTTCTAACCCTTCTAATCCTTTCTTTTTTTTTTTTTTTTTGTTTTTTTGTTTTTTTGGTTTTTTCTCTGTAGCTTTGGTGCCTGTCCCGGAACTAGCTCTTGTAGACCAGGCTGGCCTCGAACTCCCAGAGATCTACCTGCCTCTGCCTCCCGAGTGCTGGGATTAAAGGCGTGCGCCACCACCGCCCGGCCCTTCTAACCCTTTCAAACAGTCCAATTTCCTGGTGACTAAGCATTCAAATACATGAGCCTCTGGGGACCATTGTTATTTAAACCATCACATGTAACATGCACCTATAGTCCCACTTACTTGGGAAATGGATCATTCACTGGAGCCCAGGACCAGCCTGGGCATTGTGTGTGTGTGTGTGTGTTATAAAATTATAATGCACACTGAACTATATAAACACACTCCCACCCAGGTCATGATAATACTAGACTTGAAATCCTGAAACTCTTTCTGTGAAAAAATGTAGAAATTGTAGATAAAACAATAATATTGGACTGGGGAGTGTGGCTCAGTACTTACCTAGCATGTTCAAGTCACTGGGTTCTTACACAATACCACCAAACAAAACAAAACTAAAACATTTTTGTGGTGCTCTGTGTTCACTTATACACTCTTTGCACACTGTGTGGAATTACTATTATAACCATCATCCAGAACACACATTTCACAGAGAAGAACATTTTTTACAAGAAACTCCAGAGGGGCCACAAACAACCTGAAAGCAGGCTGATGACAATGTGAAGTCACGGATCACCTGGGAGGCAGGAACTCATTCCCAGCTTGAGAAAGCTGTTCTTTGGCCACTTCAAACAACAGATAGAGTTAACTACGACCCTTGCATGAAACCCACTGAAGACAACATCTGGGGCCCGAGACCCATGGGCTGCACCTTCTCAGAATGGTCAGATTCTCCATGGGTCATGACCCCATGAGAGAATTCACTGGGAACCTTCTGCAGTGAACCCCTGTGCAAACAAAAACCTCGATGACATGATGGCAGATTTCGAAAAGCATGGCTGAAAGCAAGGAACAGTCACTAAACTGCAGTCCCGACTACTCAGGATGCTGAGGCAAGATCTCTTAGCCCACAAGTCGCACAGCAGCCCTGGCAACAGCAGCTCCCAGCTAATAAAGGAAAACAAACCAATCAGGCTGGCCTGTAGCTCATTGACAGTATTTGTCTCGCGTTATCTTGAGCACTGGGGGGAAAATCATGCTCAGATTTTTGTTTTAGAGGAAGGGTATGTAGTTCCATGGTAGAATACTTGCCCAGCATGTACAAGGTCCCTGAGTTCCATCCCTAGAAACAAAGTAAATCTTAATTTAAAAAAGAGAACGAACCCCAAGAGGACTTTGGATAGACGAGAAATCTGCAAACACTTGCTAAAGTTACTTTCTACCATGCAGCCGAGGTGGATTCTGACCATATAGATGGAGAAACTTCTAAGGATGTGTAGTGTTCTACTTCAAAATCAATAGTCATTTTAAGCAGAGCATTCTACGGTTGGGTTGTGACTTGGTGGTAGATGCTTGCTTAGCAGCACAGGCAGATGAAAGAATGGATGATGGGTGGATGGATCATTTAAGACATGCTCTTGACATGCATACATTATGTAAAAAAATGGTTTTCGTTTTTTTTGTTTGTTTTTTGTTTGGTTTTTTTTGATGTTGTTGTTGTTTTGTTTTTTAGAGACAGGGTTTCTCTGTAGCTTTGGTGCCTGTCCCGCAACTAGCTCTTGTAGACCAGGCTGGCCTCAAACTCCCAGAGATCTGCCTGCCTCTGCCTCCCGAGTGCTGGGATTAAAGGCGTGCGCCACCACCGCCCGGCTAAAAAATGGTTTTCAATTTAGCTTAAAGAATTCATTTTAGCTAGGCATGGTTGCATATACTTTTTTTTTTGGTTTTTCGAGACAGGGTTTCTCTGTGGTTTTGGAGCCTGTCCTAGAACTAGCTCTTGTAGACCAGGCTGGTCTCGAACTCACAGAGATCCGCCTGCCTCTGCCTCCCGAGTGCTGGGATTAAAGGCGTGTGCCACCGCTTTTTTTTTTTTTTTTTTTTTTTTGGTGTTGCATATACTTTTAATCCCAACATTCAGAAGGCAGAAGGAAGTAAATCACTATGAGTTTGCGCTAGGCTGCTCTACATAGTGAGTTCTAGGCCACCTAGGTATATAGTGAGGCTCTACCCCCACAAAAGAAAACTCATCAAACCAAAACCTCCATAATTGTTAGGGGCTAGTGAGATAACTCAGAGAGGAAAAGGTGCTTGTCACCAAGCCTGAAAACTTGTGTTCTGTTCTTGGACTGACCCTGTAGAAAGGGGGAATCAATTCCTGAAAGTTGTTTTCTAACTACACATGCACTGTGATGTTTATAAACATATATGGACACAAGTGCACACTGCCACTGCCTAAATATTTTTTAAATCACAAAAGCAAAAAAGGTTCTTAGAAAAATATCAATGATATTTTGGCTTTAGACACAGATTCAGACAAAATAAAAACAGGCTAAATAATAAAAACATTTAAGCATAGGAGGGGGAGGGAAATGGGAAAGGGGGAGCAGGTGGAAATTTTAATTAAAAAAGAATAAAAATAAATTAAAATAATCCTATCACAAAAAAAAATAAAAAAAAGAAATTCATGTCAAAAAAAAAACATTTAAGCATATCGGTCTGTTTATTTTATTCTTAACTAACAATTATTCAATATTAAGAGCACACACTGAACCAGGCAGTGGTGGTGTACATCTTTTTTTTTTTTTTTTTTTTTTTTTTTTTTTGGTTTTTCGAGACAGGGTTTCTCTGTGGCTTTGGAGCCTGTCCTGGAGTGGTGTACATCTTTAATCCCAGACTTTGGGAGGCAGAAACCAACTTGGTCTACAGAGCTAGTTCTAGGATGGCAAGGCCAAAGAAGCCATGTCTTGAAAAGCAAAACAAAACAAAAAACAAACAACAAAAAAAAAATCCACTGATCTTCAGAGGACCCAAATCCAGTTAGCAAACCCCATGTCAGGTAGCTCACAACCACAAGTAACTCCAGCTCCAGAGGACCCAACACGCTTCAGGACTCCTTGGGCACTGCACGCATATGTGTGCATACACACACACACACTTAAAAAAATAATTCCAATAATCAGCCAGGCGTGGTAGTGCACACCTGTAACCCCAGCACTGTATACATCTCCAGAGTCTGCCTCACATAGAAGCCAGACAAGAGGCTGGAGGATGCCAACTGTAACACTGTCACAGCTATGAACTGAAGATGCCCCAAATGTCCAGCACCAGAAAAATAGTCGAGGACATTGTGTTTATCGTATACACCCGTGAGAAACAAACCAAAAGCGTGCATAACTGAGAGGCATGTCTTAGTTACTTTTTTATTGCTGTGAAGCAATGTCATGACCAAGGGAACTTACAGAGGAAAGCATTTAACGGGACTTACAGTTTCAGAGGGTTAGAACCTGCAACTGTCATGGCAGGCATGTACTGTAGCTATAGCTGAGAGGTCACGTTTAGACGGTGAGACAGACAGACAACCGGAATGGTACGGGTTTGTAAACCTCAAAACCCTCCACTGTGACACACCTCCTCCTTCCCAAACAGGTCTACCCACTGGGGACCAAGTATTTAAATATATGAGTCTATGGGGATCATTTTCACTTATGCTACCACACAACATGATCCCAGAAAACAAAGCAGTTACAGAGAAAAAAATCCTTTGTATACATACACACATTTATATATACACATATATGTGTATTATATATGTATACATATACATACACACACACATATATATATACACACACATACATACACACATATTTAGGCTGGGCAGTGGTGGTGCACACCTTTAATCCCAGCACTTAGGAGACGGAAGCAGGCAGATCTCTTTGAGTTCGAGGCCAGCCTGGACAGGCCCCAAAGCTACGAGAAACCCTGTCTCAAAAAAAAATAAATAAATAAAAATAAACAAGCAAATAAACAAAATTTATAAATATATATTTAAGTGTGTATGTAGTTTCTTGCTTTTTTTTTTTTTTTTTTTGGTTTTTCGAGACAGGGTTTCTCTGTGGTTTTGGAGCCTGTCCTGGAACTAGCTCTTGTAGACCAGGCTGGTTTTTATGAGGCAGGATCTCACTATGTAGCCCTGTTTGGCCTAGCGCTCACTATGGGATTAGACTGACTTAAAATTTACATAGCTTTATCTACTCTGCTTCCCAAATGCTATGCTTAAATCCTGATGAACTGAGTTCAATACCTGGGACCCATTTGGTGGAATGAGAGAACTGAGTAATATACGTTATTCTCTGACAGCCTTCTAACATACACACACACACATACACACATGCACACATGCACACACACATGCTGTGGCAAACACGTGAATACACACATATATACTCACACACAAAAACAAATAAATGTAATTTTTAAAAAGAAGGCTAGGGAACATAGCTCAACAAGTAGAGTAGCTGACACCCACGAAGCCCAGATTCCCAGTGCTGCATAAGCCCAGACACGGTGCCACATCTCTGCAGCTCAAGCACTTGGGAGATGGAGGCAGAAGGACCAGAAGTTCAGGTCATCCTCAGCTACATAATGAGTATGAAACCAGCCTGGGCTACATAAGAGCCTGATTCAAAAACAAAGTACGAAAGAGGATGGTAAATGAGTGACTAGCGTCCCTTTGCATGGGGCAGACTAGTGCACAGGAACTGGAAGGTTGGGGACTGCAGTCAGTTGAAGCAGTCCAGAGCTCTGCTCCAGAGTTCAGAGCAGCTCCCAGAAGCTATGCATCAGCCTTGTTCATCACAGTAAGACACTGGATCAAAGCACTTACAGAAGTCAAACTGGTTTCAAGAAAAGCATTTTGCGTGCTATGCCAGTCTTCGTACAATGACTTAAAAATGTAGGTAGGAAGTCAGAATGTTTTAAAAGGTTCTTTAGCGAGTTCTACAGCTGACTGTTATTTAGTTTTATTCAGCTAGCAGTCTGGAATCGATGAGTCACTGGCATTTCTAGCTTCAACCCTTAAGGCCTTGAAATGTCATACGTGAGGACATTTACTGACTTAATGTAAACGGAATAGCCTTTCATTTCCAGGCATTGTGTGGGAACAGAGGCCTGCACTCTCACCTCCACAGTACAGAAGCAGAGACAGGATAGTAGTTTAATGAGACCCTGTCTCACAACCCTCTTTGTCAGAGGGCTGTAAGTGTAGCTCGGTGGTTGAGTTCTTGCCTTGCATGCTTGTGGCTATCATTTGCTTCCCAGAACCTCAAATATGTCTACCTACACAAATGATCTGTATTTGTTAGGATTTTGGGAAATTAAAATTTAGCCCCAGAGACTTCCTGGTATGGAGACATGTCACCACACTTAAACACCATAAGCACTGACACTTTTGGAGGAGAGAAAAAAAGTGTCACTTCCCTACACTGGAAACTAATTTGTGGATGGAGAACTCCGGGCTTTCAATGACATCACACAAAATTCGTTAAAATCCCAGCACTCAGGAGGCAAACAGAGCTCTGTGAGTTCTAGGCCATCTATGGGGTTGCTTAGCAAGAAGACCCTGTCTCAAGCAAAATAACAACAACAACCCCCAAAAACCAGTAGGGAGAGGGAATGTAGGTTAGTGGTAGGACATTTAGCTGGCATAAGAGAGAACATGGGGCTGGCTGGTAGTGGTACAGGCGAATTTCTTAGTTAGAGGTCAGCCTGGTCTACAGAGTGAGAGAAACCATGTCTCAAAAAACAAACAACAAACAAAACAGAGTGCACAAGAGAGCAAGGGAGAACATGGGTTCCGCTCCTAGCATCAATACCCCATTATAATGTACCAAATTTTATATATATATATATATATATATATATATGTGTGTGTGTGTGTGTGTGTGTGTGTATGTATATATACGTATATTTTTATATATACATATATATTTTTTCTACTTGTATGCCTTCTTAAGTTTTGTCTCAGGGGCTGGAGAGATGGTTCAGCAGTCAAGAGCATTGCCCGCTCTTCCAAAGGTCCTGAGTTCAATTCCCAGCAACCACATGGTGGCTCACAACCATCTTTAATGAGGTCTGGTGCCCTCTTCTGGCCTTCAGGCATACACACAGACAGAATATTGTATACATAATAAATAAATAAATATTTTTTTAAAAAAAAGTTTTGTCTCAGGATTGAAAAATAGACCAGAGCCGAGTGTAGTATTATGCATCCTTAGTCCCAAGCAGTCAGGAGCCTGAGTCAGGTGGATCTCTCTGAGTGGAGAAATGTAGCGGGCTATGTCCCCGGTGCCCGGCCACCCGCACAGCTTTACCCGAAATAATTACACGGAAACTGTATTCTTTTAAACACTGCTTGGCCCATTAGCTCTAGCCTCTTACTGGCTAGCTCTCATATCTAGATTAACCCATTTCTAATAATCTGTGTAGCACCACGATCTGGTGGCTTACCAGGGAGATCTTAACTTGCGTCTGTGTCTGGTGGGCGAATCATGGCTACTGCCTGACTCAGCTTCTTTCTCCCAGCATTCTGTTCTGTTTGCTCCACCCACCTAAGGGTTGGCCTATCAAATGGGCCTAGGCAGTTTATTATTTAACCAATGACCTTCCTCCATCAGAGAAATAGCAGGAATCACCTGTTGAAGGCAATGTGTGTCCTAGAAGGGACATAAGGGTAGCAGCAGGTGAATCCCTGAAGTTCCTTAGCCATCCAGCCACTGAATCAGATGAACTTCAGGTTCCAGGGGATCTGAGGCCCTCTTTTGACCTATGTGGGAAAACGGAGACCTAAGGGTGGACTAGGACTTCCTCCCCACAAAGGGGCTTGAATAAAAAAAGGCCCAGAGGAAATCACTGTATTCGAATTGGTAATTAGTTCTCTTCTCAAACTGGACAATCTTCGAGAATGTTCTTCCTAGCCCCAACAGGAGATGAAGAATAAGTTGCTTTTACATTGCTACAGACTAAGAGACTTGAAATTGATGTCTTTCAATTACTTCCATATCAGTAAGGGGAGAGTTAGACAAGAATGTCTGTCTTGTTTTGTAATAGTTGGCAAAAAAAAAAAAAAAAAAGGTGTAGTGTGGGTAAAGGAGCAGGTTGGCTGTCTCCAGTTACCTGATAATCTTTGCCGATTTTCACTGTGAAGCCTAATGTCTCCTGCCCTGGGAGGAGGCCACCTAGTCTGGCATCTGGGCCCATAGGCAGAGGCAACTTGGATCTGCAGCCACTTCTGAAGAGTCCGGGAGAAACTGTCCAAGCCCTGTGTGTCTAAGAGTACCTGGATTCAGCCAGAAGAGCTCATCCAACTCGGTCAGGATGAGAGTTGCCAGAAATAAATTTCAGAAGCCAAAGTATCATGCCAGAAACTATATCTGACCTGGAGAGTAGAAAGTGAAGCAAAAAGAGGGAGTTGGAGGCAGGGGAATGGCTACAGGACATGGTTTGGGTAGAGGTCTGACCTACAGAATCAGGCTCATGTCTGTATGAAGGGTTAGCTCATGGTTATTGCTGTAACAGAATACCAGAGGTTAGTTATTTAAAAAAAAAGAGGTTTGTTTAGCTCACAGTGTTGGAAGTTCACTAGTGTGGTGGCACACACCTTTGACCCCAGCACGTGGGGCATAGCACCAGTATGCACTGGGTAAATGGTGAAAACGGCAGCAGTTTGAGAGTAGCAAGTGACACACACAGAAGAGAGATTCAGGTGAAGTGCTAGCCTCTCCTCTATTAGCCCACCCTCTTAGGGGCTAACCTCAATCTAGGACACCTGTATTAATCCCTTCTAAAGGTGGTACCCCCAAGACCTACTAATTTTCTACTAATCCCTTCTTTTAAAGGTTCCATCATATCAATACCCCATGTTGAACACCAAGCCCCCAACATAAATGAATCTTTGGGAGGTATGGGGCATGGGCATGCCTAACATGACTATAAGTTATATGTTATAGATGGCTAACTCTTAACCTGTATTCTTTTTATACCCTAAATATCTTTCAAAGTCAAACTTTAAATGAGCTTTTTTAAATAAACTGCATAAGTATAATACCCTAAACAAGCGTAGAAACATATATAGCATAACAAAAATAACCATAAATTTGTATCAATAAATAAAATCCATACCAATGTAAAATATTTGAGACTAGTTGTTTAAAAAGACTTAACAATCCACCCATTTATCTCATTATTTTATACTATATCCCCTTTTTTTCCTTCAGAAAGAGATCCTTGAATCTAACTCCTTTGTATAGCTTTTATCCTGCCCATGACTAATAACAATTTGTAACCAAACCCCCAAATGACCAAAAGCCCCCACCTCTTGGGAATGTGGGCATCATGTTCTCTAGACTGCTTCCTGTTGTCTGGGACTCTGGCATCTTTAGAAGACCCTGGGAAAATTGGGATAATGGTCAAGTCCTGGGAGAGTTAGCTATGTTATCTGTTGTCCAGTCTCTGTGTAATGGGGAAGTGAAAGGCTTCTCTCTCTCTCTCTCTTTTGGTTTTTCAAGACAGGGTTTTTCTGTGGCTTTGGTGCTTGTCCTGGAACTCGCTCTGTAGACCAGGCTGACCTCAAACTCACAGAGATCCACCTGTCTCTGCCTCCCAATTAAAGGTATTAAAGGCTAAAATTAAAGGCATGCGTTACCACCCGCGCAAGGCTTAAGTCCTGGCTAGAGTAGTCTGTGAGGCTGGATCATCTCATCCAGCATCCTTGAAGCTGTTCTGGATGCAGAACTCTGGGGAAAACTGCAACAGAGCACTCTGAGATGCTGGATCACCTGGACCACTTGTTTCATTGGTGTCTGGTTCCTTTGCTCTGAAAACACATTCTCAAAGGTAACATACATATCTGTATTAACACAAATATGGAATGTGCAGTGTGCACAAGCAGTTAAAGATGATTTTTTTGTTTTATGTTTGAGCAGGTAAAGGGCATTTGCCAACTTTATAAGTTCACTTGGACTGTATAATCAAACTGTAATATAAATTTGTATCCATGCCATATGAATGGGTGACATGTAATAAGTCATGAAGATTCTGTAGCCAACAAGATTTATCATGTCTCATCTCATCTTAGAGCAACTCCCATGTCAAGGGATCAGCTTACACATCACCTGTCCTGTTGTCTGTTTTGGCCCTCATGTCTGTAGCCAAGATACTCAGGTCTCCCCAAGTCATATCTGATCTCCAGTAATCTGGAGGAAATCCACAGCCTCACATTTCCTATGGAAACAAAAGCATAACCTTTCCCCTGTGCAACACGCTGTCTGACCTCCATTTGTAAATTAAGACATTTTTAAAGTATATAGGTGTTTTACTTTAGTAGTTTCCATAATTGTGTCTCAGCAGCTATTATTTGTACAGTAGTATTTAAAATAGTCAAAGTTAACAAGACACCATATAGGATCCAGACTTCTTGTACTATGTGGCTTATTTTTTTTACTCTCTCTAAAGACTTTACTATTATTTTTAAACTATTTTTATGACTGTCTATAGCCATTTTTTCCCTAAGCCTATGAACATTGTTAAACACACTGTAACCTGTTTAGAGGTTTGTTTTTCTCCCTGTCTGAACCTGCTTTACTGCATAAAAAAATGCGTATCTATGACCTTCTCTGTCTGCACCAGCAAAACCTGCCACGAGGCTTAGCCCATGGTGCACTGGCAGTTCAAGCTTTTTTTTTTTTTTTGGTTTTTTTCAAGACAGGGTTTCTCTGTGGCTTTGGAGCCTGTCCTGGAACTAGCTCTTGTAGACCAGGCTGGTCTCAAACTCCCAGAGATCCGCCTGCCTCTGCCTCCCGAGTGCTGGGATTAAAGGCATGCGCCACCACCGCCCGGCTGGCAGTTCAAGCTTTGAGCGTGTCTCTGTACGACTGGCATGGGAGATATGGGACTGAGAAGCCTCATTCTCTCCACTTTTGTGTGTTTAGAACCTTTGAGTTTTCTCAGGTCTTATGTGGATATATGTGGCCAGATGTTGGGCACCATTTGTAGTCAGTCTTTACCATACCAGCCAGCTTCCAAATAACCACAGAGAGACTTTTATTAATTATGCAAGCTCAGCCAATAGCTTAGACTTGTTTCTAAGTAGCTCCTATAACAACACATTTCTATTAATTTACTTTCTACCTTGAGGCTTTATTACCTCATCTTCATAGTGCCCATCCTGATGACTCTGCATCTCCTGGCATCTCTGCTCTTCTTCTTCCCAGTGTACTCTTTGCCCCCAAAATCTTGCTTTTCAGCTTTTTATTAAACCAATCTGAGTGACACACATTCACAGTGTACAAAAAAAGATTATTTCACAACAGGCTGAGGCAGGCAGATCTCTGAGTTTGAAGTCATTGTGGTCTACATTCTGAGTTCCAGGACAACCAGAGCTACATAGTGAGGCTCTGTCTCAAAAAACTGAAAACAATTAAAATTTACTTTGGATTTTGGAGATAATATCTCACTTTATATTCCAGCTGACCTGAAGTTCACTAGGTGGCCCAGGCTGATCTCAAATTCATTATACTTCTCCCGCTTCAACCTCCGAAGGACTGGGCTTAAAAATGTGTCATCATGCCCAGCAGGAACTAGTTTTATTAAAAAAAAAAAAAAAAGATTTTACAAGCTTGGCGTTTTGTCTGCGTGCATGTCTGTGTGAGGGTGTCAGAGGCCCTAGAACTGGAGTTGCAGACTATAGTGAGCTGCCATATATATGGGCACGATTTAACTCGGGTCCTCTGGAAGAGCAGCCACAGCTCTTAACCATGGAGTCATCTTTCCAGCCCCATGGAATGAGTTTATTTTTAAAAGATACAAAACACCACCAGCCCCTGAAAATATTTCTATATAAAAGAATATTGAACCTTTGCAAATTAGGCTTTACCAAAAAGGCTTCAATTTGAACCTTTACAACAACACTGTGCTGGAATTGTGTGTGTGTTCATGTGGGTGCACAAGCACCTCTGGAGGCCAGAGGTCCGTGATTCAGACAGACTGGCCACGGAGTCTCAGAAATCCTCCTATGTCTGTCTCCTCAAAGCTGGGATTATACATACTTATCCGTGTTTTTTTTTTTTTTTACATGGGTGCTAGGGATCCAAACACAGGTCCTCATTGTTACATCGAAATTACTTTACCCGCTGAGCCATCTCCCAGTCTGGAACTTTTCTGGAATTATTCATGTGCCGCAGTACATATGCGTTCAGGTGCTTAGGTTGCCAGATTCTCTGGAGCTGGAGTTTCAGGCAGTAGTGAGCAGCTTGACCTGGGTGCTAGAAACCAAACTGCAAAAGCAGTGTTCACTCAACCATCTCTCTGGTCCCAGTCTGAAATTCTTGGTTCTCAGCTGCTAAGATCCTTCAGTGAGAATCCTGAGTAAGGGGCTTCTCCTTCTTCCCAGGTCCCCATAATGTTCCCTGTCTTTCTATCGTGACTGACCACTCCTTTGTGTTCCCTGTCCTCACTGTCAAAGGAGAGCCTCAGACCAAATACTGTCTAAGGTGCTTTCAAACTCTACAATTCTGTGGCCAGTGAGCAAACAATGAACAATAATATACTCATACAAGCAAACTCAGGCACTTTCCTGCAGCCAGTTTCAGAACCTAGAAACCAGACAATTCAAAGGCAATGTCACACACACAACAAAGATCAGCTGAGATAGTTCCTGCCACTATATAACCATGACAGGAAAACAAAATATAAGGAGAGCTTGGTTACATTTACTTATTTCTTTATGTGTGGAGGGGTATGTGTCAGAAGACAGTTTGCGGGAGCTGGTTCTCTTCTAACAAATGGGTGCCCAGGGATTGAACTCAGGTTGTGACGCTTGCTGGCATGTGCCTTTTCCCATGTGCCATCTGACTGGTCTTGAATCTTTTTATTTGGATCTGGTTGTAGCCTAATTTAACAGAGGATGATCTTACACTCCACCTTCCAAATGCTTATATATTATAGGCCTGTGTGGCCATACCCAAATGATGAACATGTTTAACACGTGGCTTCTAGTTCCCAAAAATGAAAGACATGTCTGAATAATTATAAGATTTAATCAAAAGCCTTGTTTTAAAAATACTATTTCAGCAAGATCACAAAATTATGAATTTGCAAAATACAAAAATGCTTACGTGGTATAATTATGTATACATAAGCTTTCCCCCTTTACTTAAGCCATATATGCATTTTGTTAGCATTTCCAGCAACTAGAATCTACCCAAACACTATTTGAAGGTGAGAGGAAATCAGCTGAATATGGAAACTACTTGGCTCTTAGACATTTGACTAAGCCAATCTCAAAAAATAACGTGGGCCAGTAATTTGACTTACTAATAGATCACGTGCAAGGCCCTGGGTGTGAATCCCAGAACCTCGAAAAGTATAACACACTGGACACACGCACAGAAAAAACCCTGTAAGGTGCCTGCGGTGACCCACACCTGTAATCCCAGCACTGGAGAGGCAGATGTCATTGCGAGGCTAGTCTGCTTAGTAAGACACAACACATAATCTTTTAGAATACTTTCTTCTCTGTAATCCTAGGGACCCACTGGAGTAACCCTGATGTAATTATTTAAAAAAAAAATCTACTCTTAAAATTTCTGATTGTGACACGTGGTGGCCTTTCTACAGTGAGCCTGGAACAGTGTGAAAAGGCTTCCTCTTCCAGGTCAAATGTTTTTGCTACCACGACAAACATGTAGAACAGTTTAGATCTAAGGCCTACGTTGGCATCCTTACGGAAAACCAAAAGATGAACACGAAACCGAGCTAGTTCTTAAGCGGTTCCTGGCTAAGACGACGTTCCACTCTCTTTATTTTCCTACTTAGCTGGTTTAATGGATCGCTTTAAAACAAAAGCCAAAACTACCCTAGAGCGAGGAACTCCGTGAAATCTGCATTTCTGAGAGGTTCCTTGGAGGAAGGGAGGAGGGGCTGAAATTTATTCCTCTCTGACTCTGGCTTCCCTTGCAGACTCGGAGTTAAATCGCTGTGGACAACAGGAATTGGCCTGCAGATGGAGAATTTGGGACCACCGACTCCAAAGGCAGTTTCCAGACTTCTCGCATATTTAGATGCTACGGTGGAGCTAGGCCCTTCAAAATGGCAGCTGTGGTCAAGTTCCGAAAAGGTCTGACAAATTTTTAACACAGTAGCAAAATATGGGGCTGCATTCCTGCAGAACTGAAAGAGCAAAGTCCGAGGGCCCCGCTGGCCACGTGCTCCTACACTTCTTGTTAAATCAGACCGTGGGCACCCGGGCTACGCACGGCAGGAGTGAGCGCAGCTCCAGGGTCCCGGGACAAGGTGCGGAAGGGGCAAACCACGGCAAATCACGTCTCCAGGTGGCTTTTCTTTTCTTTTCTTTTTTTTTTTTTTCTTTTTTAAACCGACTCCGAGAAGCCCTCATTGCTCTGTCCCGATAGGTGGAGAAAAGCAGCGCGGGACTGAACTTCCAAGTTCTGAGGTCCGCTCTGCCTTGTGACCACTGGGCTGCTGACCTCTTCAGCAGGCTACACTCTCCTAGCAGGCGGCCATGACAAGGCTCCCTTGGCGCGAATTACAAGGAAACCCAAGAAACACTTTAAAAAAAGAAAGAAAAGAAAATTCCATCCCAAAGCCCCGGAGTGAAGTCACTTGGGCAGGGCTCTGCAGGAACTTGGGGACTCACTCGAAGAACTGGGGGCTGGGGCGTCGCACCTGGACAGGGGAGACAAAAGTTAGGGGCATCCCACCCAGGGGTCGCCAGCATGCTTTCTGCCCGATTGGCGGAAGCGCTCAGACTTTTCTTTATGGCGTCACCGGGTACCTGCCTGTAGGAAGGCCCCGGCTTCGTGACGTCACGCCGCGCTGACCAATGAACGGCCCGAGCCGGCGGGCCCCGAGGAGGGTTGTGGGCCCTTCTTTTTTCTGAATGAAGCTCCACGGAACATCCCTCCTGGGGGTCCCCGGGAGCCGCGGCCCGCAGAGCTCGGACGCCCAGGCAGCAGCGTCCCAGGGTGCGCGCGCTTTGCCTCAGCCGCCGGCCAGCGCTGTGTGGCCCCCGGGGCGCGGGCGGCGGGAGACGCAGCTCGAGGACTCAGGGCCGGGCTGCCGGGCCATGGTCGCGGTCCCCTGACGGGCCGCGGCCGCCTCCATGAAGCGCAAGAGCGAGCGGCGCTCGGCTTGGGCTACCGCGCCCCCCTGCTCGCGCCGCAGCTCGTCCTCCTCTCCCGGCGTGAAGAAGAGCCGCAGCTCCACGCCGCAGGAGCTGCACCGCCTGGAGCAGCAGGACGACCTGTACCTGGACATCACGGGTGAGCCCCCCCGCCACACCCCCCACGAGACTCGCGGCTTTCTCGCGCCTCTCGCCGCCCGCCCGCGCGCCGGCGGCTGCAACTTTTACACCGAGAGGGGCCCGAGGGTCACCTCTGTAAAATGCACCCGGCCTCCGGAGGCGGGGGAGGGCTCTGCCCTCGAACCCACCTCACTTCGGGAAAGCTGGCGCGGTTGTTCTCACGCCTGTCCGAGTTTCTGCTGAGCTCCGAGGGCGCTGATCTTTCCTGGCCCGAGGGCCCAAGTCCCCGCTGCGCCTTAGCAACGCGTGGGAATCCCCCCCCCAAGCCCCTGGCCCTTGCCCCCTCTTCTCCACGCCGTCGCGCCCTCCTCAGGCCTCCTCGGAGATCCTTGCCCTCCCTCCCGCGCCTTCAGAGAGGTGTCACGGTGATGGCGTTGGAACCATCCAGCGTTCTAAGAGCCCAGAGGTGTCACTTTTGAGAAATCCCCGCCAGTCCGAGCATGTAGAAAAGCCGCTTTCGAGGGGTGATTTTTCTTAGTGTCTCAGTTCTTGAAATTAATTTGGCAACTGCTGGGTTTGCCGGGATTGGTGTCGAAGCAAGAGCTTGCCTTCGGTGTGCTGCTGTACGTGGAAACGCTTTATCAACTGCATAGCTGTCTGCGCGGTTGAAGGAATGTGCCGCGTTTTCTGGGGCGGATGGTGTCCACCTCTGCGTGGGGTTTTAAGAAACGGTTTTCAGGCCTTGGACTTGGACTTTCTTAGGTGGGCACGGTTGGCGACAACGTTATTGATTTAGGAAGTGTTTACACAGACACAGAAATTTAGTAGAAACTATATTCTAGATTGATGGGCAGCTAGGAAATAAGACCGATTTTAAAGGAAGCCGAGAGGAGAGGGGGAAGGTTTCTTAGCGTTTGAAGGAGGAAGAGGAAGGAGTTGCTTTAAGTACAGCCCCTGACTGGCTTCTTCCCAGGTCTAGGGGTGGCCCTGCAGGAGGAATTGCCAGCTTGCCCAGGTTCCTTCGTGCTGGTGGGATCTGCGCATTCTTTCCGCTCTTTCTTACACTTCTTAAAATCATCTTTGGTTAGGGCTATTTATTATGGGAACAAGTTAAGCCCTGTATAGCTCTGAATTGTAGAGGTACACAAGAGTATACTGAGAAAAGTTGGTGGCAAAGAACAGGAGTGTCTAAATGTAACCGATGTTGCCAATTTCTCGTGAATCTTTCCAGAAACACCCTGGACCCACGCACATATGTATCTATTCTTTGCAAACCCTTGCGGGATGGCATACAATTGACTTTGCATTGCTCTGCAGAGTACTTCAGGGTAGAATGTCAGCCTCCAGTTGCTGTGTTCAAAACCTCATTTGATTACTACCTAAACCAAAGGATGTGTGGCTTTAAAGGATAAAACTTAAAAAAAAAAGGTTTATGGATTTAAACACAGTTATAGATTTAAATGTTTTATAAGTTTAGACAGTTCTCTGTTGAACGTTTAGATAGTTTTCATTAAAAGTTGTAAGACTGGGCCTTTAATCCTAATAACACTCTTTAGGCGAGTCAGGTGGATCTTTGTGAGTTCAAGGTTAGCCTCATCTGTATAGTGAATTCCAGAACAGCCAGGTCTATGTAGAGAGATCCTGTCTCAAAACAAAAACAAAAAGAAAAGAAAAAAAAAAGCTGTAATAAGATTAGGTGGTTGCTTTCATAATAGAAATTGTTAGTGGCCCCGAAGCTGGCATTCAGGGCCTTGTGCATGCCAGGCTAGCTCTCCCAACATTGAGCTACAACCCACCAGAAGAATTTTGACAGCAGTCGGAGGAAATCTTTCTATTTCATGGGGATAGAGTGTAACTTGGCAAGCCTTCCTGAGGAAACCATCAAAGAATTAACTTTAGAAAATGTCAGCTGTTGGGCAGTGGTGGCCCGCGCCTTTAATCCCAGCACTTGGGAGGCAGAGGCAGGCGGATCTCTGTGTGTTTGAGGTCAGCTTGGTCTACATAGTGAGTTCAGAACAGCCAAAGCTACACAGAAAAGCCCCAAAACAAAAAGTTGGAAAGATCAGATTACTTTTAATTTTATTTATTTTGTGTGAGGTGCTGATGGAGGAAGGCTTTGTGCTTAGCAAATGGCACCTGGTCCTTTAATTTCCCAAATTGTTTTTGCCACAGTCATTGTCTTACTGTAATTTGCTTTTTGATACAGGGTCTCACTCTGTAGGAAGCTGGTTTGGGTTTTCCTGCCTCTACTTCCCCAAGTGCTGGGATTAAAGGGATGTGCCACCATACTTGATACCCGACAGTTTTCTTGCTTGCTTTTTTTTTTTTCCTTTCGAGACAGGGCTTCTCTGTATAGCTTTGGAGCCTGCCCTGGAACTCACTCTGTAGACCAGGATGGCCTCAAACCCACGGAGATCCGCCTGCCTCTGCCTGCCTAGTCCTAGGATTAAAGGTGTGTGCCACCACCGTCCAGGCCTGACAGTTTTTTTAATTGTTTAAGAAAATCAGACATTCGGATCTCTGTGAATTCGAGACCAGCCTGGTCTACAAGAGCTAGTTCCAGGACAGGCTCCAAAACCACAGAGAAACCCTGTCTCGAAAAACCAAAAAAAAAAAAAAAAAAAAAAAAAAAAAAAAGAAAAAAAAGAAAATCAGACATTGGGAGGCAGAGGCAGGCGGATCTCTGGGAGTTCGAGGCCAGCCTGGTCTACAAGAGGTACTTCCAGGACAGGCACCAAAGCTACAGAGAAACCCTGTCTCGAAAAAAAAAAAAAAATTACAAGAGCTAGTTCCAGGACAGGCTCCAAAACCACAGAGAAACCCTGTCTCGGGAAAAAAAAAAAAGAAAATCAGACATTATTACCAAAACAGTTTGGTCTTTTTTTTTTTTAATCCTTCACTTTTTTTAAAATGTTTACTTTATTTGTGTTGGGGGATGGAGGGGGGTTATTGATTTCACCTTAACGGGGCCCAGTGTACAAGTCAGGATAGCTTGTGGGAGCTGGTTCACTTCTACCATACGGGTTTCCAGAATTGAACTAAGGTCATCAGTCTTGGCTGGAGGCTCTCTTTCCAGCTGAGCCATCAGGATGGTTTCTTTTTAACTGCCGAGTGCTATCATATTGTATGGCTGAATCACGATTTCTTTAGCAGTAGTGAGCGGGAACACTTGGGAATGTGTTCTGTTCTATTGCAAATGGCTGTGGAAGCATCCCTGTGGATGGAGTCTGTGTATTTGTGACTGCATTTTTGAGCGGATTCTAGAAATAAAAATGTCGGGCCAGCTTATACAGCTTCAGTGGACTTTTGGACCTGTATGTATGTTGCCACCATCCACCTTCGTGTTCAGGACATGCTCAGCTCCTTTGATACGTAGCTGGGAGTATACTTCTTGAGTTGTGTGCTAACTTCATGTTTTCATCTTTGGCAGCTGCCAGACTGTTTTAAAAAGAGCTTTCGCTATCAGCTTTCTACCCTTGAGGTGCCAATCATTTCTACGTCTTTACCAATACTCGTTAGTGAACAGGAAGACTCTTGTAGCAGGCATGGTTTGGAAAAATTAAACCATGTTGTCTGTTTCGCCTGTTCTTCTCCTAAAGCTGTTTTTCTTACACAGTTTAGGTTTACCTCAAGTGCGCTGTGTAGCTGAGGAGGACCTTGAACATGTGAGTCTTCCATCTGGGTGCTGGGATTATGAACACAAATGACTTTGCCTGGTCTTACGTGGTACTGGGATAAACCCAAGGCTTCAACATCCTGGCAAGCGCTGAGCTACATCTCTAGATCCCAGACAAGACCCTTGATATAATTAATTAATTAAATTACTTTTGAGACAGGATTTCTCTGTGTAGCCCTGGCTAGCTTTGTAGACAAGACGGGGCCTTGAATTTACAGAGGTTTGCCTGCCTCTGTTTCCCAAGTACTGGGATTAAAGGATTTTCCACCATCGTCGCAGGTGGATCCTTGATATTTTTATGATGACCCATTCAATCTGTAAATTGAATTCCTGCCGACACCAGGGTGCAGCATTGTGTGCTGTTCACACTGGATGCTTGTGTGATCATCATTCTTGTTTGGTCCAGAGACTGGCTAGCCTCACTGCTATGCTCTGGGTGGGGGCTTTACTCTTTCTAGGAGCCAACCTACTCAATAGTGGTTTAATTCTTACCCCGACACAAGCAGTATGCTTTGTTATTGATTTTTTTTTTTTAACTTGAACTGTATTTCTGGTGTACCATGAAAACCAAATCTCCTAAAGACAGGTGAACTGTGTAGCTGATACCCTGAGATACTAAAGATACACGAAGAAGCTTCTGGTCCAGGAAGCAGAGAGAAAAGAGGACTTGAGTTTTCAGTGAGTTGAAAACTGTAAGATCCAAAATTGGGACAATAGATGAGAAAAAATGGTTGGATGCAGGCAGGGATTTAATTTTTTTATAAACCTCCTTGGTGCCAGAGTTCCAAAGCTTTTTTTTTTCAACTGTCAAATCATTAAATAGGGCCTTCTATTAAGTGGCCATGCAAAACTTCCTTTTTTGTTAATAACAAGGACAGTCTCCCTTGTCCAAATATTTGTTTTGTGAGGGGCCGGAGGAGATGGCAGAGTCTCTCTCTTTTTTTTTTTTTTTTTTTTTTTTTACAAGCCTACAGCACCCGGTATTCCCAGGCGGTCTCCCATCCAAGTACTAACCAGGCCCGACCCTGCTTAGCTTCCGAGATCAGACGAGATCGGGCGCGTTCAGGGTGGTATGGCCGTAGACAGAGTCTCTCTATATTGAACTTGAACTCCAGGAGATCGGCCTGCCTCTGTCTCCAGAGTGCTGGCATTAAAGGCGAGCACTGCCACCACCACCCGGTCTGAAGACATTTTTTAAGCATTCCATCACAGCTGCAAAGTCTGATCATTTTCAGGATCTAATAGTTGATGCAGACCTTTGATTTATTTCAGTATCTTAATCTTTTAAGTTTCTAATTATAGGAGAAAATTAGTAATAGTTGCTATTGCACGAAAGACAATTTAATTTTATTTGCTTGTTTTTAGAGACAGAGTCTCATTTGTGTAGCTCAGTATAGCCTAGAAGTTGGTATGTAGCCAGGGTTGTCTTGGAACTTCTGATCCTCTGCCTTCACCTCCCTAGTGCTGTGATTATGGGCCTGGTTTATCAGCGCTGGGGATGGATGGCGCCCAGACCCTTCTGCATGCTAGGCAAGTACTCTAATGACTGAGCTACGTCTACAGCCCCTGTTTTAAAGTTCTTTTTTATTTCTAATTTTTAAAAATTCTTCAAGACAGGGTTTCTCTGTGTAACAGTCCTAGCTGTCCTGGAACTCACTTTATCGACCAGGCTGGCATCCAACTCAGAGATTCACCTACCTCTGCCTCCCAAGTGCTGAGATTAAAGGTGTGCATCACCACTGCCTGACTCTGTTTTAAGCTTCTCTATTCTTCCTCCTTCTACGTTTCCTGGTGTTTGCCATGATTTAGCCTTAGGGGTGTCTATGTAATAATAGGATTTACTGGAGAAACCCTAGTTGAGGTCAGGCTGGTCCCTTCCGAGCACTGGGTAGCAGCAGCACAGACGACTCATCAAATGAAATCAACAGAAGCATCTCTTGCCTCCTCTCCTTTCTCTTTAGGATCCTTAAAATTCACAGCAGATGTCATTAGGCTAGGGAAATGTATTCATTAATTCGAGAAGTGTTTATTGAATGCTTACTATGTAAAATCCTCATGCATATTCATTGTTTGCCCTGGTGGAAGTGTCTTTTTCTGGATAGAAGAGGAAATACCGTGACACAGAACATTGAGCCAGAGGGCAAAATAAATCCATTTTCATGGCTCCTTTTGTAGTCAAGGTGGCTGAGTTTCAGGAACCAGAGCTCTGTGAGCTGCTCATTTGTCTTCCCACCTGCGACATGTTTCTGCACTTTGGCGTGTCTCTTGTTTTCTCTGCTTCCTGGCTGTTCTTTGCTTCTGGTTGGTCATGATACTTGCCTTTAAATCTTCTAGCTAAGGCATTTACACCCCACATACAGGTAAAAAGTTAGCCTCAAATGTTATCTATTTATGGCCTTAGAGTGGCAAGGCATAGAAAGAGGTGAGGGGAACGTGGGTAACTTCCCAGCCCTAAAGCCAGGGGAGTCAGCAGTTAATGATCACTGTTAGTTCTCTGTGTTAGTGAGCGGGGCTGGAGCCAGCAGTGCCAAAGTCACTCTGGGTTCTTAGGATGTAAATAGAAGGCAATGGTGCAGCTCTTGAAAAGTCCTGATTGTCTGTGAGCTATAGGGAAGGTGCTGTGTTTTTAACATTTTAAATTATGTTATTACTCGTGGTGTGTGTGTGTGTGTGTGTGTGAGTGTGTGACAGCACTCAGGACAACTTGCAGGAGTTGGTTCTTTCTTGGTTTGTATGAGTCCTATGGATTGAGCTCAGGTCGTCAGGCTTCTGAGGCATCTTCCCAGCCATGGGTATGTGTTTAAATAATTCCAAGTGGTCATCTACAGATAATAACAACCCTTCACTCTCCCACTGAGGATGCCAACCCAATGCAAGAGACTGGTGACTGGTCCAGTGGATGGTTTCTGTTTGATAAAGCCTTGACTGTCTGACTTTGCCTTTTTCCAGCAGGTAAAACTGCTTCGTAGTTGTACAGAATTTATTTGTCATGTTGACCATTTAGTAGCACATCCTGTGCCACTTAGGCAAGTAGGCATGTCGTGATGGGCACTTGGTGACCATTACCTGCGAGGGTGAATTTAGCTGGTGAACTTTGGCAGGTGCAATCTGTGGGTCCTCCCCAGTGCTTACTGTTTCCCAAATTGACCACCAGCATAGCCCGAACTTTTCAGATATGTCTTTCATTCAACAGTATCTCAGGTGCTGAAAAAAAAAAAAGACATCACCAGGACGTGTGTGTGTGTGTGTGTGTGTGTGTGTGAATTGAGAAGACAGAACTTGGAGGGTGAAGCTGAGAGAGAGGACGGCAAGCGTGTGCTGTGTTTGAAATCCTTGGGGCAGCCGGGCGATGGTGGCGCACGCCTTTAATCCCAGCACTCGGAAGGCAGAGGCAGACGGATCTCTGTGAGTTCGAGACCAGCCTGGTCTACAGAGCTAGTTCCAGGACAGGCTCCAAAGCCACAGAGAAACCCTGTCTCGAAAAACCAAAAAAAAAAAAAAAAAGAAAAAAGAAAAAAAAGAAAAAAAAAAGAAAAATCCTTGGGGCAGGTTCTGAAGAGCGAGGCCAGGCTTTTGGAAGGCTGAAAGACTCAGGAGGAACCTTACTTGGTCCCTGCTACCGCTCATGGGACTGACTCAGGCTGATTTTGTTCATAACCCTTTGGAGCCTCAACTCCCTGGTGTGAAGTGAAAGGGATGCCTGGGGAAATGCTGAGGATCGTGGCTGCACCAGGCTCCAGAGTTTCCCCGGTGACGGTGGTGGGGTGTCAGGGGAAGAAGGTCATGCTGGAAGTCTCCTCCTAGTTGAGGAGCGCGCCGTCGTCCCCTTCCCGTGAATCAGCACGGAGGTTGTGCTGTTCTGCTGACAGCTCCCAACTGCTGCATGGTTGTCACAGGAAGCATCAGAGCCAGCTATGAGGCCAGAGAAACCGAGGAGTGTTCTTTAAAGACTTCAAAGGGTAGCACTACACCAAAGCTCCGATTTCACATCTGAGCCGTTATCCTGCAGGGCCTATAGTTGCTAAGTTTACATGTGTCTTCGTGTGGGAGACATAGAAGGTTTCAGAATGTAAAACAAACACACACGGAGCCAACAACCATTTTCAGGATGGCTAATTGCAAGCATGATTGTGTCCTGTTTTATCTGTATTCCACAGATGGCCAGCTGCTCAAGGGCTTGGTCTGATATTGCCTGTCTGGGGGGGGGGGGGGACTGGTTTTAGTTTGCTCTTTTGTTTTGTAAAGCAGATAGGCTTCCAGAGGCCCTTTCATTAATTACTTCATGAGGAACAGAGACATGTTATATGGAAGGGTCAAAAGCCAGAAATAGATCCCCCCACCCCAGACAGAGTTTCTCTGTGTAACAGTCCTAGCTGTGCTGGAATTCCTCTTGTAGACCAGGCTGGCTGGCCTTGAACTCACAGAGATCCGCCTGCCTCTGCCTCCCGAGTGCTGAGATTAAAGGCGTGCACCACTACCGCCCAGCTGTAGTTTGTTTTTTTAATTAATTTTTATATGTAGATATGTGTTTTGTCTGCATGTGTGTCCATGCACCCCATGTGTGCTTGGTGTCTGTGGAGGCCAGAAATGGATGTCAGATCCCTTGGACCTGGAGTTGTGGGCATTGGGAATGGAACCTGGGTCCTCTGCAAGAGCAGTAATTGCTCTCAGGCCCCCTATTTTCTGGTGTTTTTCGTTTGTTTTTAGATGATCAGACTTCCAATATTTTACAGAGATTACTGTAGAAAACATTTTCAAACATAAAATTGATTACAAAAACAAGGCAGGAGAGATGGCTCATTAGTGTAGTGTTCTTACAGACGTGGTTCCCAGCACCTACGTCAGGCAGCTTACAGTCTCACAACTCCAGTTCTATGGGATCCAGTGCCCGCTTGGTGTCCTTGAGAACCTGTATACACATAGTTAAAAATAAGTTTTAAAAACTGATTTTAACTTTCCCAAAGCCAAAGATAAATATTTTTAAATTTTTAAAATTTATATTTCTTTAGTGTGTGTATGTTTGTAACCGTGTGCGTGTGTGTGTGTGTGTGTGTGTGTGTGTATGAATAAGCGTAGGTGCTGGAGAATTGGTTTTCTCCCATAACAATCTGTGTCCCTGGGATCCAACTCTGTCAGGCTTGGTGGCAAGCCCTTACTACAGGTTAAGCCATCATCCTGGCCCTCAAAGTCAAGACTATCGAAGTGTGATGTTTACATCTCAACTTTTACGCCCTTTTCTCTCTCTTCTGTAGCTTTTCATGGATACTTCGCCAACAAAGGTATTCAGATCCTTGCCTACTTTGTGGTTCTTTCTGGTAACTTTTAAACACTGTTGAGTTGTGGCTCTTGGTTCTGTCTGTGTCTGCTTGTCCGTCCTTGGTTTAGTTTGAGGTGACAGATTCAGCTCTGACTTCTTTACAGCTGAAGAGTTGATTTCTGTGTATGATAATACCAAACGTGATTTCCAGATATTTTACTGACTATGAATGCTAAGTGGTGAATATTTTTGATAGCATTAAAGTTTGTCTTTTAAAATTGAAATACCTTTGAATGTGCATTCTGAAGGAATATTTTAATGAACTGTTATAGCAGGTATTATTTTGGTTTGTTTGTTTTGTTTGTTTGAGTGAGGGTTTTTAAAATCTTGCCTTTTTTTTAGGATTTCTGTGTCTACAGGGCAGGTTTATATTTTTGTTGTTGTTGTTTTCCATGAAGCAGTAGGGAAATTTCATGAAATGCTAATTTCAGTTTGGGGCTGGGAAGGGCTTTTATGTTCTGTTTTGGGTTCAGACAGGGAATCAAGCTGGGTGCTAGGGTTCAGTCCCAAGGCCTCATGTGTGATTGGTAGGTGCTCTCCCACAGAGCCACAGAGCTACAGCAGAAGTCATTCTCTGTTTTATTTAAAAATTTTAAATATTCTAATTTATTTCGATTTTCGAGTGTTCAAATAAGGAGCGAGTGATCCCATACATACAATAAATAGCATATATTTCAATTATTCACTTTTTCCTAATATATATATATATATATATATAATTTTATGTGTATGAATGTTTTGTCTGCATGTAAGTGGACCATATGTGTGTGATGCCCGAGGAAGCAAGAAAAGGCCACCAGATCCCCTCAACTGGAGTTGCAGATGGTTGTGAGCTGTCATGTGGGTGCTGGGAATTGGGTGTAGGTTCTCTGCAAGAGCAGCCAGTGCTCTTAATCCCTGAGCCATCTCTCCAGCCCTATACCGTTCTTAGTATCGTATATATTCCACAGGGGCAGTTCTGGAGGATGCTATGTTCACCAATCCTATTTAGTCCCTTTGTCTGGAAAGCAGAGGAAGCTGGGCTGGAATTAATACTAGACCACATCACTCGCTGACTCCATTTTCCAGGTAGTTCACTTTTATCCCATTAAAATTCTGTTGGCAGCCTGCTCTTCACAAAAGCAAAACATCTTGTTCCTGATGTCACTGGAATTTGTTGTTCCTTCAGGTTCTCATTTGAAAGTGAAATTATTCTCAGTTCTGCTGTGCAGTTTATGACATTGATCTTTTTATACCCAATCCATAATTCTTTAATATCGTTTACGAATTTCAAATTCTGCAAAGCTCACTATTTTAGAACCATCTCCGCTGAATCATTCTCTGCATTTTGCTCATATGTATGAATTATTCTATGGAATTAATTAAAATATCTTATTTAATAAGGATTTATTGCACAATTGCTACGAGCAAGGAGTTGAACCAAGTGTTACTGAGGGGAGGGGGCGGAGGACTAGAAGATTTATAATAGCACACAGAGAGCAGTGGATTCTTGGTCATTTCAGTGAGGACAGGTAACAAGGACTTAACCATGTGGCTTTCTTCTTTGAAGTACCAGTTTGAGACAGTTTTATGTCCCTTGATCATACCTGCACAGTGTATCTTTGTGTGTGTTTCTGTGTGCATGTTTTACTTTAAAAATTATTCGTTTATGCTTTAGTTTTTTTCTTGTTAGATACAAGCTAGAGTCTTCTGAAAGAGGGAATCTCCCCCGCGCCCCCAGACAGGGCTTCTCTAAAGAGGAAATCTTAATTGAGGAATTATTTTCATCAGATTGGCCCGTGGGCTTGCCTGACTGTGGGGCATTTTCTTGGTTACTGTTAGATGTGGAAGAGCGTGTCTTTATGTCTGTAGTCATTAGGCCTCAACTGTACGGTTTCAGATTTTGCCCTCAGGTCTGTGCCTTCAGTTCCCTCAGTGATAGACTATCATCTGGGAATGTAAGACGAAATAAGCCCTCTCCTCCCCAGGTTGCTTTTGATTTCTTATGTGGAAGTCACTAAATATTAATTAAATTGCTAACTATTTCAGTAGCTGAGCAGAAAAATACCTTAAGTTTCACATTCCTTTAGGGTGCTGAAGGAGAATTGCTTTGACAAGCATTGTGATGGAATTAAAATCATGTTAACTTTATGGAAGATGTTCTCAAACTGCATTTGGAACTTATTGTTGAAATACCGTCTAAGTGGTTTGTTGGAAGTGCCTCATACATGGAACTGGAGCATCTTAACATGCATTTCTCCCCTTTTGATACTGAAATATCAGCCAGGCTTAGTTTATAAAGCCAGGGACACAGCTTAGCGTGGATTTTTAACTCCGCTGTTAATGTGTTCTCATTTTAATATCATTGAAACTGAAAGGGCCTAAAGCACAAATTCAATCAAGACACATTTGAATGCATTTTCCATTTTCATCCTTGCACTGGCTGCAGGGAGAGCTGCAGCAGAGACTCAGCAAGGGAGCTAGAAAAGATGAGGTGTGGCCTGGTGCTGCTCTTGCTGTCTGCAGTGGATGCCTTGGGATGATGGGATACCTGGAAGTTTGAGCAGGATTTTCAGACTTCCTTTCTCTCCCTCTCCCTCTCTCCCCACTCCTCTCTCTGTCCCTTTTCTTTATAATTAAAAAAGGTATTTTGAGCCTGGCAGTGGCGCACGTGCCTTTAATCCCAGCACTCGGAGGCAGAGACCGGTGGGTCATTGTGAGTTCGAGGCCAGCCTGGTCCACAAGAGCTAGTTCCAGGACATCGGGGATTGTTACTCAGAGAAACCCTGTCTTGTGGAGGGATGGGGGAGTTTTTTTTTGAGACAGGGTCTCACTATGTAGCCTTGGTTGGCCTGGAACTTGCTTTGTAGATCAAGCTAGCCTCAAATTCACAGAGCTCCACCTACCTCTGGCTCCTGAGTGCTGGGATTAAAGGTGTGTGCCACCATACCCAAGTAAACATTTTTATTATGACGATTTAGTGTGTATGTGTGTACATGTGAGCATATACACACGTGCACTCACACACTAAATACACACATATACACACATGCTCTCACACACTAAATACACACGAATACACACATGCACTCACACACTAAATACACACGTATACACACATGGACTCAGCTATCCCCTGCCCTGCTAGTCTTGGGTCAAACCCAGACAGTCAGGTTTGGCAGCTGACTCTAAAGATGGTCTTACTTCCCCTCTAGAGGAAACAGGAACTGATTTTATTTATTTATTCACTCATTTAATTTTTGAGACAGTTCATGTGACCAGGCTAGCTTCAAATTTAATAGTCAAGGATGATCTTGAATTTCTAATCCTCCTGCCTCTACTTGAGTGCTGGGAGTACAGATGCATTACCCCAGGAATTTTTCCTTAAACAGAAAGTTTTGATAATTTCCAAAATGAAGGTGTGAAATATTTTGAAAAATAACATATACTGTATTCTGTTCTTTATTATTATTATTATTACTATTATTATTTTGAGATAGGGCATCACTTATATAGCCTAGACTGGCTTTTAAAATCATAATTCTCCTGCCTCAGCCTTTCTAGTGCTGGAGTTGCAGGCATGCTTCTTTAAATTTTTAAATTGAAGATTTGAGTTAAGAATCATTTAAAAATGATATATAGACCCTGAGAGTGTAACTAGATGGTATTTAACAGCATACTTTAATCCCCAGGTTCAGTACCCATCACCCCTCACCCTTCTATAGGAATACTGTTTTCTGTTAGTTTGTTTTCAAGTCAGTCGACTTTGTGCAGGGGCCATTCTTAATCTTGGATATTGGTCTAATTTTAGTTTCTGAGCTAATGAAACAAGCATGAAATAGGAGATTTATGCTTTGAGTAATTTTTAATAAGGCCATTTTTGTAAATACAAAACCCTTGGCAAATGTTGCTTTGTTGCAATTACATTGTCTTTGAAGAAGTCTACTGCAAATAAGCGGGCTTGTGTAGAGCTGAACTCAGTCCCATTGTCTAGCAAGTTGTTGCTGTAGAGACCTGGAAGCCAATTTGGGTGCTAGCCTGCAGTTACCAGAGTGTACAGGCCTCTTATGTTTATACTTCAGTGACACAGTCATTGCCCGAGGGCTACTTGGGACAGAGTTTTCAGGGACTGTCCTGTTGGGCCGTGTTGGGCCAAGCAGTCTCCTAGGTAGAGAAAGTCTTGAAAGGAATGTTGATGCAATGGAAGTGAGCTGGAAATCAGGAGGGGGTTGTTGGGCTTTTCTCTTCTGAGAAGGCCTCGTGTAGCTCAGGCTAGTCTTGAACTCACTACGTAGCTCAACATAGCTGAGGTTGACCCTTGTTCATCCACTTGTTCTACCACTCCTGACTTTCTAAAAATTATTTATTTATTTATTTATTGGTAGTACTAGGAACTCAGGTTCTTATATATCTAAGCTTGCACTCTACTCCTGAGCCAAAATGCCAGCCCCTGGATGAGGTTCTTAAAGTGCTTGCTTCAGATAGTTAGTAGTTAAGGTTTTCCCTTCCTGTTTTTTATTGTGAAGCTTTAATTTATTGCACCCTCTGCTCCCAGCAAATGTGATATTGTCACTGTTGGTATTCAGACACCTGTACTGTCCTGACCGTGGGGTCCTGACAGGACACTTCCTCAGCTGCAGCCACCTTCTGTGCTGCACCTTCTGTGCCTGTTCTCTCCGTTCCCTTTTAAGGGTGCCCTGCCCACCCCCCCCAACTCTCCCCCACCACCTCTCTGCTCTTCTGCTGCTCCTGTCCCCAGAGGCCAGTCTCCCCCCTCCCTCCTCTCCTTTACGTTTCCTTTCCCCTAATAAAAGCCTCTCCACATGAGCTGTGTTGCATGGTGTCTTTCTCGTGTGGCGCTTTTTTAAAATTAGAACAATCATTGTGTCGTGTCTGGCTAGTTGGCATTTTTGGGCTAATGGGAGAATACCAGGCTGGATGTTGACGATGGAAACCTAACGACTTTTTTTCAAGGACACATGTGTGCTGGGTCTGTTTTTGTTGTTGTTTTTGTTGTTTTGTTTTCTCTTTTAAACCCCATCAACTTGACACAAGCTAGAGTCTTCTGAGAAGAGGGAACCTCAACTAAGAAAAAAATGTCTCCATTCGATTGGCTGCAAGCAAGTCTGATTAGTGATTGTGGGAGGGCACAGGCCACTGTGGGGGGTGCCACTCCTACTTGGGCGATCCTGATAGGTATAAAAAATGTGCGCATGGAGAGTAAGCCATAGCCGCTTTCTTCCACAGTCTCTGTCTAGTTCCTGCCTCCAGGTGCTGCCTCGACAACCCTCTGTGATAGTCTGTATGTTGAAATAAAGCCCTTTCCCTCCAAGTTGCTTTCGGTCATGGTGTTATCAGAGCAACGGAGAGCAAACGAGGACACAATTGGTACTGGAAAGTAGGTGGTTGCTGTGACACACCTGGCTGTGTTTTTGGGGGGAAGGTTGTGGACCTTTAGGCTAGAAGAGCATTGCATGGTTGGAAATCAGTGAACTGTTCTGTAGGAACCTGGAAGGTAATGTTGAGAGAGGTGCAGATGGTGGCGCCTGTCTCCTGAAGGTTCAGAAAGACATAAAGATGACCAGGGCTGTTTATGTGATAATTTGAATTAAGAATCTATGGGTATTGTGTGGCAAACTTTTCTTAAGGAGATGCAGCATGCAAGTCTTCCCACCCCAGATAGGAAACTCATGAAGTATGGAATCGTCAGTTCCTCTCAAGAATATGACTGTAAGCGTTGTAGCTCTGAGGAGAAAGATTTCCTGGGAGTTGGGAGCCAAGGAATACCCATAAAGTCATACTGCAACAAACCTCACAGAAGGGAAAAACTCAAGAGGGTAGCAGCCCCTGCTCTGGGCAGAGGCAACAGGGAACTGAGTGGAAGGTAGGCTTTTATAGGGTTTTTTGGGGAGGGGCAGGGTTCCGGGGTGGGGGTTGGTGGGATTTTAAGGTCAGGGATTGGTGGATTTTCCAACCCAGAAGTGAAGATGTGCTTTTTACCCTATATTCCCGTTTTTGTTTACTATTAATAAACAATCAGGGGTTGCAAAAGGGGGTGGTGTTATTGTTACATTAGATCGCTTCCGTTGGTTGGAGGGCACTTGAGCAGAAATTACTTGAAGATTGCTGCCTCGCCAAAGCCCCCACCCTAACATGGGTGAGCTCGCATAAGCATGGCCTGTGGGCAGCTAACAGTTTGGAGAGTTCCCTTTACAGGTGCCTCAGTTGGTCTAAATCTCCTTCAGGCAGTCAGGTTAGTTTCTTCTGCTTCTGGGCAGCCTATGTGGTTTCAGTCTTTGCAGTTTTGCCTGTGTGAAAGTTGTCTTTGCAGCTTGGCTTCTCTCTTTGTCTGAGAGGATCTTTCAGCTCTTGTTTACTCTAGCGGAGAGGGGCCTAGTAAATCTGGTCAGTTTCAGGAGCTGCCTGAAGTTATTTTGAGTTGCTTACCTTCCTGACTTTGGTGGTTTTGATTGAGACAGGGTTTCTCTGTTTAGTTCCGGATCTGGAACTCCCTCCGTAGACCATGCTGGCCTCTAACTCAGATATTGCCTGCCTCTGCCTCCTGGTTGCTGGGATAAAAGGCATGTGCCCAGCTTTCGCCTTTCCGTTTTTAAAAGCTTCCCTGCAGGATTGAATGTTTCAGTCTGGGAGGATATGTTACACAACAGTGAGTTGAGCAGGTAGGAGAGAGGGGAAAAAAAGAATCTGGATGGTAGTCCATTGTGGCCGAAGAGTCAGCTGTGATTAACACAACCACAGCCACTGAGGTGAAACCTTTGCTTTACTGGGACAAAGTTGGTGAGCTGGGTTGAAAGATCAGCTGTCATCAGTGAGACCAGCATCCCTGAGGCGAAGTCTCCGGTGAGGTGTGTAAGGGATCAAGGGAATAAGGACTTAGATTTCTTTAAGCGTGAGGTCTTGTAAACATTACTGCTGCTTGAAGGTTCTATTAGCAGTTGTGTGAGGAACATCCAGAAGGTTGGTGAGCAGGCAGATCTTGACTGTGGTGAATGTGGTAAGACTGGAAGAACCAAACCATTGCCAAGGTGCAATGCCAGGAATGGGTCTCCATGGAGACTCAGCCGACTCAGAGTCAAGTTCCATTTCCAGGAACTCTTTGTTCTCAGCTAAATGGAGTGTGCACAAGTGTATGAAGCCAACTTTAAGTCTGTCTTCTAACAAGCTAGATAACAACTCTTAGGCCTTCCTGGGACTAATGCAAGATAGATACCCTGCAGGTTGAACTGCTCAGGACTGGATGGACTGTGTATGACAGGCTTGTATGAAGTTATATACCTGGAAAGTAGGGATGCCGTGGTTTACAGGATGTGATTTAGTAACTGAACACTGCCTTCCACTGGCACCTTTTGGGTTACATTCTCTTACTTACCAAAGCCTTGCACAATTGCATAACACCGTGTTTCCTTTGGGAAGAATTCATTCTTAGTCCACGGAAAATAAAACTGCTCACTCTGGCAGACCTGTAATTGAACAAAACTGAAGCTTTCTTCTGGTATTCGCATTCAGAGACTAAAGTTTTGACTTTGGAAGCATGAGAGATAATTTTTCCTTAGTCTACTGAATGTCAGTTGGCAGCTTTAGAATTTCCTAGATTAGAGCTTCTCATCTTACCTACCCTTTTGAGCCTATTCCCTGAACTAGGGGTGCAGTTACTATTCTGGGTTCTTCACACATCATGTGTTTCAGAGTTCATGGAGACTTCTGGTCACTCTTGATGGTGCTGCCTGGGGATCATTCAAAAAGGCAAAACTGCCCCTAATAATTTGGAAATATTAGAGTGTTTTCAAGGACAAGCTTGGGAACAGTAACGGGGACAGGAGGGCTGCAGGTTAACCACGTGTGACCCTGCCTCAGAATAAAGAGGGCTGTGGATAGAGCACCTGTTTAACCTGCACAAGACTCTGGGCTCAGTTCCTAGTACCATATACACAGATTTTTCATGTTTATTGTTTTTAAAAGTTAATTACATTTATTTGTTGTGAATCTGTGGGTGGGGTGAGAGTGTCATGGCATCTTCAGCTCTGAAGTCTAATATTATTTGAATAGATGGTCTCTTGGGGATTGTTGGCTGTCTGTCAAAAGTGTTTTACACGGGATGACGCCATCCACATTGTCACATTAACTTGAAAAATATATGCAGAGGTTTTTGCCCTCCAAATCAAAGCATACACATAGCTTGTCTTAAGAGCCTCTGGCTTCCCAATTCCTGTGGAGCTGATGCCAGGTCCATGTGCAGCACAGCTACTGTGGCTGGAGCCAGACGACACCACAGGGAAATCAACTGTAATTAAGTTGACCTGTAAGTAAAGGTGGGGATGCCTGACGGAGCAGCATTGCTTCGCTGTCTGGGTCCTTGCTGAGCACCCCACCTAGTCCCTTCTGCTCTACTTGGCATTGTGTCCACAAGGTGCAGAGCTGAGGGGAAACTCACATGCATGGACTTCACTGCTCCCATTGCACCTTGTTTTTTCTTTCCTTTTTCCTTTTTTTTTTTTTTAAATCGTTCATGCCATCTGATCCAGAATCGGCAGTTGGATGTGGAACTTAATTACTGCCACCAGGCGCTCACGCTGTGATGCAGTAATCAGGACCGAGCAAGGAGAAGGCACAGTCAGTCACACTTGCCTAGTGTGCACAAAGTCTGGAATTCTGTCCTCAGCACTGCATCAGCCTGTCAGAGTGGTGTGTGCCTGTACACAGCACTGGCAAGGCGGAGACAGGAAAATCAGAAATTCAAGATCAGGTTGAGCCAGCCTGTACTACATGAGTCTCTGTGTCAAAAGACAAAAGAAAGTCTTTTTCCTTAACCCCAGCGGCGTCTGCACGTTCTGACTGCATAGGGTGGTTGGTTCTGTGGGGTCAGAGCTTTGATTTACCCAGATGTCAAATGATGTAGCACTGTTGGTTTGTCTCTCTTGATGCTTTCTGCTGTTTCCTTATTTATTAGGTTCAGGGTCTGGGTTCTGGCAGCCCTAAGAAGCCAGCCTTGACCACCTGTTCTCAGTAAGTGAGTTAAACAAATGAGTCCTAGTGAAAAACAGAAAAAGAAATTTATTCAATGAGGTCACATTGAGAAGGGAAATAAAGAGATCCACGTGCCCCCCCCCCCCCAGTCCATGTTCTAGAGTTTTGATGTAAAATGTAGGTGTAATTGGGGTCCAAGTTTGATACAGAAGCACACACCTTTTATCCCAGCACTCTGAAGGCAGAATCCGGTACTCTGGGAGTTCCAGACCAGCTTGTTCTACGTAGCAAGTTCTATGAGGCCAGGCCCAAGGTATGCTTAGCTAAGCAAGACTGGTTGAGGTCTGGTCACTAACGCCATCCTTCTCTGTGAAGGCACAAGACACCCCAAGACCAAATTCTCAGCACAAAGGAGATTTGCCCCAGAGGAGACAGAGACAGGAGATAGAGGATGAGGGAGAGGGACAAGGGAGACAAGGATGTTTTTCCTGGTGTGTGTGTGTGTGTGTGGTGGGGGGGGGGCGTGGCCCATAGACAGTTGGCAGTTTTATAAAGGTAAACGGGATACTCGGTGTTAGGATGAGGCCTTAAATTTTGATTGGGCATGCTAATTAGGGCAAGCCAAAGGGGGTTTTTGATAGCTGAACTTTAATAGATGGATTTTGGTAGTCAGCCTCTGGCGGAAGAAGAGGCCAAATAAGGAAACAGACCTTGGTAGCTAGCTTCAGGAATGTAATCTGTTTTTAGCCAGGCAGAGGGAATGGAGGAGAAGGGCCAGGCCTGCCAGAGCCATTTTGCCGTGCCTGGGCTGGCAGAGAGTCCCTTCAGTCTAGGCTCCAGTTTCTCCCAAAAGACAGTGCAGTTCCCAGAAAGTTCCTCCTCTGGCTGGCCTCAGACTTCAGTCTCTCCCTTTTCTCAGCATGGAATTTCTGGGGAAATCCCAGTTTCTTGGAGTGTATAGTCTGATAGCCAAAGGAGGGGCTCAGTGTCTCTTTAGAATACTTTTTCATTACTGCCAAAATGGTAACACTTCCTGTGGTGAAGTGGGGGTGCCCGGGCATCATTAGATGCTGGATGCCAAGATGCCCTAGTCAGGTGCTTAGACCAGGATGGACTCCTAGGGTTCCTTTTGCTCAGCTTCACTTGTCTTTCCATCGGGTCATTGAACAGGTGTTGGTTAAGTGCCTGTTGTTGTTTCCCAAGGGCTGAGAAGCTTGGTGCTGGGAGTTCTCCAGAGTGGCAGGGAAGCCCAGCTCCAGTTAGAAACTAGAACTGAGAGACCTGTAAGCTTGCTGGGCACCAGAGCAGCGGACTGGCGGATAGGCACAGGCACCGTCTCTGCAGAGGGCTGTGCCGACAGCTGCAGGAACGGGCTCTGAGGAACTGAAGCTAGTCTAGAAGGGGCCATATGGCATGTCCTCACTCAGCAGAACTGCTCTTTCTCCTTATTCTTAATCTGGTTCATCTTTTACTTTATTTTTAAAAAATTTTAAAGATTTTTTTATGATTTATGTAACTTTATTTTATGTGCATTGGTGTGAAGGTGTCAGATCCCCTGGAACTGGATTTAGAGACAGTTGTGAGCTGCCATGTGGGTGCTGGGAATCGAACCTAGCCTCTCTGGAAGAGCAGTCAGTCTCTCAACCACTGCACCATCTCCCCAGCCCCTAGTTCACCTTTTTTTTTTTTGTTTGTTTGTTTTTTTTGTTTTTCGAGACAGGGTTTCTCTGTGGTTTTGGAGCCTGTCCTGGAACTAGCTCTTGTAGACCAGGCTGGTCTCAAACTCACAGAGATCTGCCTGCCTCTGCCTTTCGAGTGCTGGGATTAAAGGCGTGTGCCACCACCGCCCGGCCCTAGTTCACCTTTTAAATAATAAATAAAATGTGGTTTACGTGTAAGGAAGGGCAGATGATCCTAAGGAAAGTAGAAGTCCCCGGGGGGTGTAGCTCAGTGGTGGTTCACGTGCCTAATCACTTCCACTCGCTGCCCCTCCCCACAGAGAGCACCTGGTTTCTGTGACCTTTCCTTTGTGAAGACCTCAGCACCCCAGTCCCTATTTTTTAGAATTTTCTATTCCTTTTATTATTATTCTGAGCAAACAGTTTTGACTGAAAAAAGTAAAAATCATATTTTTATTATCTTAGTTTGGGACAGTTCTTTCTGTTATGTAGTTCTGGCTGTCCTGGAACTAGGCTGGCCTCAGACTCAGAGTGATCCACTTGCCTCTGCCTCCCATAAGCTGAGATTAAAGACACGTGTCACCATGCCTAGCATAATAATACTATTTGAAGAATCTTAAATTTTTTTTTAAAACTATCCTTAATGTGTTATCTGGCAAATCTTTAGGAGTCAGGGTCTCTGTAACCTAGACTAGCCTTTGACTCCAGCTGAGGATAACCCTGAACTTCTGACCATCCTGCCATCGCTGCCCACACCAGTTTTAGGCAGTGCTAGGGAGCTAACCCCAGGCTTCCTGAATACTAGACAAGTGCTCTCTCGGTTGAACCTCATTCTCACCTCATTTTTTCCCTAGTTTTAGGTTGCAATATACTTTATTATTTATGATCCTGAGATAATTAGATTAAGATTATCCTTCATTGTGTTCAACATAGAATATTTTGTTTCGCAAGTCTAAGGTAGTCAGAATTCTTTAATTTTTATTTATTTAAGATTTGTTTAATATATATACAATGTTCTGCCTGAATGTATGCTTATGAGCCAGAAGAGGGCGCCAAATCTCATTACAGATGGTTGTGAGCCTCCATGTGGTTCCTGAGAATTGAACTCAGGACCTTTGGAAGAATAGCCAGTGGTTTTCTTGTTTGTTTGTGTTTTTTGTTTTGTTTTGTTTTGTTTTTGTTTTTTTTGCTTTGGTTTTTAGAGACAGAGTTTCTCTGTGTAAGACAACCCTAGCTGTCCTGGAAATCACTTTGTAGACCAGGCTGGCCTCGAACTCACTGAGATCCATCTGCCTCTGCCTCCCAAATGCTGGGATTAAAGGTATGCGCCACCACCCCTGGCTCAGCCATTGTTCCTAACTGCCGAGCCATCTCTCCAGCCCAAGATTCTTTAATCTTTAAATTTATTTATTTATTTATTTATTTATTTATTTATTTTCTTTTTGGTTTTTTTCGAGACAGGGTTTCTCTGTAGCTTTGGAGCCTGTCCTGGAACTCCCTTTGTGAACCAGGCTGGCCTCGAACTCACAGAGATCCGCCTGCCTCTGCCTCCCAAGTGCTGGGATTAAAGGCGTGCGCCACCACCGCCCGGCTTTTAAATTTATTTTTTAAGTCTGTGTGTATGTGTGTATGTTTGTTTGGTATTTACACATGCACATGAGGCCAGAAGAGGGCATTGAATCCCTGGAACTGGGGTTGCAGGGAGTCGTATGCCACCTGATGTGGGTGCTGGGAACCAAAGTCAGTTTCTCTGCAAGAGCAGTGCAGTTCTTAACTGCTGAGCTATCTGTACAGTCCCTGAGATTCTTTCTTCTCACCTCCCGCTCCTTGAAATTATAAAATACGGCTTATATACAATAAAATGTATAGTTTGAGTTTCATCAAGAGTATACACCCATGAGCCACTGCTGACGGCTTTCTTCCCTCGAGGGTTCCTCTGCACTTGTTCATGCCCGCCTGTGGTCACTGTCCATCTCTGTCTCTGTGGGCCGGTTTTTCCTGTGGTTGAACTTTCTGTGTACAGAGTCTCGAAGCATGAGCTTCTCTGAGCCTTAGGTCAGAGGTGCAGGTTTTGTTCTGAGCCTTGTGCATCTGCTCTTTGGTGGCTGCTGGAGTCATGTTCATTGGGGGAGTCCCTGTTCTCCTACTGGTGGTCTCTGGATCGCTTCTAGTTGTTGTTTCTGACAAAGCTGTGGATATTTGTGTACCTGTTCTTTTGTAGACACTTGGAACTTCTCTTGGGCGTTTACATAGCGGTAGAGCGGCGAGGTCAAAGGGAATAGTAAGTAACTTTCAAAGAAACTGCCTAACTTGTCCAGTGACAGCTCTGGGCCTGAGCACGGGGGAGCTGAGTGTGTTCTTTCCCTGCCTGCAGCTTTTCCTTTGAGACCCTGGAAGGCTTGTTTGCAGGAGGGTCAGACTCCCACTTGGACATTTCTGTATTAATGGATGTTAATAGTGTTTTATGGTTCTTAGCAGTATAGGAATATGATGATGGCTCTACATCTTTTCTAACAGGTAGTATTGTTATTGTGATTTTAATTTTCATTGCTCTGATTATTTTTGAGTACTTCTTTTTCATAATCTACAGGCCATTAATTTCTTTGGTCAACTGTCTTCAAGTCTTTTGCCCTGGTTTCCATTTTTAAAAATCAGGGTGGCGGTGACAGCGGTGCAGGCAGATCTCTAAGTTCGAGCCCAGCTTTTCTCAGAAAACAAACAAACAAAAGGACCCTGCTTCTTATAAAGAGGTTCAGTTTCCTAATCTGTGAGGTGCAGCCCCGTGTAGAGCTGGGTGGCTGAATGTTCAGGTAGCTAAAAAATGGTAGTAGTAAAAAGCTTCTAAAGCGTACAGTGAGAAAATACTCATTCAGAATCAAACCAGAGTGGCCATGAGGTGTCTCTGGCAGCCTCGCTGCATCCTTGGTTTCGAAACACAACATAGCGGTTTCCATTGTGCATGTCTCTGGGCAGCTTTAACCAGCACTCCCTGGGACACCTCTCAGATTGCACGGTTTGCTGCACATAAGTTCTCTTCTCATACAGACTTTCTGTTTAATTATCAAAGGCAGAGACCTTAGCCATCCTTCCCGCTGCTACCCTCAGCATGTATGTGTCAAATAGTCTCTCTTTGGGTTGTGTTATGGTAAAATATTTGATTTTAGAAATTGCTGACTTAAGTTTGTTAGACAAACTAAAATGTTCAAATGAGTTTTGTGTTGAGATTGGGACAGAATTGAGACAGTTTCTGAAATGACTTTATCAACATATCTATGACATTTTGTACTATATGTTTATGTAAAAGTAGCATGTGTTCTCAAGCACTGATGATTGTAAAGTCAAAATGTTGAATTCTGAAACAATCTTGAAGATGCTTTATGTCCTTCATTATCAGATATTCGCCCCGAAATTCATTCTTTGTGTGAAAATAAGCAAGCACATCCATCTAATTGACCACTTTGGTTTTAGCCTTTAGTGGTAAAGTTCACATATATGTCAAAGAATTGCTTAAAAATAATTTTCCTTGTGATTTACCAGTACATATTTGATTTGCATGCTTCTTTTATACACCTGTGTTGTACCTAGGTTAATATAAAAACTGGGCAAAGTGGTCTTCGGCAAAACAAACAAACAAACAAACAAAAAAAACTACACACACACACACACAAAAAACAACTTTAAGAAGGACTTCACTAGCCGGGCGGTGGTGGCGCACGCCTTTAATCCCAGCACTCGGGAGGCAGAGGCAGGCGGATCTTTGTGAGTTCGAGACCAGCCTGGTCTACAAGAGCTAGTTCCAGGACAGGCTCCAAAACCACAGAGAAACCCTGTCTCGAAAAAACCAAAAAAAAAAAAAAAAAAAAAAAAAAGAAAAAGAAAAAAGAAGGACTTCACTGAAGTATGTTGAAAATATTCCTTAGGGCGGGAGGCAGAGGCAGGTGGATCTCTGAGTTCGAGGCCAGCCTGGTCTACAAGAGCTAGTTCCAGGACAGGAACCAAAAAGCTACGGAGAAACCCTGTCTCGAAAATCAAAAAAAAAGAAAAGAAAATATTCCTTAGGGCAAATTTTCCCTTTGAAATGAGGTAAATATAGAGGTAAATCCCCTCTGATGAAATTACTTAAATAGAAAGATAAGAATGTTAAAGTTCCTGGCTCGTAACCATAGATTAGCATCCATCTGACTAAAGTGCCAGTGTGTGACTTCTCTCTGGGTCAGCTCTGCCCACCGTGCCTCCTGGGTATGCATGGGACCTGCTCTCCACTGCACTGAATCAGTTGTAGTCAGACTTTTATTGCTGTGATTAATACCATGGCCAGAAGCAACTTGAGAAGAAAAGGGTTTCTTTTAGCTGAAAACTCTCAGTTCAAATTTTATCACTAAGAGAAGTCAGGGGAGGAACCTGAAGCCAGAGACCATGGAGGAACTCTGCTTACTGTCTTGTTGTTATGACTTACACAGCCTGCTTTCTTATACAACTGAGGACCATCTGCCTAGGGATGGCATCACCCACACCGAGGTGGGCCTTCTGCATCAATCTACCCACAGGCCAGTATGATGAAGGCAACTCCTCAGTGGAGATTCTCTTTTTTTAACATCCATTTCTGAAAAAGTTTGAAAACACCCTCACCCTTGGCTTTGGTCGTACTCAGAGATCAGGTTCTCTTTGGGCAGACTCCGATATCTCTTGTATAAGATTGTTACTCTTGGGATTAGTACCACTCAACTGGTACTTCATAGCCAGGAACTTGATGGGAGGGGACTGCGTGGTAACCAGCTCCCTAAAATAATAGTCTTACTAGACTGACTCTGTGTGTGTGTGTGTGTGTGTGTGTGTGCGTGCGTGTTGGTAATGAAGCCATGGGCCTTTTGCTGCTAAGCAGCACAGCACTGGGCTACACCTTTACCTGAAACGAAGGTCTTGTTTGTTTTTGAGATGGGTTTTGTGTCTCCCAGGCTGGCCTCGATGAACTTCTGTAACTAAAGATGACCTTGAACTCCTGTTTCCCCTGATTCCACTTTTCTGGTTTTTCTTTTCTTTTGGTTTTTTGAGACAGGGTTTCTCAGTAGCTTTCGAGACTGTCCTGGAACTCACTTTGTAGACCAGGCTGGCCACGAACTCATAGGGATTCGCCTGCCGCTGCTTCCCAAGTGCTGGGATTAAAGGCGCGCGCCTTCTCCGCCCAGCCAATTCTACTAGCTGAGATTACAGCTGTGGGGTACCATGCGGTTTTATGTGGTGCTAGGGATCAAATTCGGGCTTTGTGCCTAGACAGTGTATCACTGAACCGCATCTCCAGCTGAAACTAGAATATGAACTGGAATTTTTCACATAGTCAGAGAGCGTGTGAGACATGCGGGGCAGACCCCCAGTGAAGTTTCAGGGTCCCTTGCTTTAAAGGATAGTCATCGTTTTCTCTCTCTGGGTCAGTCAGTGGGCATATACGGGAGTCACATAAGGCTGAAAGGATTTTATCTTTAATTTAAAAAATAGTGTGTGCGCGCGCACGTGTGTACACATGACCTGTGGGAGGTCAGAGGATAACTTTGTAGAGTTGTTATTCACCTTTTCACCATTATGGGGGTTCTGGGCATTTAACTCAGGTCATCGGGCTTGAATCTTTGAGGGGTAAGCACTTTTTATCTGTTAAGCCTCTTAACACCTGTTTATTGAGAGAGACCCTCAACTTAGGTTGGCCTTGAGTTTTCTTTAGGTGAGACTGACCTTGAACTCGTGATTTTTCCTTTCACCTCCGTCTTCCAAGTGAGAGGAGCCCAACTCTAGTAGGCTAAACTCACCGTGCTTCTTTCTCTACAGTTTATTGCGGAGCCTTTCTGCAGGCCTGTCTGCTCCAAGTGGTGGTGCTCAGCTTTGTGGGTCGCGCAGCGCCCCCTCGTGGTGGTGGTGGTGGTGGTGGGCGACCGGTGGGAGGCGGTGGTGGGCGGGAATCCCGAGCCTGTGGCGGAGGCTGTCGGCCTGGCTCCAAATTCTTCATCACGCGTGCCTGGATTGTGCGAGATGGCTGGTTTTGAACTGTTCCTGTGTACCTTGAGCTAACTGAGTCGCGCATTTTGCAAGACAACTGGCCACACGCGCCTGTTTGTCTGGTCGCCTCCTTTGCTGGACAGCTGGCCCTAATTGCGCATGCTTGTGGGCCAGGTCTCTCTTTTTGCAGGGCATTTGACCCCTAGTCGCGCGTGCCCGTGGGCTGGGCCCTTTTGTAGGACACTGGCCCCTGGCCACCCCGGGGACGTCCCAGAGTTTGGACTTCCGGGGTTGGCTCCCAGTCTGCTGCTTGTCACCCGCCAGGGCGTCGCCGTGCCAGTGCATGGGCGAGGCCCTTTAAACTTCACTGTTTTTTAAACTTAGGGGGTGTGGTCGCCCTTGCATTCTTCTTCCCGTGGCCGGTCATCCCCGGACCCGCCAGGTCCTTCTCTTGTCCTGCCTTCCAGATGCTTTGGAGTCATGAACCGGGAGGGCCCGGGGACCCCTTGGGTGGCCGAGGTGATCCGAGGTGAGTGCTCAGGGCAGGGTAGGGCTCGGGCTGGCTGGAGGAGCGATCTGCTGCCCCAGAATCCCAACTGGCCTCCCCTCTGGGGCTAATGGCTTTGGGGCTGACCGACACCTTAGTGTGCTTATGACCTCTGTGCCCTACACCCTCTCCACCCACGCTTGGAAGCTACTGAAATCCCAGGCACTGAGCGCCGCGGATCAAAGGTCATTTTTGTTTGGAAAGGGCTAAGCCCCATCACTCGTTTGAATTCAGTTGCTGGGAGTTTGTAGTTGCGTTTACTAGGACATATGTGCAGCGGCTGTAAGAGTGGAGGTGCAAATGGAAAAGAAAAGTTTAAATTGCTGTTTGTGGAAAAGCATGTACCAGCTTGTGTTGATTCTTACCCCTAATAAGTTGGTTGAAAATAGTATATATATTTCAAAGGCTGTCCTTGATTTTTGCCATGTTTTGAGTGTAGGCATCTAATTACTGTTAGATAGTGCCCTTTTCTGAGGGTTGGGGGTAAGGGTGGAGCCTTTGGGTTTTACCGCCCTTCTTGCTGAACTCCATGGCACTCTGCATTCATGCAACAGATGCCATCCCAGCCTGGCTTCCCACAGCTTCGGTTTTAACGGGAACTGTAAGAAACTCAAAGCCACGATTCCAAAATTTTAAAAAAATACACATCTGTGCAAAGAATTGGATAAACACACCGTGTGATGTATTGGTATAATTAGCAATATTGAAAAATTCTTTGTTTCTACTTTTAAAAGATTTATTTCCTGCTGCATGTGTTTTCAGGATGTCCTCATAAATCTGATGCTTGGCTGAAGCTAGCCTTCAAATGCATGTTGTATTTCCCAAGATTCCTTAGTCTAGTTACTTCAGAAGTCAAAACAGAAAGATCACCTACCACTGTAGAAACTGACAGATTAAAGCATTCCTTCTTTTTAAAGTTTGCTTATTTATTGTTATTCACCAAAAGAGACTGTTTAGAAATTTTACATTGTCACCTTTTCCATCACCACAGAGTGGGGGTGGGTTCACACTAACTAGAAAATTAAACCTTGTTATCTTTCCCATCTGAAATGTGGGGGTGGGCATAGACACACACAATCGATTTAAAAAAAAAAAAAAAAACTTCCATCTTTTAATTCATCAGAAAAGAATTGGGTCTTGACTTGGGACACTTTTAATGGCACAAAGGAAGGAACATTGCAATTTTTCCATTTCAGATCGCCTTTGTTTTGCCATTCTCTACAGCAGACCAAAGAGTGCGTCAAACGAGCATTATTTCAGCATAGATAATGAACTTGAGTATGAGAAGTAAGTATTGCCCCTTAACAGACAGAAACTTTCAAACTGTTCTGAGGAATCTCCTGATGTGAGCACAGAGGACAAAGCCTCGGAGACTCCTATATCTGATGCTCACTTACAGCTGGGTGCTGTTTCAAATCCTGATAATAAAACAGATCTTTGAGAACTTCCATTTAAACAGATTTGATACTGCCGTAGTTTGCACCGCAGAGCTGTGTGAAATACGAATATGTAAGATACTGGGTTTGCTAATGGAAAATGTGTGCAAGAACAGTTTTCATAATTGAGGTTAGAGTTAGTCAGCACCTCTGGGGTGTGTGTGTAGGGGAGGGGCTGCAAGGCCTGGTGCATGCTAGCTGAGCTCTCTCCACTCATGAGGTGCAGCTCTACCCCACGCATTGCCTATTTAAATAGGTGTTGGTTACCAGAATGTTCCTTCTGTTAGCGGTAGTTGATTTGGGTTGGTGGAGGCCCTCTTGCCGTAGCTTGTTTTTACATTCACAATAGCTAATTCATACTTGTTTCTGTTCATTTTTTTTAAAGCTTCTACGCGGATTTTGGACCGCTCAATCTGGCAATGGTTTACAGATATTGTTGCAAGATAAATAAGAAGCTCAAGGTAAATCTTTTAAGTCAAGGTTGACTGAGGTGATCACTCAGCAACATTTTAGAGTAAAGCAGAGGAGACTCGGCTCCTTTTTAAAAAGTGTTTAAATAATTCAAAATTTGAAGGAACGCTTCCTCTTACAAAACCAAAACAGTTTCAGACCAGGTGTGCTGGTGCACATGCTGGACATCTGAGCATTCGGGTTGGGGGTCCCAAGGCAAGCCTGTGCTAGACAGAAAGATCTTATCTTTAAAAAACATAAAGAGTTTACCAAGAAACGAGTTTCCTACTGAAGTGTGTGTTGAGGGCATACTAAACGTTTTAGCAGTGTGGTAGAATGCACCTTGTAATCTCAGTACTCTGGAGGATTGCTGTGAGTTCACTGGTATACAGACACTATATGAGACTATACCTGCCTTGTGAGAGTCTATCTCATAAAAAGGTCTTGTGTCTCATTGTAGTAGTATTTTGAGTATATACTTTATTTTTATTTCTCTGTGTCTGTGTCTGGAGAGGTGGGTCAGCAGTCAAGAGCACTGGATGCTCTTTCAGAGACCCACATGGTGACTCATAACTGTCTGTCATAGGAGTTCTAGAGGATCCGTCACCCTCTATGTGCTCCAGGCAGACACATAGTACACATACCTATGTACGCAGGCAAAAACACTTGTTTATTAAGTAATAATAATAAAATGATTTTTTTTCTAAACAACTACTACATGCATTGTTTTTTCTAGAGTTTTTTCTGGGTTTTGAGACATACTTATGTGTAACCCAGACTGGTCTAGCAGTGTCTGCATCCCCTCATGGATGCTAACACACGTAACTCGGTTCCTAGAGTTTGGGTTATTTGATTCTGGTTTGGGTTTAGGATCCTCAGTGAAAGGCAGTTAGTTAACTAGGTTCCTTTTTGTCTGACCTAATGGGAGCTGAAGCTAGGACAAGAGAAAAATTTCCCTTGCTTGGCCCTCATTCTTCCCACCTTCCCCTCAAAGTGAAGCTGATGCATGGCCGGGAAAGCAGACCCTGGTTTCTATCTCTGAGCTGGAAACTCGTGGACTGTTGCATGGGTTGCTCCTCAACTTGGATCCTTTACACATCTAACCGGGAAGGGAGCGAACCAAAGATCATTGACCTGTCCTCAGCTGCCTCCCTGAGAGCACACAGTGTGAACACAAACCCCATTCCTTCATTTAAAAACTTTGAATTACTGATCAGACACTTCAGGAGTACCTAGCTGGGCTTGTTGGTGCACACTTTTGATCTCAGCACTTGGGAGGCAGAGGCAGGTTGATCTCTGTGAGTTTGTGACCAGTATAATCGACATAGTGAGTTTCAGGACTGCATAGTGAGGCTGTGTCTCAAATTTTAAAAAAGTAACTAGTCATTATAAACTGTCAAGTAGAAAATACTGAATTCGTTAGCAGTAATTAAAAACAAAAACTTATCAATGGGTTGCCTACCATAGAACTATGCAAAACAAAAAACATTTATTTTTGCTTAATATCATTGCAAGTTTGAATAAAGGAGACATTTCTTCTCCTGAACATCAACTGTATTCACTACACATTCAGACACAAGAGTAGATTGCTTCCCAGGTTCTCTTAAATAGCAAAGTAAACATCTGTGGCCTTCTTTCTTTGGGTCCCTCTCCCCTTTTCCACTTGTCACAGACAGTCTTTTGTTCCCACAGGACCAAGAGGCTAAATATAATCCCCTCTCCTCCCAACTATTGTCATTGGCTTTAGTTTTGAAAGAGTAAGTCTGTGCGTGTGTGCACCTGTGCACACACCTTCATGCCTAGCCTGTTGGAGACTTATTGTGTCCACCAGAAATGAGTGCATTCCTTTCTAATGACTTCCTAGAAGCCCTGAAAAGTTGAGCACCAGCCTGCCTGGAAATTCTCTGGCCGTTTAGCTAGTGTGATTCAGAGAGTCGGGTGCCTGTGCTGCCGACGACTGACTGGGTTTTGGTTTTGGTTTTAGTAGATTCAGGTTCCTTAGTTCATGTAAATCACTAGGGGAGAAAATAGCACACATGAATGACAGAGGCACTGGAACATGCAGACGGGCAGGGCTTTCCACCTGATTTTAGCCCACTCTCTGTTCTAACCTTGGTGCATCTCACATTTGTGAAGTGCCCCTGGGAACTTGCTGGGCAATGATGACTTCCTTTTCTTTTTAACTTTCTGTTGAAGTATAACATACATAGAGAAACATACACAGATCCCCAGTGTACACTTAATTTTCATAAATTAAGAAGAGACCTTTCAGCTACTGGCTCTTGAATTGTCTTTGTTCTGCATATCCTTTAATTTACTGACTTTAAGACTAGAGATTAATTTTTTCAATTTTTTTCAATTTTTTTTCAATTTTTTTTTTTTTTTTTTTTACTTTATGAGTATTTTTCATGTGCCCTCGGATTTCAGAGGAGTGCATTGGATCTCCTGGGACTGGAGTTAACAGACAGACATGAGCTACCATGTGGGTGCTGGGAATCAAACCCAGGTCTTCTTCAAAAACAGCAAGACAGGCAGATCTCTGTGAGTTAGAGGTCAGCCTGGTCTACAGAGCTAGTTCCAGGACAGGCCCCAAAGCTACAGTGAAACCCTGTCTTGAGAAACCAAAAATCAAACCAAAACAAACAACAACGAGTTCTTGGCTTTATCCCCAGCTTTCTGAAATGACCGGGAGGTTGACCTGTCTGTAGACAGTTCCCTTTCTCTCTTTTAAGTCATTCTAATGTCACCGCAGGTCTCATGGGAAGGCCCCTGAGATTTCAGGGCATCGGGGTTCATCTGGGAGGTTGATATCTAGATTACTTCTGCGTGTGAGATGTGGAATTTAGGAAGCTTGAAGTGGTCAAGAAAAGACTAACAACAGTTTGTTTTGGTGCAGTCCATTACAATGCTGAGGAAGAAAATTATCCATTTCACTGGCACCGATCAGAGAAAACAAGCGAATGCCGCCTTCCTTGTTGGGTGTTATATGGTAAGTGTCACCGGGCCCGAAGGTCGGTCAGTGTGCACAGCTGTGCTGCTTTACAGTCGGGGTTGGTATTTTGAAACTACTCTTTGCTAAGGTACTGTCTTGGTTTGTTTCCAGAGGGGATGTGTTTGTTTGCTTTTTGAAAACCGCTCACTCAGGGAGACTTTGCTCATGCTGCTGGGAACTACATGAGTCTCTGTCTACCAGTTTTACTGTGAACTTCGAATGTAAAAACAAAATTTTATTAATGATTTTTTTGACTGATTACTATGAAAAGGTTGGTATCTTTTAGCTTTTAAGGTTAGTGAATAATGTTCCATAGCTGCTTTTATTAACCCATGATCCATTTAGAGATTTGTAAAGTCATTTTATTGGGGTCAGTTCCAATGTAGACTTTGTGTGTGTATGTGTGTGTGTGTGTGTGTGTGTGTGTGTGTGTGTGTGTGTATGTTAGACAATGGCTTTCAGGATTGTTTCTCTCTTTCTGCCTTGTGGGTTTCAGGTTGTCAAGCTTGGTAGCAATCACCCTTACATGCTGATCCATCTCTCCAGATACCTCTGCCCCCTTTAAAGACTTATTTATTTGTGTGGACATTTCTCTGTGAATATATGAGCTTGTGTGTGTAGCTTCGTGCACACTGGACACGCGTGGAGAGGGGCATTAGATCTGGAGTTAGATCAGGCATTTTGCATACACACACACTCATTCACACACTCACGCTGTGTGTTAACTGATTTGAAATAAGGTCCTCATGATTGTGCAGCAAGAGCTCTTAACAACTGGACTATTGATCCTGCTCTGATAGGTTTATATGCTTGCAGGTAGAAGGAGACTGTGCGTTGGTTTCCCGGCTGCCCAGGCCCAAATAATCGTACAGAAACCATATTAATTATAACACTGTTTGCCAATAGCTTAGGCATATTCCTAGCTAGCTCTTACATCTTAAATTAACCCATTTCTATTAATCTGTGTATCTCCACGAGGCTGTGGCCTACTGATAAGGTTTGGGGTCTTTCTTCTTTGGCAGCTACATGGTGTCTCTTTGACTCCGCTTACTCTCTCTCTATATATCTTTGTTCAGATTTCCTGCCTGGCTTTACTCTGCTAAGCCAATGTCTGAAACAACTTTATCAACCAATAAAAGTAACACATACAAAGAAGGACATCCCACATCATTTGCATTTGTGATGTTGACCCCAGGCCCTTTTCTCAGGCTAGGTATCTCTTTTTCACTGGGCTGGATCCCCAACACAAGTCTTATACCACCCTGCACTCATTTATAATATTTTGTCATAGTTTGGTAATCTGGTTTACAAAGATTGAGTCAAGCCGGGCGGTGGTGGCGCACGCCTTTAATCCCAGCACTTGGGAGGCAGAGGCAGGCGGATCTCTGTGAGTTCGAGACCAGCCTGGTCTATAAGAGCTAGTTCCAGGACAGGCTCCAAAGCCACAGAGAAACCCTGTCTCGAAAAACAAAAAACAAAAAACAAAAAAAAAAAAAACAAAAAAAAACAAAAAAAAAAACAAAGATTGAGTCAAAAAACTTGGTGGAGTTAGTTGAAGGTGCACCTCAAAATTTGATTGTTTATTTTAGAGACTGGGTTTCTCTGTAGCTTTAGAGCCTGTCCTGGAACTAGCCCTTGTAGACCAGACTGGCCTCAAACTCACAAAGATCTGCTTGTCTCTGCCTCCCAAGTGCTGGGATTAAAGGTGTGTGCCACCTTTCTTTTAGACATTTAGTGTGTCTTGTCACCAGCTGCTTAGGTCTTTCTGTTTGTTGTCTTTTCTTGGGCATAATCAGAAAAGTAGTGGAGAGAAATGTTTCACAGAAAACTTTTAGCATCTTCGTCCCTCAGGAGGTGCATTGTGTCTGTTGAGATCTGAATTCTTAAGCTGAGTTTGTTTAATATTTCTTTTCTTTTTTTGTTTTGTTTTGAGATGAGGTTTCTTTCTGTTATCTTGACTGTCCTGGAACTCACTCTGTAGACCAGACTGGCCTCGAACTCAATGATGAACTCAATGATGTGTTGTCTGCAAGTATATCTGTATAAGGGTGTCAGATACGTTGGAACTGAAGCTACAGACAGTTGTGAGCTGCCATGTGGGTACTGGGAATTGAACCCAGGTCCTCCAGAAGGGCAGCCAGTTCTCTAACCATTGAACCATCTTTCCAGTCCCAAGCTGAATTGATCTTATCCCTTGGTCTTTCTTGTGCTGTCAGCAAGTCCTTAAACAAAAGCAAAAATAAAAAGAAAGGCCAGAGAGCTTGATACTCTTGCAGAGGACATGATTTTGAGTCCAGAACCCATGATAGTCGGCTCATAACTGCCTGTAACTCCAGCGCAAGGGAACCAACATCTTTTGGCCTATAGGCCTATGGGAGCACCTGCATGCGTGTGTGTGTGTGTGTGTGTGTGTGTGTGTGTGTGTATGAATGTGTATGTGTGTGTATGTGTATAAATTTCCCTTTTTTTGAGAAAAGGTATTACTGTGTAGCTTTGTCTAGCTTGGAAGTCACTATATAGACCAGATTCAAACTCACAGAGATTTCCCTGCTTCTTTCTCTTTTAATAATTAAAACTTTATAAAAAAAAAATTCATGCAGCAATGTGGGAGAGAGAGAGAGAGACAGAGAGAGAGAGACAGAGAGTGTCAGTGAGAGCAGTTGAGCATGTGTGCCATGCCATTGCACGTGTGTAGAGGGCAGAAGACTTGCTGGAGTCGATCTTTCCGTCTGCCATCAGGTCCTGGGGATTGAATTCAGGTGACAAGCACCTTTATCTGATGGGCTTGGCAGGTAAATACCTTAACTGTGAGTTTTGGTTTTATTATTTAGCCAAGTTATTTGGGGAGGAGAGCCTTGACTAAATGATACCTTTACAGAGAAAGTGACACAGATTAGGGTTATCAAGGTTCTTGAAACATTGATGGCAACCTGGAGAATCAGTTCTTGATGTGACAGCGAAACTTCTAAACTGTGGGTCTTCCCTGCACATTTTCCAAGTGAAAGTCTAAATGGCCAGGACAGTTCCACTTTAGGGACAGGGACCACTGATGTGGGAAGTCCTTTTGTATATGTGTTGCTTTTATTGGTTAATGAATAAAGAAGCCGCTTTGGCATGTGATAGAGCAGAATAGAGGTAGGTGGGAAAACTAAACTGAATGCTGGGAGAAAGTAGGTGGAGTCAGTGAGATGCCATGTAGATGCCAGAAGAGAAATATGCAAGCCACCAGGTGGAGACTTGCCAGTAGGCCACAAACCTTGTGATAAAATATAGAATAATAAGCCGGGCGGTGGTGGCGCACGCCTTTAATCCCAGCACTCGGGAGGCAGAGGCAGAGGCAGGAGGATCTCTGTGAGTTCAAGGCCAGCCTGGTCTACAAGAGCTAGTTCCAGGACAGGCACCAAAAACTACAGAGAAACCCTGTCTTGAAAATAATATATATATATATATATATATATATATATATATATATATATATATAAAGAGAGAGAGAGAGAGAGAGAGAGAGAGAGAGAGAGAGAGAGAATAATAGATGTAAAAGCTAGCTAGAAATACGCTTAAGCTATTGGCCAAACAATATTGCAAATAATATAGTTTCTGAGTAATTATTTCGGCTCTGGGTAGCTGGGTACGAATGAATAGTCTCTGCCAACAGCTCATCTCATGAATTCTATGTATGCATATATGCGCGCGCGTGTGCGTGTGTGTGTGTGTGTGTGTATGTATGTATTCATTCATTCATTTTGTTTTTTTGAGACAGGGTTTGGTGCCTGTTCTGGAACTAGCTTTTTTGGGTAGACCAGACTGGCCTTAAATTCACAGAGATCCTCCTGCCTCTGCCTCCCGAGTTCTGGGATTAAAGGTGTGCGTCACCACCACCTGACTTTTTTTTTTTTTTTAATTTTTATTTATATACATTGGTGTTTTGCCTGCATGTATGTCTGGATAAGGGTGTTGGGTCCTTTTGAATTGGAGTTAGAGACAACTGTGAGCTTTTAATGTGGGTGCTGGGAATTGAATCTGGGGCTTCTGGGAAAGCAGTCAGTGCTCTTAACCGCTGAGCCATCTCTCCAGCCCCGCACATGACTTCTTAACCAGGGTTTCCCCTGGATTGATTTCTTGTCCATTGTCAGATAAAGCACCGATGGGCATGTTGTATGGAGCCAGCTGCTGTAATTTCAGAGTGGAAAATTTCTCAGAAAATGATTGAGGATATGGTGGAATATTAGGGTTAAAACCAGAAAGTACTGGATAATTTTATAAACATGAAGTTGTTCTTGCTGTAGTGTTTTTGTTGTTGTTGTTGTTTGGTTTGGTTTGGTTTTAGTTTTTTGAGAGAGTTTCTCTATGTGGTCCTGGCTGTCTTGAAACTCATTCTGTAGACCACACTGGCTTTGAACTCACCGAGATCCTCTCCTGCCCATGCCTCCTTGAGTACTGGTATTAAAGGTGTAAACCACCACACCCAGCTCATTCTTGCTGTTTTTATTCATTGGTTCTTTGGATTAAACTTGGGGCCGTCAGTATCTAAGGTGTTCTACCATAAAGCTGTGTACCTAGCCCACGGCTGGTGTTTTTCAACAGTGAAGAAGATAACTTCTTGTATATATGGACGGTGTCTTGACTGTTGACTTAACTAGTGGTTGTATTTGGGCACACTGAGGCTTAGTTTATTTTTGTTTTCATAGTTAATATATCTGGATTTAGAATTCTGCTGAGAGGTTTACCCTTGCATAGTCAATGCTGATTCCATGATAAAGAATTTGCCGGGAAAGCTGGACAGATTTAAATATTCACCAAGGAGTTTATTTCTCTGCTCACATAGAAGCCAGTTCCTGGGAGGGATTAGTGAGTGGCCATAACAGGTGACTTTGAGGCCATAGTAGGTGGGCAAATGGGGGAGCTTGGAGTGGTTATAATGCCTGGTGGGGAAGCAGGAGAAAGACTTGCAAGAAAAGAAAGTTGTTCATAGTTGGAAAGAGTGTTGACACGTGATAAAGACACTTCAGAAGATAAAACATCTAAGTCATCAAGGCCTCTTTTGCTTAAAGTCAATTTAGTTCTCTGGTTAAAGTATTGTAGAGTTGAGTGCTAACCCCTATGAATTGAAGTTTTGGTAACTTCTTCTAGAGTTGTTGAAATTTGGAGGTAGGAAAGCTTGAGCAGTAATGTTGAAACAAAACTAAAAATATGGATAGAATTTTCCAGCTCAGTGGTAGATTGAACACTTGGCCTAGCATGCAAGGGGCCCTGAGCTCCACCCCCAGTACTACAGGGGAAAAAAGATCAACAACTAACAAAAAGAAACAGAACAAAGAAAAACTGGGAAGATGGAGCAGTGGATAAAACTGCTTACTGTGAAGCCGGGCGGTGGTGGCGCACGCCTTTAATCTCAGCACTCGGGAGGCAGAGGCAGGCGGATCTCTGTGAGTTCGAGACCAGCCTGGTCTACAAGAGCTAGTTCCAGGACAGGCTCCAAAACCACAGAGAAACCCTGTCTCAAAAAACCAAAAAAAAAAAAAAAAAAAAACTGCTTACTGTGTGTGAGGATCTGCATTCATATCTTCAGTACCCATGTGAAAAAACTGAGCAGAGCTGCATGAGCCTGTAGTGTGCCGATAGGCAGCCCTAACTCTGAGGAGACAAATGAGCTTTCAGTTTAGTGAGAGACCTTGTCTCAAGGAAGTAAGTTAGCAACACAGGAGGACACGTGATGTCTTCCTCTGGCCTCTGCATATAGGTGCACGTGTGTACCCACACTCTCATGTGGATAATATACATATTTGTACACATAGGCATGTACAGAGGCACATACATATGCATACATAAACACATGCTTGCACATACATGCATGCACACACACACATATATACATACACATATCTATTTAATTGCTGGTTGTGCAAATAAAATATTTTTTAGGCCAGACAGTGTTGAAACACTCCATTAATCTCAGTATTTGGGAGACAGAGGAAGGTAGATCTCTCAAGTTTAAGGCCAGCCAAGGCTACACAAAGAAACAGTCTGAAAAAACAGAACAAATATATATGTGTGTTGTATGTTACAAAACAATTTTATTAACAGTTTTAAAGTTATTAAACAAGGTTTAGTGGGTTTTTGAACATATTTGCTCAACATTTTACAAAATACCCCTCAATTTCCAATTATTTTAATAAAAGATTTATGTATGTATATAGATTTTTTTCCTGCAGGTATGTTTGTGCTCCATGTATTTGTCTGGGACCTTCAGAGGTCAGAAGAGGGTGTCAGACCTCCTGGAACTGGAGTTCCAGGTGGTTGTGACCTGACTAATGTGGGTGCTGGAACCTGAATTCAGGTCCTTTGGAAGAGCAACAAGCTTTCTTAACCACTGAGTCACCTTCTCACCCCTGAGCTTCCCTTAACCTGCCCCCCCACACACACACTTAATTTGGGATTGAACCTAGGATTTATTACCTGCTGGTTAAGTGCTCCACTGAGCTACATTTATCTTAATTTGTGTGTGTTTGTGCTTGTGCACACCATGGAACACATTTGGAGGTCAGTTCTCTTCCACCGTGTGGGGCCCAGGGATCAAGCTGAGATTGTCAGCCTTGGTGGCAAACTCCTTCACCCACTGATCTGTCTTGCTGCCTTGAAATCTGCTTTTTAAATTAAAAACAGTTGCTATTCTGTCTTACTGGTTCTTATCGCCTAGGTTACACATACTTCTGAGGGCAAGATTTTTTTTGTTTGTTGACTTTTCAATACAGGGTTTCATTGTGTCGTGTAACTCTGACTGTCCTGGATCTCGCTGTGTAGACCAGGCTGGCCTTGAACTCACAGAAATCCACTTGCCACTGCCTCCCAGGTACTGGGATTAAAGGCCTGGGCCACCATCTCCCAGCTGACTGGAACATTTTCCTCTATAAATAAATAAATAAATAGAATTAATTCAAAGGCTCCTAGTGTAGGCTCCATGACACAGCAGACTACTTACCGTATAGCTTGCAAGTTTGCTTTCCTCCGTGGTTAATAAATTACTCTGGAAGCACTAATTCTGGTAACTTGTAGGTTCCCTAGTAAGTATTTGTCACTGTATGTTTTTAAAATGGTCCTTACAGTCTTTAGAATTGCTTACTTATAAGCATTCATATGGAAAATTATGGTCCTAATTAATTCCTGAGAATATATTAGCTCAGCAGTCTGTGAGTAGAATCCCACAGTGTGAGATTGCCTTAACAGTCAAGCTGAGAACTTCAGGACTTTATTTAGTGGTGGACCTTTGGACCTCTGCTGCATTTTTTAAGTGATTTCATTATTTTGGACTCTCAGTAGCCAGTTAAGGTGGCTCCAGGGCAGAGGGACTGGACAGGATAGGGGGAGGCTGAAGGTCAGATTACAGTTCAACCTGCCCTACAGATGGGGCAATGGAAACCATAGGGGTAGAACGAGGTGGGATGGTAACAGGCTCTGTAAACACTCCGGGGTAAACCATGGATGTTAAAGGCTGTAAACATAGCAAGTAGCCAGGCCCACAGGCAGATGCCACACACACAGCATCTCCACTGTACCAGGGTGGAGGCAGATGCTGCTCCCAGTTCACGAGGCTTACTTCTCTGTCCATTCTGTCAGTGCCCCCAAGACCCTGCAGCCCCTGGGATATCGGCTGAGTGGTATTAACTGACTCTTTGAGCATGTGTGATTCTTTTTTTTTTTTTTTACTTTTATCTGCATTTATTTCATGTTGAATTTATTCCCGTGCCATAAGTTTTTGTTTCTTCAGTTTCTTCTGGGATATCTTTTTCTTCTGTGCAACCTCCTCTTCTGGCTTTGGAACAATCAGTTCCTTTTCAGTGAGGATCATCTCGATGTGGCAGGGGGAGCTCATGTATGGGTTAATCCGGCCATGAGCTCTGTAAGTTCGTCGGCACATCTTAGGTGCTTTGTTCACCTGGATGTGCTCAATGACCAGAGAGTCCACATCTAAATCCTTCAGTTCAGCATTGCTCTCTGCATTTTTCAGCATGTGCAGCAAAAATTCCGCACTCTTTTTTGGCCACCGACCCTGTGTCCAGCCCCACTGTTTGGCCTGGGCGCACCTACCGACTCCACCATTGTACCGTCGGAATGGCACACACTGCTTCTTCAAAGTGACATCTTTCAGATACTTGGTGGCTTTTCTGATATGCATACCCTTGATGGCCTGGGCCGTTTCACGGGTGTTCTTAAAGTGAACCCGAAGGTTTGATCCTCTCGATTTGCATGATTTTGTAGGGTTTTCTGGGTCAAGAGAGTAGCGAACCATCTTCACGGGTCACCTCTGGCCGCTTACAGGAAGAGGAGCATGTGTGATTCTTGTTTGCAAATCTGTTGCTCTTATCTTTTCAGTCCTGCTTTTAGACAGGATGGTTTCTTGTCTATAAATTAGGGTCAGGCAGTGGTCTCTTATCAGCAACAAGCAGAGTGACCCCAAATGGGCAGTTAATGCCACCTTTGGAGAAGAGCAGCCGTCCAGGGTTATGTAACTAACAATATTTTTAAATAGTTATAGTCCTCCACCCTCACCCATGTTTAAAAATTGTGATCCCAGAGCTGGGGATATATAGTTCAGTTGGCAGAAGCTTGACCAGCATGCAGCAAACCTTGGACTTGATCCAGAATATGGAATAAACATGGTGTGGTGGTACATGCTTTTAATCCTTAACACTTTGGAGTTGGAGGATAAAACGTTCATGATAAGTGTTGGTTACATAGGGGGTTTGAAGCCAGCATAGGCTACATATGAGACTCAGTGCTAATAAATAGATAGATAATCAATAAGTAAAATGCAGGGCTGGAGAGATGGCTCAGTGGTTAAGAGCACTGACTGGTCTTCTAAAGGACTGGGATTCAGTTCCTAGTACCCACAAGACAGCTCACAACTGTCTGTAATTCTAGGATCTGACATCCTCACACAGACATACATGCAGGCAAAACACCAATGCACATAAAAAATAAAAATATCAAAAAAATGGTGATCTTTCTTTTAAAAAAATCAGAATGTGCTGGGCATGGTGGCACGTGCCTTCAAGTAAAGCATTGTGAAGGCAGAGACAGGCAGGTGGATGAATCTTTTTTAGTTAGAGACCAGCCTTGTATACATAGCAAGTTCCAGGCCATCCAAGGTGAAATAGTGATACCCTGCTTCACAAATCAAAAACAAAGCCACATGACTAAAACATTTTTATTTATTTATTTATTTATTTATTTATTTATTTATTTATTATGTGTACAGCATTCCTTCCATGTGTGCCCGCAAGCCAGAAGGGGGCGCCAGGTCTCATTATAGATGGCTGTGAGCCACCATGTGGTTGCTGGGAATTGAACTCAGGACTTCTGGAAGAGCAGTCAGTGCTCTTAACCACTGAGCCATCTCTCCAGCCCCCTGACTAAAACATTTTTATATACATGTATGAAACTATCAGAAAAAAATAAAAAAGCATCAAGGTTTTTTTTTTGTTTTTTGTTTTTTTTTTTGTTTTTTGTAAACAGAGACTGCACTTTATTTCTTGACTGCCCAGACCCGAATAATCACACAGAAACTATATTAATTGCAACACTGTTTAGCCAACAGCTTAGGCATAGTCCTATCTAGCTTTTATATCTTAAATTACCCATTTCTGTTCATCTTTGTATCACCACAAGGCTATGGCCCTACTGGAAAGGTTCTGGCATCTTTCTGCTTCGGCAGCTATGTGATGTGACGTCTGCCTGACTCTGCCTTCTCTCTCCCCGCATTCAGTTTAGTTTTCCCAACTAGCTCTGTTCTGTCCTGCCATAGGCCAAAGCAGCTTTTTATTAACCTAAAACATATTCACAACATACAGAGAGGAATTCCGCGTTTTTTTGTATACATATGTATTTATTTGTTTATTTTTTCAGGGGCAGGGTTTCTCTGTGTAACAGCCCTCACTGTCCTAGAAGTCACCTTGTAGACCAGACTGGCCTCAGACTCTCAGAGATCCTCCTGCCTCTGCCTCCCAAGTGCTGGGACTAAAGGTGTGGGCCATTGCAGCTGGATAGTAGAGAGATTTGATATTCTGGACTTACAGTTCCTATACTTAAGCTAAGGAACTTAATGTCAGCCATAATATGCTTATAAGTGAAAGTAATTTACAAGCTACAGCTATTGTAATGTAAGGGCAGCTGATGTCTTTGGTTTTTGTTCCCTTTTGAAGCAGGGCGGGGCTTTGTAGCTCAGGCTGATTTCAAATTCTCCATCCTTGTGCCTCTGCTTCCCTAGTGTTAACAGGCCTGTGCCACCATACCTGGATACCATATGATAGTTTTACAAAGTGAGTTAGTGGCTGGGCTTGATTACTAAAGTACTTGAGGATCTGAGTTTGATTCCCAGAACCTGTATAAAAAAGCTGGGCTGGGCGGTGGTGGCGCACGCCTTTAATCCCAACACTCGGGAGGCAGAGGCAGGCGGATCTCTGGGAGTTCGAGGCCAGCCTGGTCTACAAGAGCTAGTTCCAGGACAGGCACCAAAGCTACAGAGAAACCCTGTCTCGAAAAACCAAAAAAAAAAAAAAAAAAAAAAAGGAAGCTGGGCGTGGTGTTTACTAGAGACAGGTGTAGACAGAAGTTTCTGTCCCACCTGGAGGGGAACTGCTGTTGTACACTGTAAAGATTTGTCACTTGCATTGGTTTTTTAAAACACTGATTGGCCAGTAGCCAAGCAGGAATTAAAGGCGAGGCAGCCAGACTAAGAGGAATCTGGAGAGGGAAGGCAGAGAGTCAGTCACCAGCCAGATGTAGAGGAAGCAAGATGAGAATGCCTCACTAAGAAAAGGTACTAAGCCACGTGGCTAAACAGAATTATGGGTGAGTTTAAGTTGTAAGAGTTAGTAATAAGCCTGAACAATAGGCCAGACAATAGACAACCTGCCTGAGGTTAACAGCTGAGATTGTCTGCCAGCTTCCTTCCACGTGTACACACACATTAGAAAAAACAATTGACATTTTTTGTTAGTGTTTATGTGGGTCTGTGAGTTATGTATATTCTGCAACTTTTCGCAGATGAATATGAACTTCTGTTGATTTTGTGCATATACTGTGGTAATTTGAAGTTTTTTTTTAACTCAGTCGAGTTCTTGGCACACAAAAGACTGTGTCATCTGGCTGACATGTGAAAATAGTTACAGGAGCCTTTAAAGACTCCAAACATTGTGACATTTTTTTGCATAAAGAATATTTGCAAATAGTTTATTGGTTTCTCCTGTGGCTGTGTTTGTTGTTGGGCTCCAAATGCCTTTTGTTCTTAACTGGGACTGGTGTGATGTTTGGTCTTGACACATTATCAGAGCCTCTCTAAGTATGTAGATGAAGCTTCAAAGTGTGTATAAGAACAGAAATGAGAAACACATGTTATGTTGGGTCTTCGTGGCCAGAGGCTGGGCTTGTCAGAATTAAAACCATACATGATGGAGTAAGGACGCCTTTTCTAGGTCACCAAGCCTTCTGTCACTAGTGGCATCTTCCAGTATTCCAGGGTCACGGGTCCAGGACCCAGAACTTGTAATCAAAGACTTTTTAAAAAGAATAAATAAGAAGGGATGTAGTGTGAGGCGGTCTAAATGGGACCCATCGTTTGTTTTTGTGTCTGTGTCAGAGAGTCTCATCGTTCCACTCAAGCTGACCTTGTATTCCCATCCTTAAGCTTCCTGCCAACTAGCTGGGACCACAGTCTCTCTCTCTCTCTTTCTCTCTCTCTCTCTCTCTCTCTCTCTCTCTCTCTCACACACACATATACACACACACTGCACTGCACCACACCACCATTCTTGGATGGCTGTGATTTCATTGATTTAAAAAGGACTTTATACAAGGACTTTGAAAAACCTTACTGTCTTTCTTAAGCACACACATACACACACAGAGGTCAGAGAACAACTTTTGGGAGTCAGTCCTCTCCATCCTTGTGATCAGAATCAGATTGTCAGACTTTGAGGCGAGCACCTTTGCCTTCAGGATCATCTTACTACAAATACTTAATACTTTCTTGGGACTTCAGTTGCTGAATAAAAATTACTGATCGTATCATATCTCTGCAATGGTCATGTAATTTTCATAAAACAACTGGAAAATTACATGATTATTACAGAGATATGATATGATGAGTAATTTTTATGCAGTTGTTTTATCTAGTATTATAAACTGAGTTTTTTCCTTACCACTGGGCATGCTACCGTATAACCTACTGCTGCCCACGTCACCTCTAGAGTTGGTGACCTAAAATAATAGGAAGTGATCTGGTTTTTGTTTTGTTTGTTTTGATGAAGGGTATCATGTTACCCAGGTTTACTTTGAATCTGCCTTGCCCTGTTTTATGTGGTGCTGGAGACAAAAGCCAGGACTTTGTACTTCTAAGACAGGCACTCTTTCAACCGAGCTACAGTCCCAGCAAATACTCTCTGGGTTAGGAGTTGGGAGGGGCTTCTCTTGGGTGGGTCTAGTTCTCAAGCTCCTGGTCCTCAGTAATCTTGAGGATCTTCTCCAGAGATGGCTTACTTACATCTCTGACAAGTCACTGTTGAACTTTGGCAGGAGACACTGTTCACCATGTGATGTTCCCAAAGTGACAGTTTGCTTTATCCAGTGTGAGAGATCAAGGCAGAGCCACATTCTCTGTGCCTCGACTCAGAAGTCTGTCTGCTGGGTCTTTGTTCCCTCCATTAAACATTTGTATTTGTTTATGTGTATGAGTGTTTTTCCCCCTGCATGTGTCTGTATTGCATGTGTGCTGTGCCCTTGGAGGCCAGAAGCCAGTGTCTGATCCTCTAGAACTGGAGTTACAGACCATTTACCACCAAGTAGTTGTTGCGAGTAAAACCAGGCTCCTCTGGAAGAGTTGCTGGTGCTCCTAACCACGGAGCCCTCTCCCCATTCCCATGCTCTTGTTGTCTCTAATTTGTGACAATGCACACATTGTCCCTGTTACTGTAAGAGAAGAGAGGTTAAAGGTGGAAATACAAGGAGCTAATGTTATTTGAGAGTGTCTTGGAATCTGGCTGTCCTAGTGTCTAATCTTTCTCTTGGTAATCATCTGTATCTTGGCTTCAAAATAGCATCATGACATTCGAGTGGGCATTCTGTATACATAGCTTCTGATATAAATATCCTGAAAGCATTTGCCAAGGCATTCCTTGTGTCCAAGTAGCCAGCAGTGATATATTATGAAATTGTGTTGATTCTTGGTAATTTTTGCTCATCTGAGCATTTGTATTAATATAGAAACCAGTTAATAGGGTTCCTCCTGAGAGCCACCTTGAGAATAACTTCAGGTGGGAAGGTCTTCGGGTCAGAAGGACAAGTAGGTATGAAAGGAAAAACTGCAGATATTAGCAGACATTTTTTAAAGATTTGTTTTTACTTTATGTGTAAAAGTACTTGCCTGTGGCTTTGTATACCGCGTGCATGCAGTGTTTGTGGCGACCATAAGATCTCCTGGATCTAGGGTCATAGATGGTTGTGATCCACCAACTGGGAATGAACCCGGGTCCTCTGCAAGATCAGCAAGTGCTCTTAACCACTGGGCCATCTCTCTAGCTTGCTAGCAAGTATTTAATAGTTATATGTACAGGAGCTTAGATTAAATCGCTAAGTTTCTTTCAACTTCTCCTGTTAAGTCTTATAATATCTATTTCTATGTATTCATTTCCCAAACAGATTTTAAAACCACAGCTTTTTTAAAAGTTCATCGCTGGGAATCTGGAGTTTTCCCTCACCGTCCCCCATAGGAAAAAATACTACATTGTTCTCTTCTTCTGAATTGAACTTATATTCCAAGACTAACCCACAGTTACTTAATGAATTAAAAGGCTATTTTTCTCTTGAAATTTAGAAAGAAATCAGGGCATTACCATTTTGGTATTTAAAGAAACCATGAAGCTACAGTCTGGTGGAATAAAAATCACTTTAAGTTGATGTTTAAGCAAAAAGCTTGTATAGTTTTATACAGAGAAGGTCTTGGAAAGCTAGAGAAACTCTGAAAGAAGGTTCTCTGGATTTCATTTAGCTTGTTTGAATTACGTGTGTATGCATGCACACACATGCTCTTCTCACTGACTAGTGGGCTTTGGTTCTATGTATTTGTTCAGGTGATTCATTTAGGAGTACAATGTCTTAGTTTTGTTTTCTTGGCAGTTCTCTTTATTATAATTCTTGTATCCTCCAGGAGAGAGTTTATCTGATGTGTCTCACATGTTCAGGAGTTCACAGCATGATGTCTGATTCGATCACTAATAAAAGTTGCAGTGAACCAGGAGCCTTTAATCCCAGCAGTGTGGCGATTTCTCAGAAAATTAGGAAAAAACCTTCCTCAAGACCCAGTAATACCACTTTTGGGTATATATCCAAAGGATGCTCAATCGTGCTCAACTATGTTTATAGCAGCTTTGTTTGTCATAGCCAGAACCTAGAAATAACCTAAATGCCCCTCGGCCGAAGAATGGATAAGGAAAATGTGGTACATTTACACAATGGAGTATACACAGCAAAAAAAAATAATGACAGCTTGAATTTTGCAGGAAAATGGATGGAGCTAGAAAACATTATTTTGAGTGAGGTAACCCAGACACAGAAAGACAATTATCACATGTACTCACTCATAGGTGGTTTTTAAACATAAAGCAAAGAAAGCCATCCTACAAACCACAATCCCAGAGAACTTAGACAACAATGTGGACACTAAGAGAGACTTACATAGATCTAATCTACATGGGAAGTAGAAAAAGACAAGATCTCCTGAGTAAATTGGGAGCATGGGGACCTTGGGGGAGGATTGAAGTGGGAGGGGAAAAGCAGGGAGGGGAGCAGAGAAAAATGTAGAGCTCAATAAATATCAATAAAAAAGAATACCTTTCTTTGTTCTTGGAATTGATTGATGTTATGTTAGACCTTTTCATAACGTCACTGAAGATAAGTAAATATTTAAGCATTCTGTTAATTAGTGTATTATTTTCCCATTGCTGTAACTAAATACTTAACAAAAAAATAATGTAATAGAAGGATTTATTTTGGCTCATGGTTGAAGAGAGTTCGGTATAGTTTATGATAGGGGATTGACTGGGATTCTTCACTTCTCAGCTGACAAAGAAACAGAACAGGGAATCCTGCCTAGTCTGAAGCCCATTGGAGAATAAGTCTTTTCTCTTTAATTAAACTGCTCTAGAAATGCTTCAGATACTTGAAGAGGTTGTGCATCTTCTAGATGATTCCAAACCCAGTCAAGTTGATAGGGAAGGTTTACAGCTATAGTTTGTGGTCTTTTGAGACTAAAAGGAATAAAATTCTAGCAAGAAACAGTTCAAATATTGGGGAGACAGGCCATTTATAACTTAAAACAAAATAATTGAAATAATCCTCTGAAAGATGTCAAGTTTTTATTATTTGTTCTAAGATCTAACTAAGCTTAAGATTTTTGCTCGATACATTAACGTGTTGTTGATTTATTGTGTGTGTGTGTGTGTATACACATATGTATAGAGACAAGAGGTAGATGTTTGTGTCTTCCTCATTTTCCACCTCCTTTTTTGAGGCAGGATCTCTCACTGAGCCTAGAGGCTCATCAGTTTGGCTAGGCTGTTCTGACCTCTGGGCTTCAGAGATCTGCCTGTCCGCTCCCCAGCACTGCAGTTAGAGACTTGTGTTGCCATGTTCACTTTTTTTCCCCCCGAGACAGGGTTTCTCTGTAGCTTTGGTGCCTGTCCTGGAACTAGCTCTTGTAGACCAGGCTGGCCTCGAACTCACAGAGATCCACCTGCCTCTGCCTCCCGAGTGCCCATGTTCACCTTTTACACAGATCTTGGGGATCCGACGTCGAATGCTCATGCTTGCTTAGTAATCACTTTACCTAATGAAACTGTCCCCAACTGTGGTCTCTTAATCTTTGTTTTGTTTTGAGACAAGATTTCTCAATGTAGTCCTGTCTGTCCTGGAACTCTCTTCTCTGTAGGCTAGGCTGGGCTTGAACTCAAGAGATTCAACTGTCTGCCTCCCAAGTACATGGACTAAAAGCATGCACCACCATGTCTGGCTTTGTTACTTTCTTTTTTTAAAAATAATTGCTTTTAATCTAGTGATAGGCTTACATTAAAGTCAACTTACTTATGAACTGTTATTAAGCGCTCTTTATTATCCTAAGTACATTGGGTTCTACACAGTAGAACCATTCATTTATGCTTGGACAGGAGTTGAGTGATGGGAAACACAGCCTTCACTTCAGAGCGCCTCCAGCCATAAGAACAACTTTCACTTAGAGTATTAAGCACTAGAGATCAGAAGCTTGTAATTGAGCTGACGTTGGTGGTGCAGGCCTTCAATCCTAGCATTCAGGAGGTAGATGCAGGTGAATCTTTGAGTTTGTGGCTAACCTGGTCTCCAGATAGAGTTCCAGGATAGCCAGGGCTGCCCAGGGAAATCCTGTCTTGAGAAACAAAAACCAAAAGAAGCAGCAATAGCTTGTAAGTAATTGGTAGTGTTTTTCCCTTTCATTCTGTTTCTCGGGCCTAGGGAATCAAATTCAGGACCTTCTGCACTCTGCTACCAAGATACTCCTAACCTAGATTTTATTTTTTATTTTTTTTTAATTTTTTTTGCTATTGTAATTTAAAATCTATTTTCCGTAAATAAGCTTTGGAATTTAATTTAGTTTCTGTCTTCATATGTGTCTAAGTGAATGGATGCATGTGGGTCCCTGGTTCCTGCATGGGATTTGGGAACACTCTGCAGATAGTGGTGGCTGGGGAAATAGTATCAGCTTCTTCAGAGATACAGGTGAAGCTCTCAGATGAAAAGACCTCAAAACAATATACAAAAGTTGAAGAAAAGACTCCAGGCCACAATCAAGGTAAAGAAGGGAATTTGGCCAGGTCTGGTAGTGCATTCCTGGGGTAGGTGCATCTCTGTGAGTTTAAGGCCAGCCTGGTCTGCATAGTGAGTTCTAGGTCAGCCAGGGCTACAAAGCTCATGAGACTGTCTCAATAAAAAGAAAGAAAGAAAATGTGTTTTTAAAGTGCTACACTTCTTAGCACAGGTTGTTTAGTGTTGGTGCACTCAGGGTTCACGTGGCAAGGAGGCCTCTTCTCTGGTAGGTTGTGCTGTAGGAAATGCTTTTGTTCACTGTAAAGATTTGTCTTTCATATTGGTTTAATAAAATGCTGATTGGCCAGTAGCCCAACAGGAAGCATAGGTGGGGCAACCAGACTAGGAGAATTCTGGGAAGAGGAAAGGCAGAGAGTCAGTCATTACCCAGACACAAGAAGCAAGATGAGAATGCCTACTGAGAAAAGGTACCAAGCCACATGGCTAAACATACATAAAAATTATGGGTTAGTTGGTAAGAGCTAGTTAGTAATAAGCCTGAACAATAGTCCAAACAGTTTATAATTAGTATAAGCCTTTGTGTGTCTATTTGGGACTGAATGGCTGTGGGACTGGGCAGGCCAGAAACTTCTGTCTATAAGGTTGAAACAAGCAATTCACTTAGGATCCTGGGAGCCTGAGAACTTGGCTCTGCTGCTAGGCTAGAACTTTTGTAAAAACTGCTTCTTGGTGACAGAACTGTGTCATTTAGAAGTAAATTGCCCTTTTCTTTTTTTCCAAATACAGGTTATATATTTGGGGAGGACTCCAGAAGATGCATATAGAACATTAATCTTTGGAGATACAGCCTATATTCCTTTCAGGTAAATGTATAGATCTATTTGTATAAATGTATAAATCTATAGACCAAATAGACCTACCTGATCTGTTTGGTCAGATCCTTACCAAGAAGTTCTTAGTGGTAATTCTTTTTTTTTTTTTTTTTTTTTTAAACCCCAACAAAAAAATTTATTGGTTCACTGCTATCAAGTACACATAATAGGTAATGGTGATTTCTTTTTTTTTTTTCTTGCTGATTTTTTTATTAATTAATTAATTTAATTATTAAAGATTTCTGCCTCTTCCCCGCCACCACCTCCCATTCCCTCCCCCTCCCCCAATCAAGTCTTCCTTCCTCCTCAGCCCAAAGAGCAAGCAGGTTTCTCTGCCCTGTGGGAGGTCCAAGGACCACCCACCTCCATCCAGGTCTATTAAGGTGAGCATCCAAACTACCTGGGCTCCCACAAAGCCATTACATGCAATAGGATCAAGAACCCATTGCCATTGTTCTTCAGTTCTCAGTAGTCCTCATTGTCCATTATGTTCAGCGAGACCAGTTTTGTCCCATGCTTTTTCAGACCCCGGCCAGCTGACCTTGGTGAGTTCCCGATAGAACATCCCCATTGCCTCAGTGTGTGGGTGCACCCCTCGCCGTCCTGAGTTCCTTGCTCGTGCTCACTCTCCTTCTGCTCCTCCTTTGGATCATGAGACTTCAGTCCAGTGCTCCAATGTTGGTCTCTGTCTCTGTCTTCTTTCATCGCCTGATGAAGGTTAATATTCAGGGGGATGCTTATATGTTTTTCTTTGGGTTCACCTTCTTATTTAGCTTCTCTAGAGTCACGAATTATAGTCTCAATGTCCTTTATTTATGGCTAGAAACCAAATATGAGTGAGTACATCCCATGTTCCTCTTTTTGGGTCTGGCTTACCTCACTCAGGATAGTGTTTTCAATTTCCGTCCATTTGTATGCAAAATTCAAGAAGTCATTGTTTTTTACTTCTGAGTAGTACGGTAATTCTTTATCTTTTTAAATGAATTTTTTATTTTTGTTAACGCCTCGACCACAGTTTTCCCTCCCTCCACTTTTCCCAGTCTCCCCTTCACCAACTACCTCTTAGCCCCACCCCCATCCACTCTTCTATTTCTATTCAGAAAAGAGCAGGCCTCCCATGGTAAAACCCACACATGGCATATCAAGTTGCAGTAAGACTAGGCAGGCGCTTCCTCTCTTATTAAGGCTGGACGAGGCAACCAAGTAGGAGGAAGGGGTTCCAAAAGCTGTCAAGAGTTAGAGACAGCCCTTACTTCCACTGTTGAGAATCCCACAAGAAGACCAAGCTGTCACATATATGTAGAGGGCATAGGCCAGCCCCATGCAGGCTCCCTGACTGTCATTTCAGTCTCTGTGAGCCTCTATGAGCCCTGGTTAGTTGATTTTGTGGGTTTTCTTGACCCCTCTGACTCCTATAATTCTTTTCCCCCTCTTCTGCAGGATTCCCCGAGCTCTGCCTATGTTTCACTGTGGGTCTTTGGATCTGTTTCTGTCAGTTGCTGGATAAAGCCTATCTGATGTTTCTGATGTTGATTGGGCTTGGCTCCAGTCTATGAGTATAGCAGACTATCATTAGGCATCATTACATTGACTTTTTTTTTTCCTGCCAGTCGTGTTTGGTTCTAGGTCTCTGTGCTGTCCAGCCTCCGAATCCTGGCACTCTAGGCAGTGTCCGGTGTGGGCTTCTTCTGGCATGGGTCTCAGACTGGACCAGTCAGTCATTGATTGACCATTCCCTCAATTCTGCTCCTTCTTTACCCCAGCACATCTCGTAGGCAGGACAAATTGTAGGTCCGTAGTTATGTGGATGGTTGATGTCCCAGTCCCTCCTCTGGAAGTCTTGGCTACAGGAGATGACCTGTTCAGGCTACATATCCACTATTGCTAGGAGTCTTGGGGTTTCTACCTCACCCCAAATGCCCCCCCCTCCAGTGTCTCTTCCAGTACTCTTTCCTCTCCATCTCCACCAACTTGATCCCTCCTATTCCCATCCCCACCCACCCCAGTCCATTTGTAAAATATATTCTGTTTCCCCTTCCCAGGGAGATCCAAGCGTCTCCCTTTGAGCCCCCCTTATTACTTAGCTTCTTTGGTTGTTTCTGTGGATTGTAGCATGATTGTCCTTTACTTTACAGCTGATATTACTTATGAAGTGAGTACACACCATGTTTGCCTGTCTGGCTCTGGGTTACCTCACTCAGGATGATGTTTTTTTCTAGTTCTATATGTTTGTCTGCAAATTTCATGATGTCATTGTCTTTAACAACTGAGTAATCCTCCACCGGGTAAATGTACTGCATTTTCTTTATCCATTCTTTGATTGAGGGACATCTAGGTTGTTTGTAGTTTATGGCTGTTACAAATTTAAAGCTGCTATGAACATAGTTGAGCAAGTGTCCTTGTGGTAAGATGAAGCATCCTTTGGGTAGATGCCCAAGAGCTAGGTCTTGAGGTAGATTGAGTCCCAGTTTCCTGAGAAAACGCCATATTGGTTTCCAAAGTGGCTGTACGAGTTTGGACTCTTACCAGTAGTGGGAGAGTGTACCCCTTGCTCCACATCCTCACCAGCATGAGCTGTCACTTGTAGTTTTGATCTTAGTCATTCTGACAGGTGTAAGATGAAATCTCAGAGTTGTTTTGATTTACGTTTCCCTGATGGCTAAATGTGCTGAATGTTTCTTTAAATGTTTGTCAGCCATTTGAGATTTCTTCTGTCGAGAATTTTCTGTTTAACTTTGTACCCCATTTTTAAATTGAGTTATTTGTGTTTTGTTTTTAAGATACAGTTCGCATTGTCCCTTGATCCTCTTCTTTGCACCTCCCAAATTCTAGGGTTACAGGCATGCACTACCATGCCTTCCTGTGGTTGTTAGTAGCTTGCTTTGGTTATCAGGTAGAGAACTGGTTCTCAGCTTTGCTATTGTCTCCTTTACAAACTTAAGCCTCCGTTTGGAATGAAGATAGGAACTATGGTACTGCCTACCTGCAGAGGTAATGCACATAAAAACAAACAAGCAGACTTAGTGCCTGCTCTCACCCACTGTTTGCTCAGTGTTCATAGCCCTTTCTCTCTTTTTTTTTTAAAGATTTATTTATTAATTATGTATACAGCATTTTCCCTACATATATGGTGCAGACCAGTAGAGGGCACCAGATCTCATTACAGATGGTTGTGAGCTACCATGTGGTTGCTGGGAATTGAACTCAGGACCTCTGGAAGAGCAGTCAGTGCTCTTAACCTCTGAGCCATCTCTCCAGCCCCCTTTCTCTTTTTTTAAGGTTGTGGCACATTTGGAATTTGGAAAGGAAACACTAATGTAAACAGACATTGCATACATACGTGTACATGTGCACATGTATGTGTGCAGCACTTAGGAGTTGAACTCAGGCATTGCACAGGCACACACCACTGAGCCTGAACCCCGCACAAAACACTAATCTGAATTATACAGCTGAGTCTTACACATGCATGTGTGACTGCCACACTTTGGGGTGTAGAACTTGCCTCTTATTCCCAAAGATTCCCTCTTGCCCTAGAGACTGTTCTTAGGTTACCTTTCCTGCTGTGTCTTAGACCTGTTTGCTTTTGAACTTCTTGTGTTTAGAGTCCTCCAGTGTGCCTCTGGAGGGGATGGCTCAGT